>NC_092521.1:11592897-11959563 GCF_037038585.1 Patagioenas fasciata
TGGGAGGCTCTTAAACATAGCACATCTTCCTTGTGCTTGCCGCCACCACATTCTGAAACATGATAATAGCCATTTGAATCAATCCTGAGATGCAGGCATGGGGCATGAATCACAGCATTCCTTCAAGCTGCCACACAGCTTCTGAAATACATCAACAGCCCATGTCTGAACATGGGCAGAGTTGTTTTCAAAAAAGAAGTAGTTGATTGCCTTCTTCTATCATGGGTGTAAAACAACTTGTAATTTTTTTTAGGCTCTAGCTTGCTTTCACCTCATGGAACAATAGAATTGATACAACCTGCATTTGAGAGCTATAAAGTCCCAGAGAATATGAACTTGAAGCGGAAAAGGAAAGCCAAGGCTCAGGACAAGGAATGAGGAAAAACATTATTTCTTCCTAACTCTATCAGTGATTTCATGTCTGACTGCAGAGAAACCTTGGTCTGGTAAGATGGGAACTGAAGCTGCCTGATTCACCTATGTATCAGAGATTTTCAGGTGAAGACTACGATCTCAGCACCACTGAATGCAGTTGGTAGCCTGAAAATCTATAGGAAGGGGTTTTTTACTACTAAATCAGTCTCAAGAGTAATCTGTACAAAATTGTTCTTCCACAGCAGTAAATTTCTTTGCTTTAAACCAACTAAATTACATGGGATTGTTCAAAATGGGATACCTTATGGAGTCTATAAAAACTTCCCAGATTTGCAGGGGTAAACAAAAGATAGATAAACTCATAGGTAACATTTGAATGAACAAGCACCAAAAAAAAATGGAGACAAAGGCCTAGATTTAGAGGGAAACTCAGAGCCTGACAGGAGCTAAGGTATCATCCCCGGTAGCTAGGGCTGTCCCATAACAGGTTGCCCAGAGATGTTGTGGATGCCCCATCCCTGGGCGTGTTCAAGCCAAACTGGACGGGGCTTTGAGCAACCTGTTCTAGTGGAAGGTGTCCCTGCCCATGGCAGGCATGTTGGAACCAGATGATCTTTGAAGTCCCTCCCAATCCAAAACATTCTATGATTCTAAGGGAACATAAAAGAGGTACAGTTTTAACTGTTCCTAGGGGTCAGTCTTTTGGGGTCAAATGACAGAGATTCAGGGCTGCCTTCTATGTTTATACATTTACTGAGATTAGGTTCTCACTATCTTAACAGTTGAATCTGCTCAGTTTTGTGTAATACATGACTCTTTCTCTTCCAATGCTGAATGAGAAATGTCCATTTATCTTGATGATTAGGACAGGGGCAGGAAACTTCAGATAAATTGAATCAGCTGAAGCAGGAACTTAAAACTGAGCCTACAACTCAGAAAGCCAGCCCTACAATTGGGCGCTGGAATATGACCTAGGCCACAATTGCAAGTTCACTTAGCAAATTAGTGTTCTTGGGATAAAATGCAGGGAAAATCAGGGATAAGGACTCAGGGTTCCTTCTCCAACAGGTTTCCCTGATGTAGCTTCATCCTTTTTTGCAAAGCTCTAGCAGAACAGATACAAAATGGTCCCGTTTCAGTACCCCCCTGGCAAACCAATCCAACTGATTTGAACCCTCCAAGGTGATCACACTTGCACCATCTGCCACAACTTAGGTGGACTTCCCATGAGGAAAATACACAAAGGACAGAACATAACAGCATCCCTTCCCCTCCATCCCATTGTGTTTCTTATTAAAGAGGCACACAGCTGCCAGGCTTCATGCTGTGGCTGCAGGTGGGTGATGGCTGTTGTTGGAGCCCCCTGACGGGATCCTCACCTCCAGGGATTGCGAAGGAGTCTGAGTTTCACTCTGCACATCTTGGAATTAGCACCTGAGTGCAGAAAAACAAACAAACAAACAAACAGGCACTTAGCTGTTCAGTCCATGATGCTGTGAGTGAACTTTGGTTTCAGCAGCTGGGGAACTAAGAGAAAGAAATGGAAGCACTGATTGATTTTAGGTGCTTCAGAGGTTAGCTCATACTGGCAGGGAGACTGCCGGAATTGTTCTCCTGGATTTAAACATTTAATTCTGCAATGTGAATCTCAGTCTGTATCCTGTTATATATATATAAACATATATATATATATATATATTTACTATAGAACTCACAAAATTACTAGGTACAAGTGAAGTAACACTACATTAGATTTTTATTTTTAGTTGTCAGAAAATCTTTACCTGAAATACAGTTGAATCTACTTAAATCGATACATGTTAAGGGAATATACCTATTAAAAGACAAAAGGTAAATTACAAGTATAACTCAACTTTATAAAAGGAATAAAATCACTAGAAGAATTTTAGTTTAAGTCAATAATCATGGTGATGATTGTAGCCATATCAAACTCCTCTGACCTAATAATTCTTAATGGGAAAAAAAAAAAAAAGAAAGTTAAATTATACTTTCTGTGAACAAAGGTTAAGCACTCAGCCAATTTTAAATGTGTTCTTGATTGCTGGAAATCAATGTATACCTTCAGGCAGATACTGTGTATAAACATACATAAAAGCAATGACTAACACAATATTATAACTTGAAAGTGCCCAGTAGGTGTGTCTTATCTACAATGTTATCCTACTGCAAAAACACAGGCACAATTTGTTGACTAGGCATTGACTGCTGAGCAGCAGAATTGCTCAACAGAGAGGTGTTAAACAGGGTTCAAACCCTGAAGGCTTTAAACAACAAAATCGCCACTGAAGTCAGTGCAAAAAGATGCCGGGGGGTGGTTCTCCATGTCTCCAGCCTCCGTGTACGTGAGTAAGGAAACCGAACCTACTCCATTGGCTTCAAATTACACTTGGCTCAATGACATTTTTCCTCAACGGTTTTCAAAGTTTTTTATAGCATTACTCTCCTTTTCAGCTGTACACACAGTCACGTTCCTGAATGAGAAAAACTCTGAAGGACAAGAAAGGTAAATTTTCTCTTAGGAACTACTCAAGGCAGGAGAACTGGAAAGACACTAGGAGAAGATAGGGCTTCTCTGCTTCTCAAATGCAGTCTAGACCTGCAGTTCTCTGACATGAACAAGGGCTTAGAGGAGTTGTCCTAAGTTACTCCAACTATATAATCCCTATGAGAACCATCACAGGGAGGCAGAAAATCAGACACTTTCTTCTTTTCTCTCCTACTCTTTACTATTCCTGCAGTGAATGGAAATGAAAATTTCCCTCCTTGTCTTCAGGGTGATTAAAAACTGTCTGATTTAGTTGCTACAGTCCCAATCATCAACAGCTGATGCTGCAGAAGCCCAGAGGTGGCTGGTGGGCCTGTTAAGGTGAAATAGGTTGTACTGATGGGACAAATGGTTTAAGAACAGGGATGTGGGGAGTGAGAGGGGGAGTGTTGTGTGGCAGGGAAGAAACAAATAAGATGTCTGGTACTATGAAAAAAATCCTGTGTGATGTAAAAAGCAGGACTTTTGTGTGGGGAAAATGGAGGCTTGAGAGCAGTTGTGCTGTTTCTGAAGTGGAGGAAAACAGTGACACTTTAACTTCTCTCTCACTTGACTAACTCATGAGCATGGGTCATTTCTTACATCAGTGAATAAATCGGGCTCTAAATCTCATGGTGCCTCTGGGAAAAGAATTATTACAGGAACTCCTGCTACTACTCCTGAGGCCAAATCTAACAAGTTTTCAAAATGGTGATGGCCCTTTCATACAGAAAATGGTTTGAAATATTACTCTTATTGTCTTTATGTCCTTTAAAACATCCTTTACCACGGATGTTTAAAAAAAAATTAATGACCAAAAAAATTCCCCAAAGGTCTACTCTGGCCTTGATTTTCTGTCCCTAAATCCAATTTTACAGGCAACAAGATGTTATTTAATTAATAACTTAGGCAATCAAATAAATCAAATTCTTCATTAGCAGCACTGAGAGCAATTATATCCATTTAGTGTATATCTGCAGTTCCTGGTATGTGCTTTGATAAATATGCAATAAAAACATCCTAGAAGACTACTGCTGAAGTGGTTGAGCTAAGTTAAGAAACTCCAACCACTGAAAAAAATCACAGTGGTGAAAGGCACCTATCGCTAGACTGTATAAAGAAGCCTGCACAACAGTACAAAGATAAGAAGTAAAGAAGTACATACCCATTATACTGGCATGTGCTGTTCAGGTAGGTCTGTGAGATATGGAAAGAGTCCAAGAAATGGTGATTGACACCAATAGTCGTACTAAGACACAGTTGGACAAAAATTGTTCTCTCAAAGAATGATGCCTTGTGTGGCTTTCCATGGGATGAGCTAGCAGCAGCATCCGACAAACTCACCGGGTGCCAAATTCAGAAGTAGTGCAAAAGTGGAGAAAATTGCACTCCCTTCCTCTGACTTGAACCTTTGTATCACCAGTTAATCTCCTGTAGGCCTGCTAACACCTACTCCATCAACGCACAGGGGAGCCTAAATGGGTGCAGTTTAAATATCAAGGCTTCAAAAAGGGGTGTAGCCAGAAGCAGGCTGGAAACATCTCTGTCATCTGTGGTCTCATGGATTATCTGCTGTCTTCTCAAGATAGAAGTTATATTTATTTTGCACTTCCTTGCGCAGTGCTGGAGTAGGGGTGAGGGAGTTTTAAGAGTCAGACCATTAGGAAATCAGAATCAGATGAAACACATCAAAATTACATGCACCTCTGTTTCTTTGCTGGGAGAGGATCTAACTTTCCACATTTTCAGCACTGAGAACTTGGAAAGCATAGAGCTAACTAGGCACTGGGGATCGCAGAGGTATTTTGATTTGTTTATAAAAACTGTCAAGCACCACCCACACTCTGTCCTCAAATGATCCAGTTATAGTCTGCTGTGCGAAGATGAAGCATTGAGATATCTACCAGCACACAGAGTGCAAATTGTGGTTTATGTTCCAGCAGGATAGATGAGTACCAGCACAGAATAATAATAATAATAAACACACTATTCATAATAAGACCCTCAAAGTCCCTTTTTCCTGAAGAAGGTTAAGCCTTATTTAACATTCTGAAATGTTTACACAATGGATTTGGTGTTTCAAGGGGTTTGGGGGTTTTTTTTGTGTTTGGACTTTTTAAGGCTTATTCTGGCTAAAATGCAAAACAGAAGAGCCAAAAACTATACAACACACAAATACAGAAGGGTAACAGTGGGCTAAATATAGATCAGAACAGGCAGATGTGATGTTATTTAAGCATTTCTGGCAATAGTGGGAAATGGAAATTCCAGCAGGTTTTTGTGAAAGTGGGCTTTGGCTAACTCCATCCCAGATGGGTAGTTCAAACAGTTCATGTCAGCAGGGCCAGGATGGACCTTTGCACTACAACTCGGGAAACATGGGCTTCATTCTTAACTGGGGCGCAGACTTGCCTTGTGTCTTTGAGCTGGACACTTTCTGGCAGGATTTTCTCCACTTCACTGCAGTCATGTAAAAAAAAACCAACGTTGTTGGTTTTTGGTTTTTTGGTTTCTTTTGAGCTACTTAAAAGTTCACTGTCTAACCAAAGCTAAGTATAAAGACTTCCTTTGTAATCAGCTGAGAGTACTAAGCGCCTTCTGCTCTTCCCTACGAAGGTATGTAAGGTAGATGGGATCCACTGTCTGCTATTTCTACCACTTGCCAATGGTTACAGTTCCTTAAAAGCTTAAGTTTAGTCAGATAAATCTCATTTTCTGTCCTTTTCCCTTTCTTTGCATTTTTCTTCTGCGTTCAGACAGTAAGTGTTTATGCCAAAGATATTTCTGTTCAGTATATTTCCAGTATAATCTCACACAAGGCTGGGTGGCTATTGGAATGCAAATATTTAAAGCATCAGTTCTATTTTACTGTTTCTACAAAATGTAGTGGAAATTCTAATTCTACTGCCTTTCCCATCTCTGGTCCACACTTTTTCTTCATTCTTCCATGAAAGTAACATGTTCCTCTGTCTGACTGCAAGCAATGCAAGAGTTAAATGAGCCTCCTGAGAATCAAAAGATACATGGTGGAAAGGAGAAAAGTTGTTGAGGCCTGTGTGACAATTGTTTCCATTCTACAGTCACAACAGATGCAAGGTGAGACCAGGTGATAACAGAATTAAGAGATTTGCCTGAAACAGTGAACAAGGAAAAACATACGTAGGCATCAAATTCCATATAAGAAAAGTCTATTGCATTTGTTGGCCAAAAGTCAACTGGGAAGATTTTGCTGGAGCTTGCCAAAATGTTGAGCAAATGCTGCACCAGAAAAGTAAACAGTTTACACAGCACTGGCAGTCCAGAACTGAAGAAAAGGAGCTTAGTAAGTGCAAAGTAAAGCAGGCCATAGAGCAGTGATTAATGGGTGCAGGAATTTCAAATACAATCATACACCTGCAGAACATGGCCTGAAAAGATGGATTGCTAAATGGCCTGTGAAAAATTAGAGCAAAGGGAAATATGTTTCAATGTGACACATTCATTCCAATAGAGGAGAATGCGATTTCTGAATTTCACCCATTGCAGGGGGCATGAGAGGGGGGCTGTACTTTAGGGGAAAAATGAGCTATCAACAATTTAATAACATTCTCATTTTTCCCTGTAATACTGGCTTGGGTCTTACTTCTATTCTCTGGCAATGGTATCTTCTTCCCAACTCCCTAGTTTGCTTGTGAATGATGAAAAATCCCTGGCTTAAGATATTTGTTAACAAGAATTTAATAATAAGAATGGGCGAAGCTTAAGATGCACATGGAGGGGTAATGGATTTTTCCTCTGGTTAGGCTAGAAAATTCATTTTTAAAGCTACTAGAGGCATAGGTTGCATATAGCCCTATGAATAGCTTTGCCTTTATTCAAATTCTAAGGCAACTTAGGTTAATAAGCTTTAGTGTTAATTAGAACTCTACAATGATAGACGTGACATTTCAGATGGGCTTGTTACCAAACTTAACAGCTCACTTCATGAAAAATGGCATTAGAGAAGAGACTTTAAATAGCAAATCCACATGTTCATCTTGTTTCTCCAAGAGAACTGAGAGAATTGAAACAACCCACAAAGCTCTGGGAAAATTCAATAATACCTATATTTTCTTGGTCAAATATAAGGACACTCAGTCTCTGCTCTTGGACAACAGTACACCCCATATTCATCCCATTCAAAGGTAATTAGAGTAAATTGTTTTGCATATCACATCTGGCTTTCGGTATCAAAAAATTGGTATAGAATCTGAGCCTATTTTTTTTTTTGTCTAAAGAAAACCTCTCAATCATTTTATTTGTCGTCATTATACTCACAAAGAAAATTAATGAAGCTGTAATTAAAAAAATGACACCTGCCACAATCAGCAGACGTGAAATTATGCTCCTGGGAGGTGTGAACATCTGTTTTTAATTCCACAGCCTGTTGATCTTGTGAGCAACAACAATACCAAAGGACTTTGTGTTTCTACATGCGTGCACCTACCTCCTCTATAAAGAGAGGAAGGTAAAGGCTGAAACCTCTTACCCCTAAAGAAGTCTCTTGCCTGTCTGAAGACAAAGTAAAAAAAATTCTTGACAGTCATGGAAAGAGGACCAGTCCCACGTACACATAAGGCAAAGTGCATAAGAAATTATTGGGATTGAACAAGAAGGAACCAGCTGCAGACTTGCCTGGTGCCCCAGGTTGTCTGAATGTGGTTCTGTGCATGTCAACTATTTTACCTGCACTTGAAGGGATTTGAATGATTTGTAAGCTTCTGTGAGCTCACTCCATGTGCCTAGATGTCTCCTTCTGACTAGAACACAAACAAATTCCAGGTTTTTTTTTTCTCATTCAGAAAAATATTGCAAATGCTCCCAAAGCTTAGAAGGCGGGCAAGTGTACAGGCAACAGTTCCCCAACACTAACACCATCATATGACACTACTAAGAACAGGCACAATTAATTTTCCCATTCCTCTATAAGCCAGCAGGACAGGGATACAAGCCCACTCTTTTTCTTGCCTCCAGTGTCACTGTAGGAAGGATCCTGCTGGTGCTACATTTTGTCATAGTCCTGCTCATAACAGCTTTGGAGACTCCTGACCTTTCTCTGCCTCTAGTCAAGAGTAGTTTGGCTCATCTTAGAGATAGTATCACCCATGTTCCTTCCTTGCCAGTAAGCTCAGGTCACTGCATTTTAAGAAGCGACCAATTTACAGCTGTCCTTTCCGCACTAGGGATCCAGAACTGCTAAAATGACATCTCTGAAGTTTGCAGCACCAAGAGGCCGAAGGACTTTTGGATGTTCTGTGTCTAGGGAGAACACCTGTGGCATAAAAGAAGGGGAAGGAGAACAGAGAAATGGAGCCGAAGGAGATCAACAACTTGGAAAAATTGATTTCCCTATACATTTGAATTGTTTAAGGTGGACACTCAAGACTGAAAATTTTGCTCCGTGCAAGTAGGAGAATTTAATGTTCCATTTTGCCAGTTGGGCAGACAAACCAAGTTACATGCAATATTTGATACAAGGTTTGTTTGGCTTCTTCTTTTTTTTTTTCCTTTTTTAACAATCTATTTTACAGGGCTATTTCAGGAGATGCCTGTGAGCACACCAGAGAGGTGCTATATCAAAACAAAGCACACCTGATTAATTATCCAACAAGGGAGATGTTTGCACAGCCAGTACCATTCATTTTTCATGTGACAATGCAGGCTTTAAGTGTTAGCAACCACCAGCCCAACACTGCCAGAAGGATGCAATTGCCCTCCACATGATCTCTTCTTTCTGTCTCATACACATCAGTGTGCTGACAGGGATGTCCCAAGTTCCATCCCTAATTTTTCTTTTGTACTTGTCCCAGTGACAGAGCCATTTCAAATAAGAGTATGGGTTTTATCAATGCTATTACACTGTGGTTCAAGAAGCTGTAGTAAAAGCACTTAAAAACATTGCTAAATTATTATATTAGGGAACAAATTCCCTTGTTCATCAGATTCATTTCCCACTAACAAATAGAGAGAAGAATGAATCTCCAAAGAATTTAGATTTGAGTTTTAAAGGAGGTTTAACATTTGGATTTGGCTATAACTTCAATTTCCTTTCATGAATATTTTATTTAAATCCTGTATTAATCACGGAGGCACAAAGATAGCCTGCCTCCTGTTTCTGCTTGCTCCCATTGTCTGTCACAGAAGCACTTTCTCTCAACCTTAAATATCTCTAATTAAAAATTTCCCTGAAGCTAACTGATACCTGTGTGATTAATGGTCTGGCTAATAAATAAAATGCACCATGCTACTTTAAGTCATTGTACCATAACAGCACAGGAATGGTGCCAGTGGCCTCACCATTTTGAAAGACATTTATTAAAGCAACAATGCAGAGGTCCTAAGGGTCCTCCACATCATTAATAACCAGATAAACCATTCACTGAGAAACCTGCTTCAGACACATTCATTATTCTAAGCAAGGAAGGTATGTAAACAGGGGAAAACATACAGACGAGTGAAGAGAAGGACACAGATTTTTTCTCCACTGTATAGACATCCATGTCCTCCTTGGTGTCAACGTGAACAACAGTGAAGGACTGGATATTGCTGGGATGAAGACTTTCACTCCTAGATTTCAGATTTAAACACAAGCCATGTCACTGAACACAGTTCCCGTTTGATGGCTCTTGTTTGGGCTCTGAGTTAAGCAGTTTCAATAGAGGTTTAAGACAGCCTGGGGCTCATATCCAAAACTAGGACAGCTTCTGTAGACAGGGACATAAGGCCTCAATTACAGCCTCATCTGTGCTTAGGCAAAACCTCTTTCAGTGAAAGAAGCTCAGACCAGGTAACTTCACTGATGTCAGCTTAGTCTGCCTGTCAAAGTGGTGCACAGATGTTTCCCTGCACAGAGGAAATATCCACTTCATCGTAAAATATGCTTCAGCATTGAGAACTCACCCTGGGTTAGTCCATACTATGGCAAGAAGATCCCCTCTGGAGTAGATCAGAGAGTAGAGACATAACTCTTAGCAATCCCTCTGCCACTCTGTGATGTGTTAAGTGCAGTGTAATGTAGTTCGCAGGCATCCAGACATCTTGCATGGTAGACAGACATGGCAGAACCAGGCTCATCTCTCCTGTCTGGACTTTTCCATGCGTTTCAGTAAAGAGAGAAGCAGCTCTGTGAAGCCCAATGAAAACACACACTCGTGCACTGAAAAAAGTACAGCTCGATACTGAACTAAAGTTTGGTATAGCTGACTCCTGTTACACTAGAAAAAGGTCAAAAACTTGTAAGAAATAATGGTCATCAGCCCTTGCACCTCACTGACCTCCAAGACAAGCAGTCAGGCCCTGTTTCTATTCCACTCAAGTGCAACTTTCCTGCACAATCTAATATGAATCTGCCCCCAAAATGCAGGTAATTAGCACTCTGAACCCAATACTGAAATGATATTTATTTATGCATACTTTGTCTTTCCTCTCCCCCATTTTTGTCACTGTGAGCACTAGTTAATAAGTAGGTTCCTCACTCCTTGTTTAGTCCAGGTCTCCAACTAATATATACCATTAAAATACAACCATGTTACAAATCCATAGGAAAGCCACCAAAATCCTTTATTGCTTCCTCTCCAAAAGTATATTCACCTTTTTCCCTGCACACACATTTAGGTAGTGAGTCAGGCAAGGAATGGTCCCAGTCTCAGAATGTCCTGAGTTGGAAGGCACCCACAAGGACCATTGAGTCCAACTCCTGTCCCTGCACACGACAACCCCGCGGTTCACACCATACGTCTGAGGGTGTTGTCCAGTCTCTTCTTGAACAGTGTCAGGCTTGGGGCCATGACACCTCCCTGGGGAGCCTGTTCCAGTGTCCACCACCATCTGGTTGAAGAACCTTTTCCTAATGCCCAACCTAAACCTCTCCTGGCACATATTCTTGCAATTCCCTTGAGTTCTGTCACTGGTCTCCAGAGAAAAGAGATCGGCACGTCCCCTTCTTCCTCCCCTTGTGAGGAAGCCATAGACCACGATGATGTCTCTCCTCAGTCTCCTCTTAGTCAGGCTGAATAAATCAAGTGACTTTAGCTCATATGGTTTCCCCTTCAAAACCTTCAACTTTGTAGCCTCATACAGTGCTTTGTGGTTTGACACCGATTAGTTAATGAAAAAGAAGGTAATCTGGAGCTGACTCTGTTTTTTAAATGGGATTCTCTCCCTCTGCCATGATATCAACTGGGCATGATGACAGCCAGTTCAGTAGCTTATTGAAAAAGTCAGCATCCCAGAAACCAAACCCGCAAAAGCAGTTTCCATCGCCATTGCCATTTTTGACAACAAAGTCCTTGGGGACATCTGTAATTAGCAGACAACCGCAATCCATAGCTCTTGTAGTAGCCTGCAGCAAGAGGTCAGGTAGTATCACTGGTCATTCCTGTTTGACTCTAGTCATCAAAGTGAAGGTCACTTCCTTCAAGAGGGAAAAATGAGGGTCAGCAATACATACACACACATTCCGATGATGTGCCAGCTTACTGTCAGCACCAAAACCAGACATTGTCCCTGCCCATGTCCATGAAATGAACCCCATGACCACCCTTCATCTGAATATAATTCATTCTCTTATCCCTGGTTTCCTCTGCCCCCCTGAAGCATGTTAGATCACTTAGTGAAGTCGAAGTGAGTAGCCAAATTCATCCATAGGCACTTAAAACAGAATTCACAGTGTGCCAACTTAAGTCCTATCTGACAAAATAAACCTTAATCTAGATGCAATCATGCTTACCAAAGGCCTGGGATATCTCTCTCAAGGTCCCTGTGGTATAGACGTCTACGTCTCAGACATCTGTCCAGGTGTCTGTTGTAGCCAATGGGGGCCAAATCAACAGAGCCAATAGTGCTTGGGAGAAATTCTTCACCCTGAACAGAAAGGTCCACTTTTGGCTAAAATGAGTGCAGTACTACGCTGGCTAACTCTGACGCTTCTCTGGCTACAAAGGGAGACTGAGGTGAGCTGCTTAGCTGCAAATGCCTATATTCTCAAAACACATTTAGACGAATCTCACCCCAGAGTATCCATTCATTTACTTAGCTGTTCCACTGAAATGACTAGCAACAATCACAATCAAGTTCATAGCGCATAGATCACTGAGTTATTTAAAATCCAGCATGTTTATTTCATCCAAATCTGATCAAAACAGTAATAAAAATAACTCCCACCTGTTTGCACTTGTGTAGGAGTCCTCCGATGGCATATCAACCGCGTGCATTTTTACTGACCTCATTTCAGTTACGTCATCAAGACTTCCAATATCAGCCACATTTCACCACCATGACACACATAATTGCATGAGATGCGTCTGTAAATACAAGTAATTTACACTCCATAAGTATATGCTTCAGCTGAAGCCCATTTGATATTCACATAGCAGATTTATGTCCTCTCAGTGGTTCGTGTGGAACTAATAATATAATGATATATCTGCAGTGTTGGGATGGGTGTAGTCAAGTGAGGCAGAGGTTTTCCTTGGCCCCTCAAAGTAGTTAAGGTGATGTCACTTTGGAAAGAGGAAAAAGAGGTAAAATTATATATGTGTGGTTATCTCTAGAACCTGTGACATCTGTTGTCAGTGGTGAAAACACATTAAAAATGGCAGAGTAAAAAAGCAGTAAGAGATTCACTAAGTTTCCAAAGATGATCTTAACAAATCATAGGACTTTTCAAGTTCTTTTGTTCATGGAAAATTCATTAACTCTGCTTTTCAGAAGATTTCCATTATTATTATTACTATATTATTATTATTGTTATTGTTATTATTTAATTCTACCCTGATGTAGAAAACTGTTTCTGTGACACTGGACTGCAATTTCAGCCCATAACTGAGATGTGCCTCCGCATTGCAACTTTCTATTCAAATTCAATCCACAACCTCAAATTATTTATCATTCAGAATTAGAGGATTGGGTGTGATATTTTGTTTGAGATTCAGATCAGAAGATGATTATACATTGGTCCATGAAACAGAGAGAAAAAAATATCTCTTATAACATCTGCTCAGACCAAAAAAATCAATAACCAGCTGCAGAATACTAAGAATGCCAAGTCAGAAGAGTGGAATTGGTCAAAAAACTTGAAGTTGTGGAAGGAGTTCCAGGAATCTTGGAAGTCCCCTTAGCATTTTTGTCATTGCAAGGGTACAAAATTATATGGAGCAGTGACACAGCACATTTCAGAAATGCTTTAAACCATCCTCACAAAAATAGTTTACTTAATATCCATTTGTTTCCATCTACATGATCTCTAGCAGTATAAATTAGCCAGCTACTGAAAAGAGTTGTATAAAAACATAATATAGTGGCCAAGGTATAATTATGTAGCTTAGATGATTCTATTCTTTCACTGATTCATTTAAAGTTTCTTATTTCAGCTGCAAAATATTAGGAAACTTATTCTTAGAAGTTACATTTTCTAATAATATTTAAAAACATATTAAAAGAAAGTCAGGTTGTAAGTAAATAATGGTCATTAGAGGAACATAGACCTGTGGAATTCCTTAGATTTTAAGCTTCACATTTGCAATAAATAAATAAATAAACAAACAAACAAACAAACAAACAAACAAACAAATGAGAGTTCTAAGACAACTGAAATAATACAGAAAATCACACCAAATTCTGGCATTTAGCTTTCAAAAGAGGAAATAGTTTTTAATATAAACAGCGTTTGTTTCTAAGTTTTTTAATGTCATAATTGATAATATACATTTTTAATATGCCAAAACCCAAAAAAAAAATCCTTTTGGATTTTTTCAATACATTTTAATCCACCTGCAATTTTCTTAGGAGTTGTTACCTATGCAGAAAATGTTGTTTTAATTTTGTTTTCCAAATCAGAAGGCAGCCAGAGCTCATAACTTGGAAATCATCTGAGACGTCTCCATTCCCAACACTAGAGCACCAGAATCTGTTCCACTTTAAGCATGTAACAGCATATACTTTCATCTTAAGAGCTGTGCAAGTCAGCTGCCTGTCAGTGTTAAACTTTTAAAATCCTCTACAAGGTGAAAATCATCAGAGTTCTCACTGACACTTCCATACAATAAAGGAAGCCTCAGCACTGGGTGGTTTCAGAATGCACATGATTTAATCCATCCAGATGACAGAATAAGAATAGGTACATCACAAGAGTAAAATTTACATGTTTAAGGTTTATTCTGAGAACCATTTTTGGCAGATCACACTCTATATGTTACTGCCCCATTGCTTAAAGAAATTATGGGGAAAAAATGTATTATTGATAATACATGCTGTCAAGAGAAGTGATCATTTCATTTTCTGACACACAATGGCTGCACACAATACATCAGATAATGTTTAATGAATGAATGACATCATAAACTTGAATCAGGCCAGAAGCACAGCAGTGTTTTTTCTATGATCCCTCAGCAGCAGCTGCTAAATAGAAAACATTCCTATTTGTGTCACATTGTGTCTTGAGTAATACTCAAGGCATCTTCTGGAACAAGGCAGTGAAGAGCTACTCATATACATCCTATCTGGCTCACTATTCCACAAAGTATTTTAGCTCCAATCCACAGACTAATGTTCCTGCAGTTTCTGAAATAGAAATCTCCCAATCCTGGCATCTGAGACAATACTGCATTCAGATTATAAAAGCCTGGGTTCATTTTCGTTTTTATCTGTTTACTAGTGTCAATTCCTTTGAGTATTTCTCAAGAGGTTGGTTGTAGAGCATGGCAGGAATTAGTTCTCCTTTCCTGCAGAAATGTTAGTGATTTAAATTCCTTCTCTACGTCTCTTCTCACACTTTCACTTCAGATGAACTGAAGACCTTTTAAGGCCACTATATGAAAATCCACAGTAACCATCCTCAGAAAATACTATGAGCAGAAACAAGCCCCATCAACACCATTTTTTCTCATTATAAACCACTTCTGGATGAGTTTTGCTCAATATTCTCAGTTGAAGGTGTAAGAATTCATTCAATTAATAATTGTAATAATATAATTGCAATAATTAAGTCAGTTTTCTGACTTTGCATTGACTCATTCCCTTCCTCTCACGGATCAGCAAAGGCAGGATTCTCCAGCACAGGGATGATAACAAAGACTTGGAACAAAGAAGAAAAGTAAACAACACGTTTCAGTAGTGAATTGCCTCTGTAACCCACAGGCTCTATTACAACCATGAATAAGGAAAACACAAGTTCAAATCCTCGATCTAATATGTTGCTTCTTTAACAAAGGGAAAGCAGAAAAACCCATTTCAGGCTACCTAGGATTTGAAATCTCAGTCCAAATCACCTACACCCCTGAAAAGAATCTGCTGGGCTAACGATTTTTCTGGGGAAGATCACCCTTCAGCCCGTATCTCCCACTTGCCTTTCTTTAGCTCCTGGAATATTATCCTGAACCTGAGACACTTTCTCTGACAAACTTGTTTTTGAAGCAATGTTTACCCTAGTAAATGGATATTAAGAACTTGAGCTTTCCCAGTGGAAACCTAATTTGTCATATAATTCCCAGCAAACTCTAGTTAGCTGCAAATGTGTCACATTTAGCTGAATTCAGCAGCTGCCATTCGTGATACGGTGCCAATAGCACTCACTGAAGCAAGGAAATGAGCACAGGATTTCAGGTCTGACTCTGACCATTTTCTCTGACCAACATCATAAGCCTATTTTGCCACTGCACAAGTACACAGACATGATACACGTGGCCAGAGTTAACCACTAACTACTCCTACCTTTCTACGTCTATGTACAATTGTGTGTATTCTAGTGCAAGGGAAGAGCCTCACACAGGAACACTTCAAAAGAACGACACTGCAGATAATTCCTGACTCTACTCCACTCCCAGACGATGCTTAGATGAATGCAGAGCGGATGACCAAGTGACCTACATTTATTGCTCTTTCCAGTTGGAGTTAATTGAAGGGCTGCAATCAGATATCTGTATCTGGAAAGTCTTTACATTCCTCTAGGCAGCGTGGCAGCATTATCCCCTCCCTGAACAGCAGGGAGAACACGATGCTGCATCTGGTCTCTGGAGTCTGTGTAGGTTCCACACAGTCGCCTGAGTGTCCACACTGAGGTACTGGCTGGGCTGTGCCACAGCTGCTTTCTGATCGGCAAATTCGCATTCCTTCACATGGTGTCTGGAGCAAAAATTTAGGAGAAACCCACACATTTCTCTGCACTTTGGTCTTGTTCTAATTTGGCATCAGTCCACACAATATAAATAAAATATAAAAATATTACTATTTCTCCTGTCACTGACAGTACTTCTCTTGCTATTTCAACATATTTGCCAATACCACCACCTGTGCTCTTCAACCTGTTTAACAGCAACCAATTAGGAAGCTGACAACAAAGAAGATGCTGAGATATTACAGCAGCATGACAGAGCAGAGAGCTGCACTACAGGGCAGAGGAGCAACGGAATCAGCTAATACTGGAATACTCTTGCATTGTGTTACATATTGTAAGAAATAAAATAAAATAAAATAAAATAAAATAAAATAAAATAAAATAAAATAAAATAAAATAAAATAAAATAAAATATAAAAATAAAAATAAAAAATCTTCCTCAGAAGGTTTTATAATTTACAGAGACAAACAGATGTTATTCCATTTTATGGGCAGGGAAACTTCAGTTATAATTATGATGAAATTACTAAATTCACTATCTTTAGCAAAAGAATGAGGGAAAATATAAAACTAAAAGCAATGTATTTCAAGGGTGCAGACTTCAATAAACACTGTAAATTGGTGGGTGAGATCTCCTCGGAAACAAGTTGAAGTGACAAAGGAGTCCAGAAGAGTTGGCAATTCTTTAAAGAAATGACAGTGAGGGTACAACCAGAAGCCATGCCAACATGAAGGAAGGATAGGAAGTGTAATCAGAAAACAATTTGGCTAAACCATGAGCTCTTCAATGACCTGGAGCTAAATAAAATGTACAGGAAGTGAAAACTACATTGAAATACTAAAGACAAGTACGAATGAATAGCATAAATATGTGGGGAAAAAATCAGAAAGGCGAAGGTACAAAAAGAGAGGAAATTAGCAAAGGAAGCAAAAAGCTTTCTGTAAGCACATTTGCAACAGAAAGAACTCCAAGGAAAAACAGTGGTTCACTGCTGAACGGAGAGAACAGTTCCTGTCAGATGAGTCCCAGAAAAGTGAAATGTTTAGTGCCTTTTCTATTTCAGCCTTCGTTGGAAAGGTCAACTATGACTAAACAGCTGATACATCCAAGGGGCAATAACTCAGGTTACAACAGGGGAAGATCAGATTAGAGAATACTTAGATAAGGTAGATGTTTCCAGTTCAGTGGGGCATTAGGACATTTATCCCGATACTTAAAGAGCAGGCAGAAACAATCTTGCAGGCATTAGTAAATCTCTCGGAGAACTCATGCAAGATGAGTAGGGTCAGAAGACTGAAGAAGAGCCAACAGACCACCTATCTGTATGAAGGAGTAAGGGAAGAGCCAGGGAATTACCAATCTGACAGTCTAACTCTATCCCTGGAAAAATACTGCAACAGATAATCTAACTGTAATACTTGTAAGCACCTAGGCAGTAACAAAGACAGGAGTAGCAGCCAACCTGGATTTGTCAAGAACAAATCATGTCAAACCAATCTAATTCCACTTTACAACAGGGTAACAAGCCTTGTGGGTAGAGGAGGAAAAGAAAATGTCATACATCTTCAGTTTTGCGAGGCTTGTGACACCATCTCACATTATGTTCTCATAAGTAAGCTGTGAAAACATGGTCAAGATTAAACTACAGAGAAAAGGCATGCAAAGCTGACTGGAAATCTGCATTTTAAGAGTAATTTGTCAATGATTTGGTGTGAAAATGGTAGGGTTGTGTCAGAAGGGAATCACAGAGGTCTGTCCTATGTCTGGTAAACTTCAATATTTCAGGAACTTAAGGGAAGAAGGGATAAGAATGTGTTTGTTGCATTTACAGATGAAATCAAGCTCAGGCGGGCAGTCTGTAAACACCCTGAAGGATAGAACAGGAATTAGAAAAAATGTGACAAATTAGAGAGGTGACCTGGAAAAATGAGGCCCAATTCGACACCAACAAGTGGGATATATTCACATAGGTGAGAATAACAATTTGTTCAAATACAGAACAGAGAACCACCGGAGAGACAAAAACAGTGAATCACAAACTGAACATGAGTCAACAATGCTACGCTGTTGTTAAAAAGAAAAACATGACACTGGTGTGCACAAAAACATCACCTGTAGGACTCATGAAACATCCCTCCTGCTCTGCTCAGCCCTGCAACGGTGTGTCCAGCTTCGGGAAGGACAGACTGTGCAACAAGAATTGAATGTAGAAAACAATGTGAACCAGGAGGAAAGAACTGGGATTGTCTTGAACTACAGGAAGTATGAGAGACAACACAAAAACAGTCCTGAAGTACTTGAGACACAAAAGGAATAATTTCTTCTATACTGATGTTAGGATAAAATATGTGGGTTTTAATTGCAGTAGGAAATCGAACATCAAAAAATTAATTTGACAAACATATGTCAGAAATAGTTTCAGTAGAGATGATCCTAACACCAAATAGATAGATAGTCTGAAAGATTTCAAAATGTTCCTTTTATCAGTCTTCTTCTTCCATGACACACTGTGGATTTCAGGGACACAGGTCATGGATGGTTAACCAAAGTTCACATGGGGCATCTAAAATCAAGCAGAAAATTGAAGTCTGACCTTAACAACACCAGTTCAATTGTCTTTACCTCAGAATATCTTTCCTCTCACTTCCTCCCTCCCAATGAATAGATTACACATGTAGAATCTTTGTGCAGCAAATGACACATTAGAACTTTTCTCATACAGTAAAAAAAATAGCATTCAGGTTGATTTTTTTTCATTTCTATTTTTGCTTTCTCTTTTATCACGACACAAGTGAAAAGGAGGTGATACCAAAGCAGAGTTTTCTGGTGGAAAATACATTAAAAATATACAAATGCACCTCTAGACTTCTGCATAATTGGATCCTAGTTGATTAAAGGTCACCAACAAAAAGCCTTTTGACACAGCCCCCCCTCAAAAAAGCTCAGCTCCCTCATGTAGCATGTGTCAGTACAGAACAGAGAAATGACACATTCAGTTTATTATGCCCCATTTACAATTTAGGATGGATTATTAGTGACAATATTTCTTTTATAGAAATAGCAGATGCCATTTTTTATTAGAAATGTTGTGAATAGTAATTAATAGCTTCCTTTTCTGTGTTAATAATACGCTCCTACCCAGTAAATATTTGCTAAATAATTAAGTGAAGAACTTATTTTTCTTTTCAATCCTCTATGCAATTTGCTTAATTTGATAGATTTTAATTGGAAAAGTAAAGACTTGGTTAATATTTAAAAAACAAACAGTTAATCATGTTCTCCTGCACTGCCTGCGTGTATCAGCTCCATCAGAAGCATCATGCTGTTCTAGAGGGACAGCCAAACCAGAATTGAGCCACCAAAGATATCCAATGCTGTCTTTGAAAAACGGATTTTTTAAAATCATGTAAATGCTTTCCTCTTTCTGAAATAATTTAGGGCCTAAGATACTCTCAAATCCCAAACCATTCCTTGCATGTATTTTTGGCACATATATTCTCTGAAAGTTGTGGGAATTGAACATCTAACTGTTTAGATGCTTTTGACAGTTCTACTATGTATTTAAATAACTTGGTAAAGAGCTCCTGATCTAAAAATGACTAATTATGCTGCAAGTGGATAAAGGAAATCAGGCACGGAATACCATACAGAGAGCTAATATTTCCATTTACAGGTTTCCTGAATGGTTTAGTACTCTCCTATGCTTTTAATATAAAGTAGTTCAGTTTTAATCTGAAATAGTGGTTATCAGTAGCACACATACATCATTTTCTCCAAACAGTGGTGGCAGTGAAAGGTATTTTCAGTCCTCTGCAGGTCTGTCAAAATGTTTGTAGAAGTAATTCACACTTGCAGCAACTGAACCTATGAAAGAATTCAATTCAATTTTTTTTTCTCTCTTGTGCAGGGTGATTACAGGCAGCAGATTTGCTTTATGTAAGAGACAATAAAACTAGACCTAGTTGGTTATTACGAGCTCTGTGGTTTCTAACAATTACCTGAGATTTGAAGACTTCATTCCCATTAAAGGTAAGAGAAACTAGATGTTTTAAAACCCCTTGACACCTTTGAAATTTCCAGCTAGCTCGTCTGAATTCTGCTGAGGGACTGACTCTGTATATGTTCATGTAAATCCTATTAAAGTCGGTGGAAGTCACAAGCATGGCTCTGGGGCAGAGTGGGACCCCCTGCTATCTAGTCAGTGCAAATTAACAGCTGGGAGTGGAAGGAATGTAAAAAAGCAAAATCTCTTCACAGGGCCGCATTGATATGCAAGGGATTTGCTTGTCAGGGTGAGATGTGTGATATGAAGTGAATGTTTATTGCACACTGCAGGGAGCTTCCAATAGTAGCCAAAAGGAGATATCTATAGTAGATCTGCATCGGAAGCCAACTAAAAGTCAAGGCAGAGTGAAAGGCCTTTTGATACAGAATGACTTTGCAATTCTACTTATTCCTTGTTAGGGGAGGAAAAAAAAAAAAAATTGAAAATACCAGCATTTGCAAATTAAGGAAGAGGAAATTTGGAATCCTGACATTTTACCATGATTTGTAACTTAACTATTTTGCAGTATTTAAAAGTGTGTGTATACATAGGCTGTGAGTGGACGCACAAAACTCAGTAAATTCCCACAGGAACTTCACATCAGAAATTAGGTGAACTTTAGTCTCTTAAGTCAGGTAAACTGTCATGGTCCCTGGCCACAAACACAATCTTGGCCAGTACAGACACTCACTTCCCCTCACTGGAGGACACCAATGCTTTTGCTCACCTGATCCCTGGAAGAAAATATTAAGGATTTTTAATCTGTGTTGTGTTTGGGTTGGCCGGCTATGGCCTTTCTCCAGGAGAAGCATGGAGAAGGACACAATTTCTTCTTCCAACAAGAACCACAGACAACTAACCAGCCCCTAATTTCTTCCACTCGGCTGCCGAGCTCCATTCATGCATGTGGTACAAAACCAAAAATTGCTGCTGCTTGCTGCTGCTAATGCTACAAAACCCCCGATCCTTTGGAAGGGATCAAGACAAGGGTACCAGGTGCTTGCTCGAGGGTGGGGAAAACACCAAGTGTTGATTACCTAAACATTAATTTCTCTGCCACAGTTCCTTTCTTCAGATCAAGCAGCCAACCAAATGGCCACCACTGCATCAGTTGCTTGGGCTGCAATCAGCTATGGTACTTGGTATTCAAATGCTTTGATTAGTTAAGTTAGTTACATATACTGGTAAGTCACACATGTTACTGCACAGATCATATCTGCAACACTAACATGAATGACAATTTGAATGACCCCCTGCAGATCGAGAGTTACTTTCCAAAGGATATTTGTAAATTACTTTTTCTAATGGCCACATCAGAGATTTTGCACTCTATTCATAGATCATTTGTGAACAGAAAACGAGGAGCTTCATCAAACAAATCCCTCATTTTGAGTTATTTGCCATGCTCTCACTAGGAATAGTAATGAATTCAAAAGCAGCACCCACACGCATCCCAGTACACTCAGCCAGTTGGCCCAAACAGACAGCACAAGCTCAAGCCAGCATGAAAAGTGCAAACACAACTGCAAAAAAAATAAGCTGTCACGTGGAGATGGAGATGATGGGGGCAGAAGCTGAAAATTTCTCGAGAGTTAGGCCATAGGACAAGGTTGTCTGTCAAGCTCATGGAGAACCTGCAGTCCTGCAGGGACCTCAAGCTCTGACTGGCAAGTGGTAACGGCATCACTGGCCAGCTGCCAAGGTGACACAGGCAGCTGTCCTCACTGTCCAGACAGCTGGGACATCACAGCTGCTCATCAATCAGCATCCAAACTGCCACAGTTTCTAAAGTGGTATTTTGAAGTGAGCCATCACACTTTGCCTAAAGACCCTCACTATGAGCTGCAGCAGATCAGTCAGTGGGAGATGGTGCTGCTGAGAGCAGTGGCCTCATCCATCATCACGGTTTGCCAGGACCATTTCCAAACCACAGTGTTCTGATACAGAAATACTTCAGTGGATCTGATGGCTTAAAGAGTAAGGTGTGCATCATCCCATACACCACACTATCAAACGAAGGCAGAGCTTGATCATACATCAGTTAGAAAACTCACAAGGTCATTAAAACATGATTACAAAACACTTCAAATGTAAATGTACAGGCAGATATGAAGTGTTGCCTATTTGCAGCCCAAAATCACACAAAATTCACTCTTGTCAGTTCAAACAGTCCTACATTTGAGGATCTCACTAGGATTAGTACATACCTATCCCTACATTTGCTTTTCCTCCCCTCTGAAGCACAGTCCAGCATCACAGAATCATAGAATTATTTTGGTTGGAGGGGACCCTTAAGATCATCAAGTCCAGGTGTTGACCTAACACTGGCACTAAACCATGTCCCGAAGTGCCACATCTACGTGCCTTTGAAACACCTCCAGGGATGGTGACTCTAAGATGTGTCCCTTTGAAAAGGGGTACAAATACTTTCCGTTAAGTACCAGCAAACTGCTATATTTTAAAGCATGAAATATAACACATGCTTGGATCCACTGGTTAAATATGGGAGTTAGAACTGCTGTTATAAAGACTTTAAAATAATAAAGCAGGAAGAAAAAAACAGTCCAGAAGATTACAAATGCACAGGGACTACCACCTCACTGCTTTGAAACTATGTTAGATGTACCTATATACACAAACCCAGCATGAGTACTGCTCATATACGTGTGCTCTAGTTCTTGACTAGATTCATGCGGAGTCTGTTTGGATGTCTCTGGGTGGAGGTGCTCAGCAGTCACCCCAGTCTGCCAACCAGCCTTGCTGAGCCCCAGCTGGCGAAATGCATGAAAGTTGTGTGCAGATAGACCGACTCTGCATCTATCTTCCAATGTATTTGTGGGGGGGTTACTTGTGCCTACCAGCCCTGCAACCTCTTGAGTCCTTCAGAGTCCTGCTGGTTAAAGTTTGCCTCTTCAAGTGCAATTATCTGCTAGTGTTGATGGGAATAAAAGGATATAGCTACCTAAATTCCACTAGGGATCCAGACATACAGACTGTCGTCCACTATCTGCTTCTGTAAGGAAACACAGCAGATTTGCTCTGTCTTTCTCTTCTTCCAGACTGAAAACTCAGATTTTTCTAGTAAATGCTGAGGCAGGGGTTATACCAATATGTATTACCAACTCAGATTTAATCCTAATATTGAAAATTTGAGCTTCCTTCCTCCAGTCATGATGGCTGGCATGTTTCCAGAGTCTGTCTCAGTTTAGGTTTGTGTTTGTAAAGGTGAGGAGGGGTGGTAGAAACCTTTGTCATCAGCAGGACATTTCTCCCCTCCTCTCAATAGCAGCTCTGACTTGGAAAGCAGGACCTGTCAGCCAGAAGCCATCGATCCCCAGCACCAGTTCTTTTTTCTACCTTCCTCTGGCACTAAGTTCAAAGCAAAATTTAACAAGAAATTACAACTATGTCTCTCGAGCCCTATGAGTCGGCACCGGTACACCAGCCTTCCACGTGAGGAAATGCAGAGCAAAAAATACCTTCCAGAAGGCTTCTGGCTAATGCTGGAAAGCACTGATGCACTCTGGCTCCAGGGAGAGGTAAAAAGTTGATTGCCACCCACTCAATAACCATTTCTTTCTGGGTGATCGATGGAGTGTCATCAAAGACCGGTCCAGTGACAGGCGCCTGTTAGCTATCGGAGACACAGGACGAGAATGGCTCCATGATAGATGCTCATGGAGAGGGAAGCAGTAAAGAGCACGGCAGCAGTAAAAGGAATGAAATCGGCTTCCTGCTGAACGGAGGAGCAGGCAGCAGGATAAATGAAGGAACATTGATTGAATCGGAACATTTCTTTAAGCTCAGAGCCTAGACTGCAGCACTCTCATCGCACCATGTAAAGTTTCTTCCAGTACGTACTCAGTGACATCTTGACACACTGATTTTAGTATTGCTCACTCTGTAATCCCCAGGAGAAGACATCTGAGTTCTGAACAGTACTTTTGAGTCATACCTTCCAAATAAACCCATTTTCCAGTTCCCTTCTGGCCAAGGTCACTGAGTTTCTGATCTCACAAGCAAAAGCTTTACAGGAAAGGTGAGCGGAAAGAGGAATGAAGGTGTTTGTGCTGTTCCTTCGCGGTATCAGCTGGTATAGCTTGGCCAGTGCAGTTTGCAGGCAACATTGGCTGACATTACATTAAAGCTCTCCCACGTAGGCAGAGCAAGAGGATGGTAGGGAGCAAGGCTCATCTCAGAGAGACAGTCTTCCCTTGTCTTTCTTTGGAGATTGCACAGTGACACAATCTTTGCACAGGGGTGTAAGCTAAAGCCAAATCATTCTTATATCTACAAGAAAGGCTGCAGCAGCCCTGATAGGATCGAGAAACCAGTGGTAGAGGAAAGTTCTGAGATGAGATGTGTGTGTTCACATGTTCTGCACCTCCAGCTGGTGCATGGGCTGGAGGGGGCAGCGAGGAAACCTCAGCTCTTGTGGTGGGTGCAGGAGCTGCCTCCCCCCCATCACTGCAGGCTTATGAAACCAGAGAGCTCCCAAAGCAGAGATATTCCTGTCTTTCCTTCCCCTGCCTCAGCTAAGCTGTTGTGTTATAGCAGCTCTTTACATTGTGAATTTTGGGGTTGCCCTATGCAGGAGAAGGAGTTGAACTAAATTATATTTGTGGATCCCTTCCACATCAGGACATTCTATGATTTTATGATTTAAATATCCTCCCTAGTCCAATCTGTGAGATGCTGTTGCACATAACTACAGGTTTTTAAAAACACATGTCCTCCACGTCTCTCTCAGTTGGTGCTGTTTTACTCTCTGAGCCAGCCTTGCTGCAGGAACAGTGCACATGTGCACACACTCGCACGTACATGGACACAGTGTGACTGAAGAAGTTAATAAGCTGCAAAGAGCTTCAAAGTATGCGACACAATAATCAGAAGTTCACATCAGGACAAGGAGAGAAGAGTAAGGCCTTGCAATGAACAAATAAATGACCTATGAGTCCTACGTTCCCTGTACATTTGTACACAGACCAGACTGTTACCGGCATCTCAGTGCAGGCACATCCTGCTGGAAGAGCAGTCGGTGTGGTGGTACCTGGACCTCCTATCACCAATTCCAACCAACTTCCAGCTCCTCCCCAGGGCAGCAGATGCTATTTTATGGCTCATCTCCTTTTACATTACCCACTCCACAAAGTGTGAACAGCTGGGGTCTGGGATTTGATGCGCACCCACAGCAGGGAGGGAAATCTTATCACCAAGCCCTTGGAAACACTGGGGCAATGGTTTACTTTCTACATATATTTTGTCAGGCCACCAGACAACAGAAACAACCAGGGATGAAGAAGCTGTTTCAATTTCAGCTCACTAGGACCCCATCACAAGGAGCCTTATGGAATAAATGCCTCCGCCCTGGGAACATGCAGAAGACACCAGAAATGATCATGAAACAGTCAAATAAAACAAACAATCATTCCATCCATAAATGTCTGGGAAGAGTACATCAAAACTAAGGCTGTAAGGCATAAATTTCTTCCATGCAAGAAAAGAATAAAATATATTCACTGATTCAGCCCCATCACACACCTGTCTAGGGATACCATGGAGGTACAGACTAAGGTACATGTAAAATACAATAAATCTACGTCTTAGTGATCTCATAATTTGAATTTTTCAAAGAACTGCTTAAATATCTTTATACTTCTGCTAAACTGCTCTGGGAGTAACATGAGACTGCATTATGTTTAATAATATAAAGAAAACTTTGAAGCTTCATCTTTAAACCTGGGCAACTTTTTTCCTTTTCCAGATCAGTGGCTAAAAGAATCCACATTTCAACCAATCCAAAAGAAAAAATAATAATAATAACTCGGCATGATCTTCCCACTTTCAGAGTCATTTTGGGGGTTAATTTCTAAACTGACAGGCCACCTTCAACTGAAAATTTGAAATGTTTGCAACAGATAACTACTAAAAATAAATGTTGCAACATTTAAAGGAAATCCTTTGTTGTTTTTCCTGAGTTAAATTATTCCATAAATTTGACTCAACTTGTTAAACAGTTCTATTCTGATTTTCTTTTTAATCAGATCTCTGTTTGAAAAAAAAAAAAAAATATTGATAGCTAAGTTTTGATATTTACCAAATGGCCCTCTCTTCTAACTGGAAAACTTAACAGGGTAGGGAAGTAAAAGAATGGACCCAAACACAGCATACTAAATAACTGTATGCCTTGTCTAACTCTGCAGTGATTCAAGATGTTATCTAAAGGGATTTCTGGCAACCAATTTCTACCAGCTACCTTCACTGCCTGTGCAGAATCCTTCCAGTGAAGAATATTTATACAAGTACATTTTAGTTATATATACTTATATACTTACAGATGCATTTTAAAATGACCTCTTGAATAATTGCTATACTTCCTTTAAAATTGGTATGAAAGACAAATGCATTTCAATTGTCAGTGCAATGTGTATTCCCAGAGGCATACATATAGCTTTAAACCATGCACTTCATGGTTCATAGTGAATGTTTTACTGCATGTCTTAAATATACTGAAATTGCTGTAAGGAGATAACTTTGAAGATTTTTTTTATTATTATTCTTGATACCCTTGAAAAATTCAGAAAATGCTGAGATAGGAAAGACACATCAGGAGATTTCATTCTAACTGCATAGATTTTTTTTTTGGTGCTATATAAAAGGGCTTCTTCAAAAGGTTGCAACATGTTGTACTGCTTAGTTGGATATTTTTGCATATTTTCCTGTCCTTCAAATATAGTCAGCCAGACCTGGGCAAGAAGGACTCCAAAGGACATCCAGGTTCAGCCAGGTGATTAGACACTGGTAGGTTGCAACTGGCATCCAACCACTAGCCCGATCATGGGTGTCCTGAGCCGGCCAGGATGTGGCAAACCAAGACAGAAAAACAAACAGCCTGATGACTGTCACCTTTGTTGTCAAATCCAAATAGCTGAGGCAAGAAGAAAGGAGGGGGAGAAAGAGAGAAACGAAAAAAATATGTTAAAAGTTTTTATTTCTAAAGTTACGCTGTGGGTCCTTCTTTGTGCATCAAATCCATAAAAATTCAAGGAAAAAGGCTGTCTACCCCAAAACTATGGCAGCTCTGCTGACAGTCTCATTCCCTCCCCATCCACCTCCCCCAGTGCCAACAGCAGCATAAGGACAGATTCCCTCAGACATAGGGAAAATATGTTATTTCTCCAGGGCAACCTCAAGCCCAGCGGTCAGATCATCGGCTGGTAGAAATATATTGACTTTGCTGGAGCCTGGGTGATTTATTTCAGGGTCCCGCTCTTCATGGGGTGTACACAGACCACAACCGCATGACATGATACGTGCACCCACCATCCTGCCTGCCCTCCGTCATGTCACAAAAGCCCCATAAAAACTGGTTTTGCAAACACTACCAGCCTGGGCCAGTCACGGGCAGGAGATAAGGCTCTCCTTTCTTCCAGGGTCATGGCCTTCAAGATCCTGCCTTGCACTTCTTAAAAAGTCATAAAATGAAGATATTCACTGAAGTAATCCCAGACCCTGCCTGGGGAGGAAGAGGTAGAGCCCTCTTGGTGGGGCTATCTGCCTCTGGGATGCATCCAGCCCTGAAATTAGCACTTGGAAATGTCAGAGGCATCTTAATGATCTGTGTTTAAAGGAGTTTGTCAGATGAGGGCAATGGTGGCGTATCCTACACAGCCCTGTGAAAACTCACTGAGTCACCCCTTTTCAAGAAAGCTGAATTCTCAGGGAAATAGGTGCAAAGGAAGGCTACAGAACTGACCAGGGACATGGAAAATCTGTTTTATGAGAGGAGATGAGATGAGATGTACAAAGGGTGACACAGAATATGGTTGCCATACTTAAATATCCCAAACTGATAAACACCAGGGAACAACTATCTAAGCTACAAGATGATTGTTGGCTGCCTGTGAAGTCACTTAATGGAGAACAGGGATTTTCTAACCATCAGAGGAAGAGGTTTTTTGAAAATATAAGAGAAGCTGTGAAATTTTTTCATGAGATCCAGTCAAGTAAGTCATGGAAATTGGCAATATTATTTGAACAGAGGGACTGTACTCAGTGAACCTTCACATTCCTTCCACCCCTACATCATATAAAAGCCAAAGGGAATTTTGCCATAGATTTAATTTGGCTCACCCTGAAATATTAATCCTATCAACATGTGCACGTGGTCTAATCAATTTTGGGTCTTCAAATGCTTCAACACAGCTTTTCAGACCAAATATGGACCTAAAACTAAAAGAATGTGTAAATTGTATCTTCAGCAGCAGGACTACAGGCCTGGGTCTGCAGATCTCAGTGTATAGAATAAACTGCAATGGCCACAGATACAGTTTATTAATCAATTATCTCTGTTTATTGGAGACCACTATCTTCCTGCAGCTGCTAAACCCAATGACATGAAATGACAATTCTGTAAACTTTCATGGCACTCCAGAAAAGCTATCAGTAGTTTCCTGGTTGTAATTTTTGAGCTGATCTAATCTGACATATGGTGATTTTTTGAGTCATTTGATAGCATAGAGACCTAAGTAAACCCCTCTGCAAACAGCCATAAAAAGTGGCCCAGCAGTTTTTGTTACTTTTGGAAACCCAAAAGCACGTTACTGCAAAGAGTCAAGCATGAACACAGGAAGGATTAGATCTTACAGCAGATCATGACCTTGGGTGCATAAAACCTTTTTAAAACAAAAATACGTTTTCAGATGAACAACCTATTTTTATAAAAGGAGTCAGCCTTTCTGCAAAAGAGCATGACTCTTCATCAGAAACTGCAAAATCTAGTAGACAAAAAGTTTTCATCCTAACAAAGGATTTTTGTCAACAGTACACTTGCTTAGGAAGTTAATTTTTCAGCCATTGAAGATGAAAACATTTGTAAGGGTGGTTGACTTTTCAGTGAAAAAGTGACACTAGGTACCCCTCTGCAAATGGTGGAAATTTATTCTACAAATTAATTTCATCCAGACATTTTCCAGCACCATATTTTTAAGTCTGTCTTAACTGGACTTCCATTTCTTGCTTTAGCTTATGTCATTTGATCCTCTGAGAACCAACTGATCTCATAAATCAACTATCTAGATATGTAAAAACTCTAACTTGTGCACTTCAGAATAGGAATGCATATCCAGACCTGTCTCCTAAATATGTGGGAAACACAAACCAATAGAAAACCTGTCTCAGAACATCAGTTTTAAAACTGATACCTACAGAGTGAAACAGAGATTAGCCTAAAGAATTTCTGCTAGCTTATGCTAAACTGCATATCTTGCTTACTAGTAATGCCACATTTAAGTTTAAAGGAAAGAAAATGCTTGTAGAAATCTGAAGTACACAGAAATGGCATCTCACAATCATGCAGCAGCTCCTGAACAGGATTGAACTCATCCCGTTTAACTTCATCAGCATCTTCATAATAAACACTCTCTATGTAGATGAGTTTTCTTGTTTCCACAAAGGCAATCTTGCTTAAATTTGCTGTAACTGACTTTCAAGCCAGTGAACCCAGTCAGAGTTATAAGGGAAAGTTCTGGGGATGTGAAGAGATTTGGTTCCACCAGCAGCTGCTGCCTGGGTCCTACAGCAGTTGGCACGTTGGGGAAAAAGGAGGTGAAGGGCCTAACCAAAGAGCAGAAAAGTGGACACGGGTGTGAAGCTGATTTCATGCCTGCAGCTGAAACAGAAGCAGAGAATATCGAATGTCAGATGGAAGTTTATCCTCCCAAGCTTTCCAGCCCCATTTTGCACAACAAAGAGATCTGGCTAGTTCAGATAAGAGGTGGATGAACATCCCAAGCTTCAGTTGCTTATTTATCTGAGGCACTCCACCCTTCACTAAACATCTCCATTCCTAGAATGATGCAAGTCCCTTGATTAAAACAATGCGGCACATTACCGGAATACCTCAGTACCACTGTTCTCTACTCATCCTACCCCAGAGAGCCATCACAAAACCTGATTTTGTCCTCCCAACCTCAGCGGCACCAGTACTAGGCCTGGGTAAATACTTCCTATCCATACACAGGTTGCCTTACAAGGGAGGATATTCCCACATACTCTTTTCTTAAATAAAGTTTTTCTTTGGTCCATTTGTACAGAAATGCATGGACAGGATCTTTTATTCTATCTTTTGGAATTGCTGCTCACAATAACTGAGAAGACTGTGTATCAACAGGTCCCAGTTAAGAAGAGAAAGGACAACCTTGTCATGCCATAGACCTTTCTTTCCTTTTGAAACCTTGCATGTTTTGGTCAATTCTTATCTCTCACCACCCCTACGTACAACCTTTTTGATATGCTGATTTAGAAGGTCCTTCAAAGAGCAAATCCCCGTATAGTAAAAGTGAGTCTGCAAAGAGTAAGTTCACTTTTCTTAGCTATGTATTACCAACCCATTGGAAAGTGCTCCCTAGACTTTCTTCGATGATCCATATGTGGAAAATTTTTCTGCTCACTAGCCTTGCAGACACCTCCCAAAAAACAACCCTGACTTACTCAAATGTCACTTATCCATCACAGAGATGGGGCTGCTCTCAGGAGACCTGCGCTGCAAATCACTTGCTCAAGTCTCACTACGTTAAAATTGCTGTTGTATACCTAGCTAAAAGTACAGAGGGGGCACAAATTCAAATTCGCATCCAAACATGGTTACTTTTTCTCTACTGAGCTCCAAATTATTATCCTTAGATGAAAAATTCTCCTCAGATTTATCCCGCCATCTGCCAGGTTGAGGGTGGCAGACCCTCACTGCCTCACCTTCTCTAATCTGGAATCTGGTTCCTCCCAGGTCCCACCAACACTGATAAAAATCTCTCCTTTACATTAATGTGCAAGTGAATTGCTTCATAATTCCTCCCAATATTTTCACATCTTTCACCTTAATATATCCTCCCAGTGTTTATTTCCATCTCTTCCAGGTGGCTGTTTGACTTCAACTAATTTAGCTCAAATGATCACTTAGTCTGATTTATTCCATACGTAAATCAGTCTGTTGTATTATTTGTTTGAAGAAATTCTATCTATTGCTTGTATGCAAGATGCTATACATTAAATTTCATCCTATGGCATCAGCACAGTTAAACTTATCACCTAGTTTGTCTCATTAAAATTCATATTCATCTTCTAATGAGCTAAAAATTAACAAGGTGGATAAGGTTCATTACAAAAGTGTATTCATCTTTACCAAAACCAAATTGCACAGCTGCAATAGAACACACAATTTTATGCATTGTGGTAGAAAACTACACGACTCATGGAATTTCAGACATTAACCAGTATTTTTCTAAGATCAGTATTTATCACCATGTGCAAAATACAGAAATCCCGCAGACATTGTCTGCAGATAACCTACCACTGTAGATCTCTGCACAGCCTTAGGACCTGACATGAATATGGTTCCCTGTTTTCTCTACACTCAGATATAAAAAAACGGCATTTCAGCAGTTTGCAACTAATCAATTAATAGGTCACTCATAGACTACGGTGTAGTCAAATATTAACATGAGAGCAAGTGACCTCCTCCCATCACTGCAAAACCCTTGCAGTGGTGACTTCTCTGGGTGAAAAAAAATTAACCAGCTCTGCTGGGATCTCCATGAGTGAACATCCCACTTTCAAACAGTAAAACTTCTCTTGCCCCCTGGAATATCATAGCATCAATCTGTCACCTATTCGGGATTTCCCCTTCAAGCTGTTAACATACCTCAGACTCAAACAAACACCAGTAATTAACAGGCTTGTTGAGGAAAGAGAAACAGCTTACTTAGTGTTTGTCTGCATATGGAATTATTTCTATACCAGTGAGGACAACCCTTTTCTTCATCCTATGCTCATCCTAAACTTGCTTGTTACCTTGCACAGAGAGGCAGTACTGTTAATCTAGTGCACTCCTGACCCTTTCTCTCGGATTATGGACTTTGCGAAGAGTTGCTCAGGTTTTATTCCTTCAAGGCAGCAGATAGACTCCAACCTTGTCAGTTTTCAGGAAGCTAAACTGCTCTGGACTTGGATCTTGCTCATAAAAAAAAAAAATTAGAAGCTGTAGGTCATGGTTTGTGCTGCAAAACTGGTGTCAATGATTTTGTGGTAGATAATCACACGTATGAGTCAGATCTAAACAAATGCAGCCAGATCATGGCAGAAGGGTACAGAGCTACCAGAAATGCTGTCTTTTAGATTAATCATAAAAGCCAGGTTCAATCTTTGCTTTTGCAGGTGCATTAAAGCTGGTCCCTTTGTGTGCTTTGTGGGCTACTAACTCTGATGTCCTTCATAAACCTCAGTCTGGTGAAAGATGTCAGATTCTCCAAAAGATATTGGCAGGATAAAGGTATTTTTTGTTTCCTAGGAACCTGTTGTCCAGCTGTTCTCTGCTTTTCGTGGGTCTTGTCTTCGGCAAAGCAAGAGAGATTTATTTTTTTTTTACAAAGTAAAATTTGTCCTCCAAAATTTCCAGGATTTGTCATTTTTATTTGTCACTTCTTTCTTGTGGAAAAACCTCACATAACACTGTCTGGGGAAAAAAAAAATAAAAGTGCCTTTCTTGCCTTTCTTGTTCATGAAAACTCTGTATCTAAAAGTATATGGACCATTTTAATGAAAAAAATACCTTCCACAGATCTCTGTAGGGAAAAAAAAAAACAACAGGTTGTGTCTGTGGAGGGATTTAGTGCTCTTAAACAAAAGACAACTCTCACCTCACAGACTGACCAGCACCAGTCAGAATTTCTTCCTCAGCTCACCATTTTCACTGCAACAGTAGCTCTGGGAGGTCAAACCTGATGTTTCAAATCCTTTTGAGCTGATACCATTTTTACACTGATACAGGCAAAATGGGCTTCAAAATGCCCATTAGAGCTTGCTGACCTCCGCAGTCCTCTTGTTCGCTGTCGAACTATTTATTTCTGTGGAAGTGGTGGAAATCTTGGGGCAAAAAAAAAGGTACAAAGCATTCTGCAATATTGCTGGGCAAGAATGGGGTGTCCATACTTCTTCTGGAGGTTACAACTTCTTTACAACCAGAGTTGTGAACACTGGGAGGATGGTTTGGCTCAGTTACTTTTGCGGTGAGAGTTAATAAGTCTATGTCCACAACATCATAGCTCCCCAGAGAACCCAAACCCAGTGATCTTCCCAAAGCCATCTAGCTTCCAGAGCCATGCACAGGCCAAGTCAAGCCTGTAATTACAGCCATGAGAGACTGACCACATAATGAATGATAGAAATGAGTCAGGAGGAGGAAAGGACACAGTAACACCCTCTCAGGCAGTCAGTGTGGCCATCAATGGTCAAGAGCGAAAACAGCAAACCCAGTGGTGCAGCAACTTTCCCTATTCCCCACCTGGTGGTACCAATGGGAAAGAAAATTTGGCGCAAGGGCCAGAAGGAAGTTGCAAACAGTTTCTTCTGACTGCATTTTCAGCCCTGTCCGGGAGAATATTATTGCAGAGGAGAAAGAGCTGTCAACCTCTGTAACCTCTCTGAGAGCTGTGGAAGTATCAGGAAGGAGCAAGACTTGATGATTACTAATTTCTTCATGCTGGAGGCAAGGAAAGCAGCGTACAGACCAGGTGATGATGATAGAAGCTACTTTTAAAACCTTTAGGAAGCCATGATCCCAGATCCCAAACTAGGAAGTTAATAGGTATGTTAGGACAAAGAGAAGATGCCCTGATTTAATACATGGTAAGGAAAGAATCCCTGGGCTTTTTTCTAGAGACTGGAGATAACCTTCAGCCATCCTGAATGGTGATAAACCACATGCAATATTGGCCTCTGCATTTCGTTAGTGACCAACCAGAGTTCGCACAAGATGCTTCATTTGGGTCCTCAGGACAGGTTTCTACCCATGGGTGAAATGAAGTCTAGTTGCTCTTTTACACTAATCAGCTGGGTGGCAGCTGCCCTTTAGGTAAACAATGAAAACCTCTCTCACACTGGTGACAAATTCACTTTCTTAAAGTGACCACCCAGCTGTAAAACAGAAAGTTTGGGAGAAAAAAAAAAAAAAGGAAAAAAATCTCATCCAGGATTATTCACTTCTTAAAATTACACCCTTCTTATTCTCATAATGCCAGCTCAACCATTGTCCAACACTCCTCTTTGTAAATTAAACCCCGTGAAGAAAACGCTTTTCCCTTTTGGTCATAAAAATGTAGGTACGTAAAAGTACTGACCCTGTGAATCAGGGGTCAATTATTATTTCTCAATGTGTGCTTACAGACAGGCAAGTAGACACTGGACAGACCCCAAAAGGCTGTGGACTGTGTTCTGGCTGCCTATTACGGTCATTAAGTAGGTGATTCATTGTGCAGTATTTAGGACTGCCAGACTGTGCCTCTCTATGCAATAAAGAAGGAGAAGGAGTTGCAACATCAAAGTCAGGCATTCAGTCGGCCATCTGTCTAAGACTTTGACTTATGTCCCTTTATTGACCATGGATCAGGGTCTACAATGGTGTACTCTGATCACCTAACAAACATCAGCACCATTCTAGGTGCTTGTGTTCATACCAGGGGCCCTGCTCTGTAATAAAACCAGCCCTATATAAGCTGGGACAGGAGCAAAGCACAGAAGGTCACTGCAAGCAATATATGAAGGAAGGGTGGCAATGCTTTAGAGAAGAATGGCAAAGAAACCACATTTGATGCTGTGTTCACCTGCTGTGGCTTAGGTTTCATGGAGTGGGGAGTGGACTGCAAGCCCACAACAATGCATGAGACTCCCCACTCCCCAGCATCTCTCACAGGTCAACCTCAAGGTGCATTGCTGGAGGGAGTGAATGTTATCAATCCTCATTTTCCCAAGGAAATGGAAACTTCATAACATCATCAAGGTTGCACAATGAGCATCAAACCCAAATGGTTGTTCCCAGAGTCTCACTTAATGAGGGGAGGAAGAGCTGTAAACTGGTCTACTACCAACATCTAAAGCAGTATTTGAAGCCAGGACTGCACTGCTATTCCTGTGCTTAATCCACTCTGGTGCAGTACAGTAGCAGGCAGCTAGCATGTCTTTGTTGCGTGAACTCTCCTGCAATGTATGCAGGCCTGTAAAAACCACAGGTCTGCTGTGATCCTCTCAGTTCAGATGAGGCATTAACCCTGGAATGGAGGGAGCAGGTGGAGATGTTTTGGCAAAGCTGTTCTTCCCTCAAGAGTCAGAATGCATTGTTTTCTGAACAAGCCTAGTCCTGTTTTCTCACTTAATTGTACAGCTACAGGTTCGTTTCCACCTCTCGCTCTCGTCACCAGGCTGCGTAAGACCTGCCAGGCTTCCCATGCCAGGCGTGAGACCTGCATGTTTGACTCCCGTTTCTGGTATGTCAGGCAGTGACGGAGAGACGCCGCAGGTGACACCAGCAGATAGTGAATCACTGCAGTGCAAAAAAGCTGCCATGCATCACTGAAGACATAAGTGGCACAGCCGAGCCACAGGGCAAATAGTGGCAACACACTGTGTTGCTCAGGATCACTCCTGCACGCTTGATTTGCATTTCCTATTGCTAAGAACCAGACCAGGCCACGCATTGACAGTAGGGAGGGATAGAAGCATAGAATCATTTTTGTTAGAAGACACCCTCAAGATCATCAAGTTCAACCATGGTAGCAATCAGGAGCAGTTACAGAAAATAGGTTTTGGAGCTGGGGGCAAAGAGGCTCTGGTGGTTTGGCTCGTCCTTGTACAGCAGAACTACTGCCTAGGACATGTCCCTGCACACAGACACTCCTGCCAGTGTGAAAATAGAAGGTCCATACAAAGTCTGGGCAACTCTTTGAGCAGCTGCCTGTGAAGCCCTTTAAAAGGGCCAGTGGCTTCCTAATGAGCTGATCAGTTTAATATACCCTGAAATATTAGCATATCTGAATACCCCATTCAGCTAAGTAGCTAGTCTGTGACTTTCTTCTGAGGACAATATTTAGGAAATGTTGTTGCATTAGTAATGTATTTATTCCTATTTGCTGATTTGGCAATTCTGAGCCTCACCTGTTTTAGTTTGCCCATTTCTTTTACAAAAACACGCACATGCTCATGTAATTCATCATGCTCACATAACTCTTTGTGTTCTGTTGCTGTGTTTATTTGAGATTCACACATGCACACAAATTTGAGAGGGAGATAAAATCATTCTGGCTGAGAAGCTTTATCTTGCCTATCTGTTTCTCAAATGGGTCCATTTGACGTGGAAAGGAAGAGGATAATTTGATTCCTAACAGAAAATGTCCTCCTTTGATCTTATTTTTCTGCAGTTACCCATTCCCCAATAGATCTTTTCTCTGTGATGTTTTCCTTTTGTTTTCCTTCATCCCTGTCTTATTTTACAATAACACATTTGAGGTAACTCACCCAGGAAGACATCATATCTAACCCATTTGCAGCCAGGCACAACTATAAAACTCACAGCACTACCTTCCGTACCATCCTTCATCTTTAGATGATAAAACACTATCTGGCTGGTCTTGCATTTAAGCCAGCAGATGCTAGTATTACTGCATTTCAAAGGACCCAAATCATTCCATTTCCTTCATTGTCCCACTCTCACAAAAACCTAGACAGAGAAGCCTGAGGCTTTGTAGTATTTGAAGTGCTCTAATCTGGACAGATCTTACCATTGCTGTCATAATTGATTAAGCTGTTGCCAGCATCCCCTGCATCTCCTGAGAGCTGTCATGGTTCACATTCATCAGGGCATGCTCCAAAGTTCACACACTTCCACAAGGCACAGCTCAGCGAGAGTCAGGCATCATTAGAATAATAATACTTTGCACTTGCATCTTGCCTTTCATCACAGACTCCCAAGGCACCTTGCAAATAATCAGAGTCCATTTCTGCTACCCATCACCACATTCTGGTATACCATACAGCAATCCTCTCCCCTTCCAAAAATGTTCAGTGGAGCTATTTGCAGAGCGAGATACACGAAGGACAGGTAAACACTTAGCAAAAAAGTGTCACGATGCTTTTGAGAGATAAGTGTTATTCCTGTTTTAGAAATGGAAAAACTTAACGTTTGTGTTTTCACTGGTCTACTAAGGGTGGCTGAAAACTGCCCCTGAGACCAGACTTGCCTGTCACCCACACTGGGTACCCACAAGCATCGCCACGGGTAGGACAAAAGTATCCCCATGCAGGATTTTGTGAACCTGTGTCATACAGGCTGTTCACAGACACAGTGTAAAGGAGCCACGCAGATGGAAGATGGATGCATTGGGGAACATACTGCACTTACAGGTGATTTGGAGCATCTTCTTTCAGTTTGCTATGTGGTTTACCGAAGAGGATGCAGATGACTCAGTATGGGAGCTAACACAAAGCACAGTGTTCCTAAATTCCTGCTCAATGTCTAGTCACTACAACTTTTCACCTTTCTCCAGCCCATGGATACACTAGCTATTTATTTATTGGCTGCAAAATAGTACATATGAAATGTATTTTTACAAATAAAATATAAAATTTGAATTTTCCATGATACAAGCAAACTCTGCCAGGGGAAATTTAGGCTGGATATTAGAAATTCTTTGCAGAGAGAGTGGTCAGGCATTGGAATGGCTGCCCAGGGAGGTGGTGGACTCACCATCTCTGGAGGTTTTTAAACTGAGACTGGACATGGCACTTAATGCCATGATCTGGTCAATGGACTGGAGTTGGACCAAGGGTTGGACTTGATGACCTCTGAGGTCTTTTCCAACCCAGTCAATTCTGTGATTCTGTGATTCTGAGTTTACTCACCTGATCTGTGTGCACAGGCACAAATGCAGTGGATATATAAATTTTATAGATGTATTTAATGCATGTGCAAGGCTGGCGGGGGGAAATTCAGGCACATGTTGATCTGGGTGCTCATTCTGTAGGAAAGAAAGCTTCCTGTGTGCATGTGTCAGGTTACTTTAAACTTGAGCGTTTTCTTCAAAGGAAAGAGTGTATTGAAGGGGATATTCTTCCCCATAAACAATGCAGGGGTGTCTGTCCTCTCTTCAGGCTGGAGGCCTATGAGCAAGTGGCCAAGCAGAACAAGGGAAGAGGCAACAAATGGAGATAAGGAGGCAGGAGTAAGTCTCTGTTCAGCTGAGGGACTTGGTGTCTTCACTGACTGCAGAAAAACACAAAGGGAAGATTCAGCACAGGTCAACATCCATGTCCCAGGAGACTGAGAAGTTGCAGTTTGCCTTGTCACTACTTATCTCTTGGATGCTTCATAAGATTATTACTTCCTACCTCTACTTATCTTCTCTCTTCTTCTGTCCAGAATTAAACAGAGAGAAGACAGCAGGTTGCTAAAATAAAATTAAACAGCTCACTAAAGAAAGAGCAAACTTACTTGGAAATCCAGGAGCCATCTCAACTCCTACCAGCTGGAGTTTCTCCCACTTCTACAGCCATTAAATTATGAAATGTTTGGATGTTTTACTAATTCCATTAAGAACCAGAAAGGCTGCTCCCACCATGACCAGAAAATGAAACAGCAGCACTCACACGGGAAAATGCTCAGCTTTCCAGACTCAGCAGTTTTATTAGTGCAAATACCCTCCAGATAGACAGCCACACATTTGAGTGCTTCCTCACACTGAAGCCTACCTCAGCCTGCAGAAGCTAACCTGGTTACCAACCTTCTTCTCCAGCTTGTTTCACCAGCAGGAAGGAATGGCTCATCCATGAGGACTCTGACCTAGGATTCAGACACATATTTTTCTCTCTGTCTTTTGTGGACTGCCTGAGCGACTTTGGGCAAGTTGTTAATTGTGCTTGTGTCCCTCTCCCCCCGCTGTGAAATGGAAATAATAACACTTCCATGCCGAAAAAATGGCATTAAGAAAGTTAATTTTGAGACACCTGGTATATGATGCTAATAAAAATCTTGGAACCATGATTTCCCAGGCTTCATCTCTAGTCTGGATCCAGGACTTGTCTGGTAGTAGAAAATGTTAATGTGGTGAACATGGGACTTCTTTTTGTAGTGTTATGCATGATTTTTCCTTGATCACACAGATCCTGGAGTCATGTGATTCTAGATAATTTAACTCTTCTTTAAAATAAAACCTGAAGTTTCGTAGTCAGGAGATAGCAGCATAGACGGTGGTAAAGGAAAAGGAAAATTAATGCCTAAAAGCATGAATGCAAAAGGGGAGTAACTGAAACAACCTGACATTAGTTATTTGAAAATATCAAGACTTCTAAGGTGATAGACGTTTTATTAAGGAGAAAAAAAAAAAAAGGATTTGTAATTGCAGAGCTGACAATACTGAATTTTGTTCTTCCTGGTTTTTCCCCTTCAGGTGCTAATTGCAATACAGATCAGATCAGCACAATTCACTCCAATTCACCAGTGCAGGTACCTAAATTACAACCCCAGCACTGCCTGAGTCATTGAGAAAGTGAGACAGAGCTCAGAGCTGAGTTTTGAAGCCAGCTCACACTACAGCAATCTTGCTCACTGGGCAGCAATGTAACGAGTGTAATAGCATTTAGCAAAGGTATATAAAGCCTTGAGGAGCTTATAACACTGCAATATAGACAGAGGGACTAGAACAGGAAGACACATAAAAAGAAAAATAATTAAACACACATATTGGTTACGTATTATCGCAACCATATCAAGCCTGGTCAAAGGGAGGAAAATATTGTGTCCTTGAATGCGATCCCCACTCATGAATCCAGGCCCTGGCAGTCACGCATGGGTCAGCACAGATCAGCACGACTTTCTGGTGCCTTTTCCCAGGGCCAGCCCACCCTCCTGCACCCGGTATGCAACAGATAGGCATGTGTAAGTGAGGTGTAAGACACAGACGTAATCAAATTATCGGCTGGTTCAGCTAGTGAAAGCATGCAGAAGCTATGTACAATCATCTGCTAACATTTTCAAACCCTGTCATTAAAAATGCCTTGCTCCAGCCTGTGCCAAAGGGAGCGAGTAAAGTCTGTGCGTCCCAGAGCCCTGGTGCTCCCATCACAAGCTGCCTTCTTCCTACAGCTGCACAGACCCCCATCCCAGACCCCTGTATCCCAGAACTGTCAAGACCCTCCTGCTAACTCTTCTACCCCAGGGATGGGGTGAATTGTGTGTGGTCTCAGCCCAAAAGGAGGGACAGCTGTGTCTGGTCTGGGTCTCATCAGAGAGGGGCTGCCCGTTCTTCCTAGAAACCTGGAAAGTTCCCAGGCAATCACACAAAGGGAAAGAAAATCTTCTTAAGAGCCGAGGAAGAGAATCAGACACAGGACTGCGGAGGGACTTGCTCAAGGTCACACTGCAAGTCACTGCTGGAGCTGGGCCCCCAGTTCCTAGGCTGTACTTTGATCTCTTCCCTTACACCAACTCAGACCAAGGCAAATCAGGATAGGAAAATTATCAGGCTAAGGAAACTTTATCTAATATTAAGGATGGCAGCACCTCCAGATGATGATGCTGGTAGCAAGAACAATTTCCTAAAGCTGTACAGAAGGTGATTTGTCCTGGGCTGCTCTGTGGAGCTTAACTATAATTAAGATCACTCCAGTTTCTTTGGGCGTCCTAAGTCCAAAATAGCAAATTTCACAACTTAAGCCACTTTGCACACAGGGCAATACAACCTGATCTTCTTTAGCAGAAATGGTCAGTATCTCTCAGATATTTAACATTCGTCTTCAGAAACCCATCAGGCTGCTGCGTAGAGCACTGCACATCCTGCTCTCTCTCTGTACAGTTTATTGCTTTCTTAAAGAGAAAAAGTAAATGGGCCAGATCTGCAGCTGACGTAAATCAGAATCTCCCTCCTGAAGTCAATGAAGCTAAACCAGCGGGCACTAGCTAAAGATCTGGCCCAATGAGTTTAGTGCCATGAGGTTATGAATCACTGTTATTATGTGGTGCTGGATGTAATTGCCTGATCCTTTCTCCCCATCTCCCCAAGGGGTCTGGAGCAGCCCTCCTCCTAATGCTGCCAGCAGCAGGGGGAGATGAGAGTGCAATGTTCAATTATCTTTTGCATGTTTTTCCAATAGTAAATCACAGCAGGGGATGTGACCTCCTGCTAATTGGAAGTCATGTCCTGTGGGGTTCTCTTCTTCCCTTTTGCTCCAATGTATATATTTGTATTAAATACTGATAAATGGCACAAATGTGTAGAGGTGGTAGATTCTGTACAGTTGCAGCTCTAATGAAAATTTTTCTCTCAGATCTGTTCTTCTCCAGTTTAAAAATTTTTCAGTCCTGTTTATGCTAGGTTTTAGCATGAGAGGCTAAAGCTGATGGAGATTCCTTCAGCCAAACCTGACTTAAATCAACTGAGCTGTTCTCGTGTTATAGGAGGATAATGTTTCTTTCACTACGACCTACCATGAGGTCTGAAATCCCTCCATGACCGCTTTATGTTTCAGAAAGGGCAAAACCTAGAGATGGTAATGCAGGAGACAGGAAGCATTTCTGTGTAGCTCATCAGCAAGCCAGTTTAGGTTTTCAAAGGGATTTAATCTGGGTGAAATTCAACCCCGTGGTCAATGAAGCACTTACATTCCTCCCGAAGCTCAGCAATAAGGCGTAAGCACCGAGGGTGAGGTTGCCAGGCAGAGATTTCTGGGCGGGGGTGTGGGGGTGGTACACAGGCTGTGACACCCCGCTGGCACTGTGGGGAAGGGCGTGCTCTCATGTCACCCAAGCCCAACAGCACATGTCCCTCTGCCCTCGATCAGGGTCACCAGACCTTCTGGTGGTGTTGTCCCAGTGTGGAACTGCTGCTTCAGGCACTGTGCAGAGACATCGTTGCTGTCCCTGTGCTCCCTTCACCTCTTTGGTTTGTGTCGCAGGTTCTTACAGCCTTGTAAGCCCATGGGACACAAGTACCTGGTCAACTTGTTCTACAGGATGTACCTGGCAGTGGGTTGGTTGCTCTGGAAAAAGCACTAGACCATAATCAAGCATGACCTCCCAGTAACGTTACCGTCAACCTCTTTCTCCACCCAGTACCAACATATCAAATTTTCTGTCATCCCATAAACCAACCTAGCCCTGTTGCACACATGGAGGGATGATACTTGAGAAGCCTGTTACATTACGATGCTGCGAGACACAATTACGCACCTTTGAAATGTACCCAGCACCTATTGCATCATGAGAGATGTACCACGAATATGATTAGAGAAGGATAAAAGGTGTTTCGTTAATAACGCATTAGCCTACGTGTTTAATGAATGTATTTTAAATGCCAGCTGCAGACAGAACAAGGTGTATTTCAACACACATTAGCTGATCAAGGGAAACCTCAGGAGGAAGTCTAAAGGGAACAAATGCACTTGGCAAACTGGAGAAACCAGCCCACAGAGAGTTTAATGGGAATTAGGGCCCTAATTCAGCAAGGTATTTAAAGAGAGATTTTTAAAGGTACTTAGTGAGTTAAACATTTAAATACCTTTAAAAATCTCATCCACCAACATGTAATGATCTCTAAGTCTGTGTTCAGACCCATCGCTGTTCATTTCAGCAAAGTAAGCAGTACTAAAATGCCCTGCTGAATCAGGACCTAAATCAAATTTAACAGGCCAATCCGGAAATTACCTAAATCCTATCCGAGCAACTAAAGGAAGATTCCTCCTCCCATTTTCAGGTTCTGGAACCCTCTTGTGAAGTCACTTCTCAGTATTAAATTCTGTGGGTTAGTTACAAAGAAAAAATCCATAGCTAAGAAATGATTTTGTGTCAAATTATGTCAGACCTTCTGAGAAGAGCAGAGGTTTGAATTTCAAACAGCAGAATCAATAATCAACACACTGTACAATAATTTGGAGTGTTGCAAAGCAGAAGTATCCACATGACACATAGAAATGATGTTTTATAAACATCTCCCTTTTTATGTCTGATTAGGAATACAAATCACAGTTGCCTCTGAACACTATCCCAATGGGAATTTTAGAGGAGGAGGAAATGAGAAGAATCTCAGACATCATAGGGATGGGCACTGTGTAAGAGCACAAATCAAATCTAGTGAGTCCTATCCTCACCGAGTGAAAGTGGCAGAGAATTAGGGCAAGTCAGAGATTTAAGCATCTCTCTCAACTGGATGGGCAGAGAGTAAAGAAGTCCCTGCACCGGGATTCCCTCACTCCAGCTGACTGCTCACAAAAAAAAGTTTGCAAACACATTTGAAGAGGGAGTAGGAGGGACTGATAAGATGAAGAGACCCTTGACACTCTCTAGTTCTTTCACCCCTGGAGCGAAAGCAAAAGCTATCTTCGCCAGATCTTGAGAGAGTTAGAAGATCAGATACCGGTGACACTACTTTAAAGTGTCTCCAGAAGTGGCTGACACCACACAGTGCAGTGAAAACCTGATAAGCATCAAGTACTCAACAAAGCTTCAAACTTAAGAACCTAAAGTGTACTACTTTTGACCCCAAGGAGTCTCTGCCCACATGCCCAGAGTATGAAGCGCCCTGGCAGCTGCTCATGCTGCACAAGCACCACAGCTTTGCCAGGTCTTAGATCTACTCTTGGGACAAAGCATCCACATCTAGGCAGCTGCTGCAGCAAGAAGATGTCACAGCATCCCCTGTAACCTCACTAGCATCAGGGAGCAGCAGGTTCCACAGCTGCCCTCCTTCCCCCCACCCCTTGCAACCCCCACCCTCTCATGGGCAAACGTTACCCTCAAACAAAATTGAGAGGTTTTTTTTCAAAAATGGCAATACGGGAAATGTTTTGATCTGTACTGCAAAAATAACCACTTTACAAAAAAAGCCCCCTCATGTTTGTCAGTAGCCCCAAAGGTGCTACTCTCACTCTGCACAAGTGTAAGAAATAAGACCACACATCTTTTACTCACTTTACTATGATGAGGAAGGTTTGGGGAAGAGTGGGGAGTGGTGAACACAGTACTGCTTTTGAAAAGGCATTTTAAACTACATTTCTCTTTCCTCGGGCAAATTATCCTATGTTTGGGGTTCAACCTGGGCTACAAAGATCATCAAGTACAGCTATTTGGTTAGATGGGAGAAAACATCATGTTCGTGAACAAAATTGTGCTGCTAAATCTCACCTGCACCGGCGCAATTTATGCTGGCAAAACCCACTCATCAGCTAGCAGAAGGGTCGCTGGTGTGACTCTGCTACTGCTGGTTTCACAGTGAAGGAGCGTGGTTAATGTTGATGATATAACTGATATTACAAAACATTTTAGGCTGAGGTGGAATCCTTGGCTCACTAAACAGCTGCAACACCATAAGATACAGTTGAAATGCCATTGCCTTTACACAAAATATTCCTGACCAGCAGCTCTGCTGGCAGAGTGCTTTGTGTACTCTCATATACTGCATAATTCCCTTCAGGAAAAATCACTTGCAGTGGGTTGGAGTGTGGAGCAGGGGAAATTGGACATGGGATGCTCTGCTGCAGGAACAGTCATGGGCAGGGCAACCTCTTCAGCCCACTCAACTTCATCTGGAAGAAGGTAATTATTTACAACTCCTTTGAGAACAGAACTCAGAACAGGACAATTTCACATTTGCTGTCTAGCCTTTCTCACCAGCCAAGCAAAATCAGGTAGGCATCACCAGAGATTTTCATAATATTTCTCATCATATTCCCAGCCACCATGACAAAGGTCTGGGGTGTGTTTGTGGCCTCAGAATGCATTCATATGGGAAGCTCTATGGATGCAAATACATAAGCATAATTTTTAATGTAAATTTTACTGTGCAGGCAGTGAAGTGTGAGGTTTGTGTCAACACTGTTTCCCCCTCTCAACAGATTTCTTGTGACTTAACTCCACTGTCCTGCACAGTGGTAAGCAATCCAAGGTAGTCAAGACTGACAGTGACTTCCCTGCCCTATCCACAGATGCTGTGTGCAGTGTGGTGTGGATCATCTAAAGATAGTCCTTCTTCGTCTGGATCTAGCTCTGCTGATTGCCTTTGTTCAAGAGCTGCAGGTGACCATAGAATCATAGAACCACAGAAACCTTTTGGTTGGAAAAGACCTTTAAGGTCATCAAGTCAAACAGTTAAGCTAGAACTGCCAAGTCTACCTCAAGAACATGTCACAGAACCTTGTTGATGGGTCTTTTAAACAGCTCCAGGGATGGTGACTCAACCACTGCCCTGGCAGCCTGTTCCAAAACCTGACAACCATCCTTCAGCCTCACCGCTGCAGCAGAACATGTTGGTTCTCCCTCCTCCAATTCAGGACCATCAGCAGATCTGTTTCAAACCAAGTACCTGCACTGCATTAAGTAACCTGTCACAAACCAGACAATATCTGTCCTATAGACCCCTCCTGCAACAGTCCTTGTTGAAGGTTGTCTTTGGCAGAGTTTAATGACAAAGAGGCAGAGGGCATTCATGAGTTAAACCAGATATCTGCAGACAGCAACTATTGTAGCTGGAAGGATGCTAGCAGCTCACCTCTGTGTTTAGTGACAACATGGAAACTCCGTGGAAACTCATCAAAGCAGTAGCTTGACCTTGTCTTCACTTCAGTGATCAGCATCAGAGGTCTTCCCCCTGGACTGCTCACTGGGACTGTTTCCAAATGGTTATGAGTAAGACAGCAGTAAGAGCAGAAATTCTCATTGATTAGCTAGTCACAGTCCAGTGGCACAGTTACAATATGCTAAGACCTAATGAAAATCTGGGGAAACATCAAAATATAGGGGAAATAATTACAATGTTCCATTTCAGAAGAGAAGTAGAAACCTAAAAAAATTATTTGGGGCACAGAAATGTGGAAAATAATGAGGAAACATTGAAATAAGCAAATGTTTGGAGATTCCCCACTGGTGGCTTCTAGTGCTTCTTCGCATGAAAATTCTACAGTCTTTGAAGGCCTGACCAAATCCAGACTTTAGGAGCTGGAGAACAGCAGCTGCCAATGCTTGAGCTTGGAAGTGAAGCCTGGAAGTATCAGTGCCCCAGTATGAGATCATCAGATTTTCCAGACTCCCAAAAGCACGGTGGTGGGATGAGCATTGGCTCCATGACCTGGTGGTACACCAGCTCCATTTCACTGCATCTGTGGTGACGTGTTGTGAAAGACTCTATAAACTCTAGAAACCACACCCTTTGGAATGTCTACATGAGCCATGTGCTCTAGGATTGTATTTTCTGGAAACCTGTGGCCCCCTCTGCCATTCAGTGAGCAGAGAAGAGACTACACAGGCTATGACAGACGTGTCCTTGGCCAGAGCCTCTGAAGTGAACATCTAATTGCATCTGACCATTTCTCCCGTATTTCTTCCTGAGGAGCCTGTGAAGACCTGGAGGAATCAAGAAGTCCCACTTGATGAGTCCAAAGGAAAACCCAGACTGAAGTTCTGGGAACATCAGGTTCAAACCCTCAATAAGCTCCACTGTTGACTTTCTCTGTGTCGTTGGGCAGATAATATCACTGCCTTGTCTAACTTTCTGCAAAACACGTGGACATCTGAGTTACCATTTTTAAAGCACTTTGGTGTCATATAGTACCATGTAAAGACTTACTCACAGGAGTTAAGCTTTGCAGTGTTGAGCTTACAGATAATTGATTGCTGGCGAATTTCCTTTTTAAGGAGTTTTCATGTGTATATTTTCCCACATAAAAGTTTCATTTGGTCTGCAACTCAAAACTGTCAGGTTTGATTTCATGTGTTGCACAGAAAATAAGAGTAGGTTGTATGTGTCCTATAAATCTTCTCAGAAACCTTTATAACTGCCCATTGACCCAGTGTATGAAATTGCATATACTAGAGTGGGCATTTCTCCTAGTTTCTATTGAGAAAGTGGGAGGACAATCGCTTTTGTTCTCTGTTGAGGGTTTAATTTATGTGCAAATGTTCTCTGGGTTTCCTCTGAATGGGAATCCAAACATGGGGAAGAGAAAAGAATGCTTTATCAAAGCATCTCACATTTCTGGTGCTTTTCAGCAGCACACATTTGATGAAATAACCCAAAATGGGACTGAAGAGGCAAATTAAATAAAACAAGCAGTTCGCAAAAATGTATTGCAACTGGAACAGGCCTGCAGGAAGGATTAAGGAAAAGAGTCACTAGTATGGGCCTAAAGGTTTGTAAGTAACTACTGATTTCAGTTCATTAAGAGGAGATGCCTGAAAAGGCCTTCACTTCCAGATAGCAGTAAATTGTCAAGGATTTCTGGAAGAGGATTTACTTTCAAAGGTAGACAGAGAGAGCAAAAGGTAAATTAAAGCTCATGATAATTAGTTATGTAAATAATTTTGAGAACCTAAGTTCTATTTGCTTCAGGTCTTGGTGTTCCAATACTTTTGGGACAAAACCTATACCTGCCTCCCACAGCAAAAGCTTCTGGAAATACAGCTGGGGGTTCTGAATACATTATGACACTCCTGCCACTGGAACACACATTTGGGAGTAGATGGACGTCCTCTTCAACTGTGAGACCATTTAGAAAAGAGTACAAGCTGTGCAGCAGTGATTAAAATTTCCTAGCTAATGAATCTCAGCAGATATTTGTTATCTTTTCAGACTTTTGAGTCAATGATTTCTTTGCCAGATGATGGCTTTAACAGCTATGAAATGCATTTTTTTTCTATAATGTTCTGATGGAGTCTGACCATGCATTGTACTTCCTTTCAAAATTAATAAAGAAAATAGGAAATAAGTGATTTTGAACCTTATATGTTTAAAATCCTTAGCAACCCTAGGACATCTTTTTCTTACCACTCCTCGTCTTAGTTAAAGGTCACCTCATATCTATACATTTGCATCCATCAGAGCTGCAGGTCCATTTACTACACTAATGTTGACTAAAGGTAGTGGAAAGGCTGGCCATGGCCCTATATTGCATCTTCCTCTCTGTGAGCAACAACTTTGGAGTACAGTCAGCGGAAGGAGTAATTTGTGTGCAGGTTTCAAGATTCTAGATCTCATTTCTTCCTCTAGCAACCTCTTCCTAATCACTGTGACTGCAAGGAGGGCAGGCTCTTTCGCAGCTTCTACCACAGATGTGTATAAGAAACAGAGCATGCTTGGTTTCCTTCATTTAAGTATTTCAGCATCATTTCTAAGATTTTCGTTCTTGACATCCTGTGTCTCTATCCTGCGGCAGGTATAATAAAGTAGCAAATCTGGGACAAAGAGGTGATTTAAAAGTTAAGCACACAGAGACGTAGCATCATATTACACCTACCTCAATGTCTCAGCAGGCAGACACCTATGGAGGGTGCCCAGGCCTGGCCCGTTCCCACCCCCAGCCACCCCTTGCGTCAGATCGAACAATCACCTTGAAGAATCAGATCTGTTTGCTAAACCAGCAGAAAACAAATCTTTTTGTGTGTGTGTGTGGTTAGTTTCCATGTCAACTCACCGCACAGTCGCATGATCTGTAGATGTTACGTGAGGGAGGGGCAGGAATACGTGAGTGGCGGCAGAGAGGGGAAAGTAGGTTACATCAGATTAAATCGAACGTCAAACTGCACCCCAAATCCCCAGTGGCACATCTAAATCTACCGAGGCAGCCAACAGAAGTCTCAATGGGATGCTGAATTACGTGAGAATCCACAAATGCTTTTTGCCATATAATGAGAAACCTGAAGGTTGAGGAGCTTTAGCTAAAAGTTTCAGACCCTATGTGGATCTCCAAGAATTAAAGTCATAAGCACAACAGTGAAATTAATGTTTAATGGTTTATTTTACTATAAAAAAGATCATTTAATTCCAAGAATAATGACAATCAGCCTGCAGTATATTAATATTTAAAGACTGAAATCGTGTTGAAATGGAGAGTAAGGATGTTTTATCATCAATAGTCCTTGTAAGTTATCCCTATCATTAGGATTTGTTTTTCATTGGACTTGTATAGTTAATGTTTGACAATTTGATGATACTGTAATAAAGTAAGTACTATTTTTACCAGCTACATGAGAGGTACCAAATGTTACATAGAGTACTTAGCCTACAGGTACAGTTCATGAACCACATACAGTTGAACGATTTAGGGATTTTAAAGAAAATTAATATTTGTATTTGTATTAAAATCTCTAGGTATTAAAGTTGCAATGAAGAGTAATGAAGGGTATTTATCTTGTAAATTCTGTTTTGTGTTAGATAAGTAAAAAATACTTCTACAATCATGTGAAGATCTTTCATACAATTGCAGAAAGATGAAACTTACTAAAGTACATATATTAAAATGGCCTAGATTTGTCTCCATCTTTATTAACTATATGTAATAGAAAGTAGAACCTGGAAAGTATTTTAGTAATATACACAGTATTACTGATAGTTTTAGTGGAATGCAAGGTCCAGTCATCATATGTATTTTCAAAAGCTGTTTTGATAAATGTCAGTTCAGAAAATAGCCAAGAGGATAATGTGCTTTATCAGTTGGATCTGTCAGAAACAGGGTTGTAGGACGCACAGAGAGTTGGAAATAATTTTAGCAATTAGTTCAGGTATCGATGTTGAAGCTTATGCTGAAATATGCTAATTCTTGCCTGTGCCTATGCTAGCCCTATTAAAGACAGCTTGAGTGTCTCTGCAGATCCCCACAGCTGCACTCTAGACTAAGCCAGGATGACTTTTGAAGCTAAGGTCAGGAAGAGATCCAGAAACATGACCTCAGCTCAACAGCGAATTCTGCAAATGTTGAATTCAACGGGATGAGAGCAGAAGTGTAAAATTAAAGATGTGCTTTGCAGAATCACAGCCCAAAAGATGAACTAGCACTACCAAATGCTCTGCAGACAGCCAGAAGTCCATCAATATTTTGGGAAGTGACCCCTTGAGGATCTGCCTGCATTTGCAGTTCCATGGCCAAAGAACCTCCAGTCATGTAATGTATTTTTTGAATTTTGCATCTGTCAGAAAGGAATCATATTGCCCCATATGTTTGTGTTGCAAAACTACTTGCCCTTTCCCAGACACACTGATGTGAGACATAAGCTCATCATACTTATGTCATTAGTCAGACAGGACCTTGATGTCTAAACCAAGTGTTCCCCTACTGAAAACTGGGCCACTCTTGCTGAATCTGATAGATAAAATATTTATGAAAGGTGTGAGGAGCTCATTTGTTAAGATATGACTAGTGTTAGCAGAGTGTCTCTGACTGACACAAGTAATTAATTAAAAATACACTGAACTGCCTCACACAGACAGAATACAGATTTGAGGGGGGAGGTCTAGGCTAAACCCATTTTTCTCCTACCAGCAGATGGTACTGGAATTCTGTTGCTGGAGCACCACATCCCACCCCCACTAATTCTCACCTTTGTGGTTTTGTTCTGAAAAACACAGAATTACCATGATACAAAAAAGAAAATTTAAAAAAAAAAAAAAAGGGAAAAAAAAAATCGTCCTTTGTCAATAGGCTCAATACAAAGTGCTGGTTCAGCAGAGCAGGAGAAGAAACAGAGGACCTGACTACTACTATTAATACACTGACATTAGAAACCAGTTCCTACTGGTTGCTTCATTTAGCAGAATTATGCATGTGCAAAAGATAAAACATTAATCGAAGCTTCTAAAAGCTAAACGGTTCCATTGAGGATTAAAAGTTGTCTGTATGCCGTGTATTTGCTGGGGCGAAAAAAAAGGTCTATTTTGTTTAGAACAAGAATGAGGTCCATGGTTATCCTTCGTGTCACCATTGCATCTGAAGACCTTAAGAGTGTCATAACCTTTATTCAATAAGTGCATCAAAGGAATGGGGAGATGAAAATATTTGACTGGGGGGGGGAATGAAAATTTGGCACCAGTACTGACATGCAGGTGAAGTCTACACAAGAGACCTGCGCTGCTCCTGGATCACCAGCAGCGCAACTCGTTGTTACCAGTCGCATGTTCTACATCATCTGAACACCCTGCCCTAACCTTTCCTTTTGACAAAGCTCATTTATTTGGGGTGAACAAAAGCACACTTTGAAACCTGCTAACGCACCTCCAGTAGGAGAAGTTACTACTGTATCCAGTTCAAAAATCATGTCTACATTATAGGGATTTTTTGGTGTGAATCTCAATAAGTATTTATAGTCTTGACTTCTAGACATAACTCCCACCAAGTTCTGAGGATTTGATCCCATGGGCTTTAGTTTATCAACATGTAAAAAGAAATTATAATATTTTCCTTCCTCGCTTGAGCTCTATAGTTTGTTCCTGAGAGTGGTATTATTAATTAGGTAGCACCAAGAACTCAGTGGGAAATTTTCAGGCAACATATATTCCAACAAATTCAATAAAGCTTGATCATTACCACTGTTGATGGTCTGTGCCAGGTACATTCTCTGAAAAAAAATCTCTAAGCCCAATTTAGAAGCTTGTATGGACAAAAGACCATTCCCAACAGGTCATTTGGATGCAGTCAACCCATCTGGTATGATAAAACATAAGTTATGGGAGATGTGGCACCTGGGCCCAGTGCCAGAGAATGGCCCTGGGTACAATTACTTGCCTGGACATATATTCAAACCACGAGTGAGGAAAGAACAAGGCAATTTGTTAGTGGCTTTAATAGCATATTTATCATTGCCATAGTCAGACACACAAATAAATTCACTGGATGTTGCTACCATTAAGTATCCTGATGCCAGGTACCTGATGCTGTGTCTGTGCTAAGTATAAAAGGCCAGAGCCTGTGTCTGGTTGGGACAGTTGATGCCCAGACATCTGGACTGGCCCTTCACTCCTTGGTCAGGCTGCCAGCTGCTGAGCCATCAGCCCAGGCTGTCCCCAAACCATACCAGAAAACTCTCCAGGAGAGCCATCCATGTGTGACAGTGTGACTGAGCTTTTCTGCATGCCTGGAGCTTCCATGTTGGTAGTTTGTATGCAGATCTGTACTCTAGATCTCTCTGCAAATGTAGACAGTACAGCAGGAGGAACACTTCTACTGAATACCTGTAGCACAGTGTACTTTCTTCCCCACTTTTGTTACCTTCAAGACACGGCATCAGTTCAGTAACATGCCATGAGGTCATTGCATCTCTGCCTCACCACAATACTCTGCAGCCAGTGAATGATGCAGGTGGAAATAGTCTGGGGCTCCAAAACAGAAAATCCCTTCTGTGGGAAGCAGGAGGCAGAGATCCCCGGGCATGGACTGGTTTTGTGTTGATTCAGCACTACAAAATTGTTTCTGTCCTCATTCAAGAGATGCAGAAATTTTTTTAACATGTTTAGGTGCAGAGCTGGAAAGTAGGTCAGGTAGAATAAGTGTGACAAGACAGGCCACTCACCAGGAGGTGGAAAGTTCAGCTATTATAAGTACAGTTGTGACAAGTTTAGATTTGGCATTCGCTGATCAGGATCTCTCAAACACATAATAACTTCAACCTTTTCCCAAAAGGACAATTTGCCTGTGTTTGTCCTTAAAACATTTTGTGAAGCTAATGGTAGAAAGTAAAGTATTTATTTTAGGGGCTGAATATCCCATTAAATAAGCAATTCCAAGGTACTTAGGACAGCATAATATGGTAGTTTCAGAAATTACACTTAACATTACATAGTCAGTTTTAGGGCACTTAATTTTTAACTACAGTGTGTTAATGAGAAAAATCTGATTAACAATATAGCTAACAAATGTGTGTGATATGATCCATGCCTGTTAAGATTTATTAATATAATGCAATGAAACCATTTCAAATCGTAACATTATTTATTATGTACGAATGACCTAAATTTAATTTTGTACAGAAATGAGCAATACTGCTATTATTTGTTATTTTACTTATAAAACAGGCCTCAGCTTTCAGAGATATCTCAATAAAAATAATTATAATAAATCCATAATTTTAAAAGTGGTTCCTTAGTATTCATAGAAGCAAAGCTGGAAATCTTGTATAATCTATAATGCAAGAATATCTACAAAAGCCAATTAGAACTCTATAGAACAACCAAAGCTGTTACAAGCCTGACCAGTTAACGAATCTTAACGTAGAGTTCATGTACTTCTGCAGTCTTCTTTTCAGACCATGTCATACATGCACCAAGCCACACACATTCAGCTCAGCTATTGCTCATCTCATTGATCAACTCCAACAAAGCAGACCCAGTCTGATGTTCCTGTTGCATTATAGAAGTTTGTAGCACCATTGTCATCAAGACTGACAGTAGGAGGAAGGTTGATTCAGCAGGACACTAACACAGGGTTTTGAACATGTTGGTTCTAGCCCTTCCTGGGTCCCAGTCTCTGTGTCATGGAGCATTTACATATTCAAAGGCCTCAGGAAGATTATTGATCCCCTTTCCACTGGGGTGTGCAAGGAGGAGCAAGTAATGCTCCACGGTGCTCAGACATACCAGTGATGAGGGTCACATAAACACACTCAGTGACTAAGTACATTCTGTTGTCATTCAACTTTCACACACTTAAGATTTACTCCAATGCTAATTCGGATGCTCATCACATCAAAGTAATCCAAGAATTCATTTGAAATGCAATATTTTGCCTACTTTATGGATTACAAGTCTACCAACTCCTGGCAATATATTTTTTCTCTTTCCCAGAAGTGACAAAAGCATGGTGTGTTTAAAAAAGAACCACACCACATGCTCAGAGATTTTCGTCCCAAATGTGTGGACTTCCCTACTAGTGTCCCCGTATCACAGAAAACCCTTTTTTGACATCCTACCACCAGCTCTAGTTTACAGACCAGCACTGGCTTCACTGAAGCACAAAGACATTATGGGACCAGCAGGACTTGGTTTTGGTCGTGCCCAAGCCAGGCCAAGCTTCAGAGATCAAAATAAACTTTTAATCTCACACATCTACAGGCGGTTTGCGTTGATGCTCAGAGCCATGAGACTCTCTTGGGAATAAACTTTTAGTACAGATTTCCCCACGTGGGTGCTGCTTACACAGGAAACACAGAATTATGATAAATCGTGCAGTTAATAAAATTATCAAGGGTTTTTAGAATTATTTGGGCATAGCTTTGCAGGGGTTTGGATCTAAAGAAGTCATTGATAGCTAGGTAAAGTGGGTATAAAATACTTTTCAAATTAGAAAGGCTACATTTTACACTTCATTATCACTCCACTGCACTTCATATTCATATTTTATAGGCTACATTAATAATAATAATCAGATATTCTGAGTTACCCTTCACAAGGAAAATATGACACATCTCTCCTACAGCCATGAACACTTTTGTGACATACAGTAACTTTTGGGGTTTCCTAGCTTTTCAATGCTTCATATCACATGCGTCAGACTGTGCAAATGTTGGGGGATTTTAAGGGTGACGGGAGGTGAGGGGGTTCTGGTTTTGTTTTGGCCTCTTCTTTTGAGGTGGTGATTTGTTAATTCTTGTTTTGCATATAACCTCATAAGTATTTTTAAGCACAAAAATAAGGAAACAAGAAAATCCAGTGCAGTGTCTAAATGTTACCTATTCTCAAACTTTTCAAAATCTTTATTCCGTACTAAGTCTGTGGATAACTTTCTCCCTGTGGGTCCCTCAGGTCTCACCTGGCATCCTTCATACCTGGAGAGTTTTACCTTCCTTTAAAATTATTTGTATCTCACAGCCTATAATCTTATTTGATTTTCCCAATGTTTGGTTCCTCTGTGAAATGATCAGCAAACCCGTAAGTCATGCATACAAGTCACTGCACACATATTACGGGTTCAGTGGGAGTCTCATATGAAATACAAGCTCACATGATATAAATGTGCACCATGCACTGATTCAGTGGGGCATCACATGCACAAGCCTGTATTTATCCATCCAAGTATGTGCTTAAGCACTGTGTAACATCTGGTCCTTTCCTAGCAAAATGGAAATGCTTACACTGTCACTTAATTGCCATCCAGTCACCCATCCTTTCTTTGGGGGGCAATGTTCAAATGGGCCACACTTGCACAAGAGTGAAATCGAAGTTAAGTCAGGCCAAAGTGAAGCTCCATAAAGAGACTTCAAAGATGCCAAGGGTCTTTGGGGCTAGTTTCTGGCTCACATGATTTGGTATTCAATGGTAGGACCAATTTTAAAAAGAGTCTGCTGTTCTTCTCCACATCCACAGCATGAGATTAACAACAGTACAGAGACACCTGAACCAGTAGAGACACCATGCAACATTCACCTATTTGCAGATAACATCAGTTCCCAAAGCATATTGGGCTTGATATGGAAGACATTTGCAACCAGATCTAAAGACATTAAGGCATTTACGTTTAATCCATTCCTGGGCCGCTGAGGCCACTGCAGAGTTGTACCACACTGAGTGATTATTCTGGCTTGATCTTTACACATTCCCTTCTTATCCCAAGGGCAAACACATCCAGAGGCATGTGACCGTGGCTTACCAAAGTGAGTTTACTATTGGTGGGATGGGAACTATTTTGACATACACCACATCCTGACCCAGAACAAGAAGTTGCCACCGGCAGTATCACCCACACCTGGCAGCAGAAGTTTGGAAACCTCTGGCTTACAAAAACTACCATTAAGCTTACATTCTGGCCAAGACCATTTCCTCTCCCAGGAAACCTGATGCCTAGGGAGGGATGTCCTAGATAGCTGTGTGCTCAGGAACGGAATAGAGCCTTTCTGATGGATTTCCCAGTAGGGTCTTCTCTTGGGCAGCTGTTTGTATCTTGCATCCCTCATTTCAAGCAAGGTTGTGGGTTGTTTTGTTGTTGCTTTGGGTTTTTTTGGGTTTTTTTTGTTTGGGTGGTTGGTATAGTTTGGGGGTTTTTTTCTGGTTTTGCGGTTTGTTGTTTGTTTGTGTGTTTGTTTGTTTGTTTGTTTGTTTTGGGGGGTTTTGTTGTTGTTGTTGTAGTAGTGGTGGTGTTGTTTAGGCCACTGACAGCATGTGATTTCATTAGGCTTGTGAGTAAAATTGTGAGCTTCGTGTCTTCCTCCTGTGAACTCCCCGCCCACTTACCCCATTGCTTCCGAGAAAGAAGACCTGAAAATGGCTGCTTGAGATTTTCCTCTCTGCCGAACTGAAAACAAGAGAAAAGCTACTACTTTCTGAGTGCAGCTGTACTTTCCCAATCAATAAAAGCTGATCAAGAGCCCGAGATGCTCTGCACCCAGCTACAGCCCTGCATTTCCTGCCACTGCCTGAGGTGAAACCTTCCGCCGCCTGCTGCGATGATTCATTTCCAAAACTTCAGTTAAGTTATCACAACAGCAGGTGACCTCTGATTTTCACCCGTGTCTTTTCCCCACCCTTGCTTTCTTTTATTCTTTTTCAATTAAAATGTGACTCACTGTGACGGAATTTTGTCAGAATCCATCAGCCCCGACCTTCTCCCTCCACAAAGCCTACTCCTAATACCTCTGCCAAAAATCTTTATTCTAAGCCTTGGTATTTGGTCCTGTCATTTCGTTGGATGTGTCTGCAGCTTCCAGAAACTGAATTCAGAGGGGCTCTGTTGTGCCAGGTGCTGTACAGACATAATGAGACCTTCTCCCAGGAGCTACATTTTAAAAAAGTCTTTCAGTCCTTTAATGATTCTCTCTTTCTCTTTTTTCTTCTATTTCTCTTTCAGGTGCTCTCATGAAAGCAGTAGCCTGGCTGCAGACTTGCCTTTCACCACCATCGCAGCAAACTGGATTGTCTTATTGGAGACAACAGAACTAGTCTGGAATAACACTGTGTGTAACCGATAGTAGGATGTCCTATCTTTCAGTCTTCAAAAACCAGTTATGGTGAAACACCAGGATAGGTTGCATAGAAAAACAGGTTAGAGATCCAATAAACCTTCTTATATATATAAATATATATATATAAATCTATATATAACATGTTTTAAGATATTTTAATTTGTAATTAGCTATGCTGTGCATTTGCTTTTTTATATTCATCCTTGTTTTCTGCTGTGCTGGGAATTTAGCATCTGTTGGGGAGGCAACCTTGGAAGAAAGCCAAGGAGCTGTAGTAAGGAGGTGTCAGCAATGCTCTTTTCAAGTCAGAACTGGACCACTGATACCATTTGATGGTAGTTACCCCACTGTGATACTGCCTTGGACCACATCCTGGGAATGTGACACTTTATGTGCTCATCAGAGCTCAGAAGTCCCAAACAACAAACTGCAGCACATTAGGCAAAATTCAGCAGGTTAAGTTAAAAGGAATTTTTTTTAAAGCACTTGTTTATAAATTGCGCTATCTGATTAAAAAACAACTGAGGAACCCTTAACTTGAGCACCCTTGGGTGAACTCATTCTCATAAGCAAAACCTCCCACTCTCCCTATCAGAAATGATCTTCAAGAGAGAACAGAGAACAGCCTGGCCTACAGGCAGCCACATACTGGTGGTGGAGCTAATTGATGCAAATGGCTCCAGGGTGTTTTGCAGAGGATATCCAGAGGATCTTCATTGCCCTCATCATCCACCCTGTAGCACAGCTTTGTTAAAGACACAGGTTACCTTCACAAGACTTTTCCTAAGAAGGAGAGTCTAAACAAGGATGAGAAGTCAGCACCCTACTCTAGTACTCAGTATGTGAAAGCTGAAGGTAGGTGGCATTATCGTTAGTCTCTTAAACATTTTAGTCAAGCTCTAATAATAAGTTTTCCCACATAAAAGGGTGAATGATCTTGTGTGTCAGAGGTTATGTCCTCACTTTAGAATTAACTCAGGTGAAGATGTTGTCTCTTCCTCCTTCTGGTTCACAGAGAAAACCCAAATCCAGGGGTGTGTTTGCCATTCAGAGAGGGATTACAAGTGAAGCTCAGGATCTGTTTTCACAAGGGCTGGAACCCTCAGTGCTGATGTTGCAGTTGCAGCATTTGAATGCTGAAGTTCCCCAGTGTATTCCCACACATCTCTGTGCCCAGAAAATCACTCCAACTTATACATACTGACATGGGTGGGAGCAGGTCTACACCATCATCTCACTCCTCACCTCATCTCTGGTCTTGATTCACTGATCCTCCATACTGTATAAATGTTAATTCACTCCCATGCATTTTTTGAAAGTACTGAGTAGCTCATTTGAAAGAAAAATCAAAGTGTTCTGTCTTAGATATTCAACTCTGGGAATATCTCCCAGCAGGCAGTATGGACAAGAATGCACCAGGTCTGTTTTCTTCTGCTCTGCAGAGTGCCCCAACATCTTCCCTACAGGCTTTGCAAACTCAAGGACTCCGGTCTTGTCATGTCATGCATATAAGAACAAAACGCAGAATCTCAGCTTCATTCCATAAAAACACCAAGCAGCAGGACTGCAGCACCTCTCACACTTCGAACTGAAGAAGAAAGGACCCAAAATTACAGCTGTGTCTTAGAGGAAGAAGGACCCACAGGAGACATAGGGCCAAGTGTGGTGAGGACAGAGCTATCTTGCTGTCAAGGAGGCCAGCCTGTTTAATGTGGATGCAACCACTAGTGAATGCATTCATCATGGTAGATGTAGCCACAGAGACACCAATTAATGCAGTAAAAAAAAAAAAAAAAGGGGTATTACTTGGTTGAATTCAGAGACACACAAAGGTGCATGCAATCCCTTTGTGGAAATAATAAGTACGGAATATGGACATGGTTTGCTAACTTGAATTTAGACATACATGGAATTCAACCACATTTTTGCAACTAAGATTTTCCTGTGTGATTGCTAGTTGTCCTTTTAAAGGACTCAATAGCCCCCACATTGGAACTTTGTCATGAGTAAAAATACAACAGATTCCTTAGATGATGATTTTGCTGAGGGGAAAGGCCGTTGGTATCACCTCATGAATCAGAGTTTTTGTGACACTGTTCTTCAGCTGTGAAGTTTTTTTCTGGTGTGTTATATAGACTATCAGCTTTGCAGACAGCAGAAGGCAGGGAGGTGTATTACATGGATAACTGACCCTAGTCTTGTTTTGAGTGTGGATTTCCTTCCGTGATGACCTTATATTCAAGAAGGAGTAAATGAACTGTAGCTCAATTAACATGGCAATATTAAACTTAATGGGAGACCTCCTACCTGCAGTGAAAACACAAACAATAATAGTTGTCAATCTACCATTTGAAAAATTACCTACCTACTAGTTTGTATCAGACAGCATGTCATAACCAGCTTCCATATCCAGGAGCTCCCCAGCTGGTGTTGAGAACCTGATTCAAGACAAACCATGAGATCTAAATCTGGGGAAAATATTATTAGCTGGCTGTGGTCATGATAAAGGGCGAACACCCTGCTGCAAGCTAAGATGAAGAGGTTTTAGCCACTGTACTAGCTTCAGAGTGCAAAGTAGCTTTGTGTATGACTACAGAGGTGGAAGGAGTGGAAGATCCTCTGCATGCTCACCCCAGCTGAGGATTATGTAGGTAAAAGGTGTGCACCTTCAGTGAAACACAATTGCAGTGGCTACACTATTTCTGGAGGAATTTCTACAGTCCAGATTTTATCTGTCGACACACTGGAGGGGTAAACTGGGAAAGTTTCTCAAGATTAGAGAAAAAGAACTCACTGTGCTTATATCCACTCTATCTAAACCCCTTAGATCTGCACATTTGTCTTGGATGTCTTCAGAAGGACAAATATTTGCATGAGACTTCTTCTGATGTGTACTTCCAGAAAAGCCAAAAATAGTATAAGAATATCAAGAATGAGCTCTTTACTTCTGCTTCAGTTTGCCTGTAGGAGGAAGTACAAATCTCCAAATATGCTCAGTTCAACATCAGTTTTTCTGGGTCTTTCGGTCAAAGCAGTTTCTCCAACTTTAGCTATGGAGAAGATACAAACCCTGGGATGGAACAGCAAATATGGCAGAAGTGTTGGGTGGAAGAGTAATAATTCAACTGTCCTACCATTACACAGAGAGAGCATGTTATTGATGGAAGACTCAAGACTTGTACTCTGGAGTCACTACACTGCACTAATGCACAGACCTATTTACTGCATGGTACCTATTTCTGAAGGCAGAAGAGAGAGGCGAAAAATCTCTCCCTAAGCCTGCCCAGAGCCTTGTTTAACAGCAAAATGTTGATAATTTTAGATCTATGCTATCATGACCAGTTCAAATTATTTGGAACAAAATATCACTGTAACTCGCTGCTCTGTGCCTCCACTGTGCCTGACCCACCAGCGTGGTCCCTGACTGAACACACACGCAAGAGGAGCCAAGCAGCTTTGTTTGGGACAAAGAAGCATTTACAGCTGCTTTTCTTAACAGCTCCGCTTTCTGATGTCAGTGGCATCTCTTTAAATTTATTTCTTTCTTTTCATCAGAAAAGCAGTTAAATCTGCATCGGGAACAGCATTACCGGAATGTGACTTTTCAGCGTAAGAGGTGTTGCAACAAGGGTAGCTGGAAGTCTGCACTGCAAATAGGATGGGAGATAAGGAACTTCTTCACATCTCGGGTGGCCTGCATATCTCCTTCACACTGGCAAAGTAAGCAAATGGCTTTGCTAAATGACAGCTGTTGGATCCAGCAAACTGTTGGCATCCCTTTTCACATACTGTAAACATCCATATCAGAAAGCCCACAGCTATCCCACACTGAAACCTTGGCAGATAAAAATCAAAGGAGAGATACTGAAGTCTGACATCTTCATCCAAAACTGACTGAAGTTAATCTCCTAAATGATTTGGCATTTATAGCTATCCCTAAATTACCCTTTCATTCTCGGCAAAGGTAGCAGGGGCAGAAATCTCTCCAAAGCAGCTTTGAGAAGTATTGGTAATGGCACTACACAAAGTTGGTGTTGCCTTTCTCAGAATTTGCCCACAGAATCCATAAGACAAGCTGGAACCTACGCATCTATTGCCAGCCCTAAAAATCCAGGCTTGTTATAAAATAAATAAATACAAATGAAAGTCTCCCTAGTTAAACCGCCCTTTTCAAATTCACACTGGTAACAGAAACCTTATTACCAATCAGGCACTAAGTGTGCTGATGTGAACACTGCAGATCATTTCTAGCATGAGTTACAGCCCATTTTCAATGGCTTGTGCAATCAGTGGGTTTTCTAATTGCCTTGGGGATTAATAACACAATAGGAGGCCATTTCACATTGGTTGACAATTATTTTATCCAACTGTATAAAGAACAGGTGATAAATTAATAAATTATAATCAGTCAGTTATTAAAGCTTAATGGCAGATGGCTGTAACAAGAATAAAAAGAGCCTGAGCCTCACAAAATGGTATTTTGATAGTATTTTTCAATGCATTTTTAATGAGAGGCATATAAAATGCATAAAAACTTATAAATCATTTATAGAAGAACAAACTACAGAGCTGAATGGTCCAGTTATAATGCTATCATTATATTATTAATATCACAAGATCATACAGCCGCCTGCCAATCTGACTGGCAGCTTATTGTGTCAGGTGCTGTATAAACAGAGAGGACTGACCCAGAGCTAAGGAGCTGGATGGCCACGACCAGCTGCTGGGGGGCTGCACACCTGGAAGATGACCTGTCAGTGCCATGGGAAGGCCCCTGGGCTGAAGCTCCCTCACATGCAGAAGCTCTGCATCGAGGTCCTTACTGACTGTTAAACACAGCCTAGGACATAGAACAAGGGGCAATGGGTGCAAACTGGAACACAAAAGGTTCCACTTAAATTTGAGAAGAAACTTCTTCTCAGTGAGGGCGACAGACACTGGACCAGGCTGCCCAGAGGGGTTGTGGAGTCTCCTACTCTGGAGACATTCAAACCCGCCTGGGCACCTTCCTGTGTAACCTCATCTGGGTGTTCCTGCTCCGGCAGGGGGATTGGACTGGATGAGCTTTCGAGGTCCCTTCCCATTCTGTGATTCTGTGATTTTAACCCAGATGTACATATGTTTCTTATGAATTTTGGTGTGTGAAGTGGGTTGTACCTTGAGACCAGAAAACATCCCACTTGCTGGTGGGCAAATGGATGTGCAACACCTTGTTTTTTGTTTGTAGACGTATATTTTTTCACAGCACAAGTGTATGTGCATCTATGTATTTCCTGAACACCTTTTTTTTTTTTTGTATAATAGCCTGAAAACGCAATCAAATCAGACTAGGAAGCCTACTGTTTTCACAGAACCACACAGAATCACAGCATGTTAGGGATTGGAAGGGACCTCAAAAGCTCATCCAGTCCAATCCCCTGCTGGAGCAGGAACACCCAGATGAGGTTACACAGGAAGGTGTCCAGGCGGGTTTGAATGTCTGCCGAGTAGGAGACTCCACAACCCCCCTGGGCAGCCTGGTCCAGTGTCTGTCACCCTCCCTCTTTTTGCTTCTTCTGAGGCACTGGGTAACCTACACATGCATTTTATCATTTCTGTATATTGGGATGAAATTCTGACCCTTTTTAAGTCACTAGTAAAATTCTTTTTTATTATAGTTGAGCCAGAATTTCAAAGTTTGTCCTTATTTTCCAGGTTACAGGCCTACAGAGTACTGTTTCTTCCCTTGTACTAGTCCAATGCATATGCTAAGAACAGATAATAGTTTCTGGCCTTTGGCTGGTTAGTCACTGGCTCAGATTGACCTCAGTCAATTATAACTCAGGATTTTCCCCATGGGCAATTTGATGTTAGGACACTGCTTAGGGAGCATTGATACACATCTGTCATGCACACAAAAATTCAAGCTTCTCCACCTCAAAACTCACCTCACAGAAAATTTTCCCAAATTCCTTCCTGTTGAAGGTTACCTAGTGATTTAGGTAAAATTAATTTAATATTCTTATTCCCTAAAGCCAGCTGTGTTCCTCACAAAATAGTCATCATGAGTAATACCCTCACTGGCTGTATTAAGCAGAGATCAAGAGCAGAGTAACCTCTGGAAACTAAATTACACTTCTTAACCCACAGGTAAATGCTTAGGCATTGCCAGACTTTAAAAATGTGGTTCACAGCCAAGTAGTCTTCCCCGAACATAGTCTGTCATGGCAACCAGTGGTGTTCCTTGGCTTTTCCCCACTCTTTTCCTTCCCTCTCTTGCTAACATCACTGGATGCTTGCATCTTCATCTCACATCAGAAACCCCATAGGAGGTGGCTCTCTTTGTTTCCAGTGCTTGTACAGCCCTGAGAGCCATGGGGAGAGGCTGGTCATGGAAAAAGGCCATTCCCACTGCACATATCAGAAAACAAGGACAAATACTCAACAAATATATTGGAAATATTTCCCTTACACTGCATTTGCTGTAAGCAGCCTGCGGCTGAACACAGCAACACCAGTCTGGCACCTTTTCAAGCAATGACACTTGTGCTGTGTTTTCCTCGAGCAAGGGAAAAAAAGAGTGGCTCTTCTACACCCAAAGTGGAAGATGTTTTTGGGGAGCAGCAGAGCAGAGAAAGACTCTTACTGGGCTTGAGAAGCAGAGTCAGGATGGCCTGGACACTGGCTGGGTGCTGACCCTGCCGAAGTGAGAGGAAGAGCTGATGCTCAAGGGACATTTAACCCAGTCCTTGTCCATGAGTGCCCTGCCTCCTGAAGGGTTGTGCCCCTTCTCCTGGCTGCTGCCTGGTGCTGCACAGGCAACTTTTCACTGGACTCCCCTCTCCACCTCTAAGTGTCCATCCTCTTTCATTTAAATGAAGAGTGGTATGTGCCCACTCTCACACCAAATCGCAAAGAGGCATCGTTAACAGAGACATCTACATGTGAGACTCTTTCAAAACTCTTAAAATTTCATAGGTATTAAAAGAAACACAAGGATTTCCCCATTTCCTTCCCCTCTAACACCTGCTTTCCTCCTACTAATAAAAGTTCCTTTTCTCAGCACGGAACAGAACCTCCCCTGAGTCACAGGACTGTTTCTCACGCCCCTCATATGAGCTCTCAGGGTCCAGTTGTTTCTTGTAACCACAAGAAAGTACCTGGCTTTTCCAAGCAATCATCATGGAAAGACTTCTTATGCAGAAAATTAAAAAGGACTGATCTTTTGCAAGCTTCGAAGAGCACAGTTGGGGCAAAACCATGCAGTTTCCTCAGCTGTGAAGGAATCTCCAGGTGGTCAAGAGCTTATGAGGGCAGCACCCTTCCTCCCAGCAGATGGACCTGCAACAGGGTTCTCAGGGACTGCACAAGTGGAGAGCACCTCACTCAGCTGGTCCTGCAGCCCTTGGGATGGCCAGGCAAGCAGCCAGACTGGCCCCAGGCCATCCCTAGGCTGAGAGGAGCTTGAATGACTTCTTTGCCTCCGCATCCCCACCAGACCCAGTACCCCAGACTGACTCTTCCTCCACCACGAGCTCTCGCCCTCCCTTGCTTGCAAGCTCTGCTCCTTCTGCAGTGAGCAGGTTCATTTGATGTTCTTCTCTTCCCTGGTCAAAATGTGGATGGTTTTTTTTTTTGAGTCATTTCTCTCTCCCAAAGATAAACTGAAGCATTTTGGCCTCTGTTTTTGCAAAGATGTGGGGAAACTGCATTTCCCACAACTCCCACATTAAAACTGTCAATATACAGAGAAACCCTCCATCCACCTAACCTTTTCCCTCTTCTGATTCTAGGGTCTTGGGCTTATTATCACGATGCTACATTTATCTGACCTTTATCAGATATGCCATCTGCCATGCTAGAAACTTTAAAAAGCATTTAACTCTGTCTGTATCTAACTGCATTTTTCCTCATTACCCTCCAAATTTAGTGCAATATCATCTGGAAACACTGTGGCTTTCAATTCAGCTGAATCAAAAAAGCCAATTACATCCACAATAATATATATTAAAAAAAAAAAAAAAAAGGCAAGAATGCACCCAGGATTTCGAGAACTAAGAAATAGTTCCAATCCCTGCAGGTTTAAATACGAGCTAATTTTGTACTTACTCCGTAAGTAGCTATCAACCCCAGACTTTCTTAACTGTGTTTTATTCTCCCCCAGCTCACCGAGGTACACAATGCTCACAACAAGTCGCCTTTTTTTTGGTCTCCCTCAGCAGCAATATCCTCAAAGAATTCCAGCCAGTTAATGAGGCATGCCCTTCCCTTCCTGAAACCATATTAGATATCCTTAATTAGGCCATGCTTTTCTAACTGTTCCTCCCTTAGTATCTCAAAAGAGGAGCTGAAGACTTTTAACTGCATAGATCTGCAGCTTCCCAGTGCATCCCCAGGCCCTTTATAAAAATAGAAAAAGAGATCACATTACCTCCCCCTCCAAACCTAAGATATCTCTTCCCTGAAGGAAGCCAACTTGTAAAAATAGCAACTAAGACTTCTCCAGTTTCCCAACCAGAGCAATAGCAGCCTAAATAGATGTGTATTTTTCTTTCGTCAGCAAGGATGCGCCTCGGCAATGTTGGAAATGTGTTTCAGATGAGCATGTGAAAGCAAGGGAGCACATCCCTCTGCTCCTCCTGAGCTCGTCTTTCTATTGTTTATTCTGTTCACCTGAAACTTTCCAAGATAATGTTGTGGTTTCTAAGACAGAAGTTTCTTCTGTTTTTCTTTGTGAGGCTTCTCAGTGTCTAACTAGAACTGAAACATACCTCTTCAGATCATGCAAAATTTTGGCCTTGTACTGGAAATACCAGAAGCTTCTGGAATTTCTCCTTTTTGTTTTTCTTAAGATAGGCTCAACACAGACACATTAAATTCTCTTGATTAAGAGGAGATGAGTTTGGAATTGAGGTTTGCAAACCATAATCTAACTGATAAATTCTACCAAAACAAAAACATCAATTGAGTCTCCTGATTCTCTCCTGGAATAAGCCCCGCAGTTACAGTACAGCCTACTCCTTCCCCATCAGTTCTTAAAAACATCTGATCTTCATGTTTAACCAACAGGCAAAACAACTTCCTATAAAGATCACTTTCTTGGCTTGCCCCATCACTACACATTAGTGCGGAGGCAGAATCTTTTTCAACAAACACAATCATTTTCTTGCTGCAGAGATATATTTTTCTCACTTGGTGGGACTAATGACGAATGTAACACTGATTTCATACAGGTCAACGCAAAAGTGAGAAAAGACTAAAGTCTGACATCAGCAAACTGTGGCAGATGCGTGTGGGACCCAGAGAGCCCAGGTCTTTCACAGTTGCCAGACATGGACCAAATACAACCTCTCCCATGTTTTAGGAGCTCTTTCTTCTGACTGCAAAACTTTACAGGCTCCATAGCAGTTGCAGGATAAACATCTGGTGCCCAGAGAAGGCCACACAGATCTGTTGGACTGGGGATTAGAAGGTGTGAAAGTCAGTGCTAGTGGTTCAAACAAGGTGCTACAGATGGGGAAAGCTGAGTTCAACATTGAGACTGTGATATTCAGAGGAGAGGTGGAAGCAGGACAGCTGCTTCAGGTACAGGGTAGGGTTTCTGCCAAAATTAGCTTCCTGTTTACTGATGACTAGCATTGCTTTATGCAAATTAAACCAACAGGACTGAAAGAGTAATTTCTGTGACCTATATCTGCACCATAAAAATTATTGCCCCAGAGGGCTTCAGATTTTACCATTGCTCAGTAGACGGCTAACAATATTGACCTGGAAAAATCGTCGATGTGTCTCAGCTCTGGGACTGTTTGATCTCAGGAGCAGAAGATACTTCCAGAATGCTGAAAACTTTAAAATTTTATTTAGTCTTTAAAAAAACCTTGCAAATGCCCTTGATCTCATTTAGCACTGATGATTGTCCTGCTTCAAGTGGGAGGTGAGACGAGAAACATCTAGCAGTTGCAGCCTTTCAGCACTTTTATGGATTTCTGAAGTACAAGTAGATATCTCAAATTCCATAGAATCACTGGGTAATCTTAAAATATTTTTTTTAATAGTAGTTGACTGTATAACAATGGTTCACTGAAAAAGACACTATTTGTGACCTTTGAGAAGTAACCAGTGCCTCTGAACCCACTGAACATACACCACAATCAAAGATTGTCAAAAATGTGCATGACTATTTCTGTGGGGAAGACACATTTACCCCTATTTCTTGCAAGAATTGCAATCAAAAATATCTTTCAATTATGTTTGCACATCAAGAATAATGCTTTTTTCCTCCCTTTGTTAATTCTTCAGATGAGTGTGAGAGGAATTTAAAACATTTATCTCCAATGCATTGCTTCTTTGTTTTTTTCTTTTGTTGAGGACAATGCTTGGTTTATCATCTTATCTCTGTGGCTAATAACAATTTGTGCTTTTCTTTAGGGAAACACAGACAAGGCATCATGATGTAAAAACACAGCACAGTTGAAACATTTCAGTTTTGCCTCAAGGTAAATTCATAAAGGTCAAATGTGGGTATGAACCTGACCCTGGGTAAGTCAATCTCATATTTAAGGTGAAATGCCTTTTATGTGCATACGTCCTACGTGCCTGAGTGGTGCAGGGTACCCATCTCTGCTGGTCTGCCTGCTTTCCAGCTCATTGTTCAATCCAGTCATCACAGAATCATAGAATCATTTTGGTTGGAAGAGACCCTCAAGGTCATTGCCAACCATTAACCTAGCAGTGGTACCATAATGTGTTACTAAGAACCGCATCTATGCATCTTTTAAACACCTCCAGGGATGGTGGTAGGCTGGGCAGCCTCTTCCAGTGCCTGGCAACCCTTTCTGTGAAGAGATTCTTCCTAATATCCAGTCTAAACCTCCCCTGGTGCAACTTGAGGCCATTTCTTCCCATCTGATCACTTGCTACTTGAGAGAAGAGACCAACCCCCTCCATGCTACAACCTCCTTTCAGGTAGTTGCAGACAGTGATAAGGTCTCCCCTCAGCCTCCTTTTCTCCAGGCTGAACAGCCCCAGCTCCCTCAGCTGCTCCTCATCAGACTTGTGCTCCAGACCCCTCATCAGCTTCGTCGCCCTTCTCTGAACTCTCTCCAGCACCTCAATATCTTTCCTGTAGTGAGGAGCCCAACACTGAACACAGTATTTGAGGCGCAGCCTCATGAGTGCTGAGTACAGGGGGACGATCACTTCCCTGGCCCTGCTGGCCACACTATTCCTGATACAAGTCAGGATGCTGTTGGCCTTCCTGGCCACCTGAGCACACTGCTGGCTCATGTTCAGCCACTGTCAATCAACACCACCAGATCCCTTTCCACCAGACAACTTTTCAGCAAGTCTTCCGCAAGTCTGTAGCATTGCATGGAGTTGTTGTGACCCAAGTACAGGATCCAGCACTTAGCCTTGTTGAACCTCATACAGTTGGCCTCAGCCCATCGATCTCAAAGAAATGCAAGCCTTTGCAGAGGGATTTCCCTGGGTTTGCATGCCAGAGAAAGCCCCTCTGACAGAATATGGAGGTTTCAGGTGGGTGCACACATCTGATGCTGATACTTGGCCCCCACAGCCCTTGCAAGGGTTTTGTCTCTGTTTCTGGATGGATGGGTATGTGCAGATAGCATTCTCTTGGGTGCTTGGGTTTGGCTGTGGTTTGGGGGCAGTGTTTTCATTCACATTTCCTCCATTACGCTTTAACTCTTCTCGTTGTTCATTCTCCTTTCATTGTCGTGGAAGAACGTTTCTTTCACTTCAGCATTTGGTCACATCAGAAGCAGATAAAACTGTGGGAGGTGGCGGGAGGCATGACTCACCCTTAGAGGTCACCCTGCTTTGCAGAGAGGGGGCATCATTGTCTCACCTTCCTCCTTGAATTCAGCATCCCCGCTGCACCGAGCAGTGCTGCCTGTCAGTCCCGCCTGCCCACCCTCTCGCCTCGCTGCCATCACTTCTTCTGCTCCTAGCTTTCCCCCTCCTGAGGACAACACCAGTTGTCAAAGGAACCTTCAAGACCAAATTCAAAGCAAGGCTCACTTTGGTGCAGCACTGGTGGGCTAGCTGGCCACCCAGTGCTTGCTACAAGCATGAAGCTTGATGGCTCTGTCCATTCACATGTTAAGTCTAAGTATCTGGAGCTCCCTGACCACCTCAATACCTGTGAATTTACCATCACAATACGTTACAACACTAAGGAAAGACTATTCTATCTTTTTTACAAAGAGTCATAGCTCAAACACCTTAAAAATGTTGGGTTTTACTATATCGTACTGACTTTTTCTGTACCACTATTAAATGGAAAACCCCAAAGACGCATACTGAATTGACACCGTCTGAATACGGCTCTGGTCCAGTTTGCCAAATAATAAATCAATTCATAGAAAAGCACATATTGGAGCAAAGTCTCCACATCATTTCCTTTCCATCTGACTCTTCCTCTTCACCTCAACGGTTAAACATGTTGCAATAGCAGAAGCAGTAAAAATTAACCAACTTATGTAGCAGGCAGTCTGCGCGGAAGCCCTGAAAAGCCTGTAAGCTCTTCATTAAGTGGGAGTGAAGCTATTCCAGTGATAAGCATTTATGAACAACCCACCCCCAGAATCAAGTTGGAAAAATCATTATGCTTGCGTTCCTGCTGGGCTCTGGAAATAAAAATGTCTGCTTTGATATGTCACAGGCATTTCCTTGGAAAAATTTATGTGAGAGTGAGGAATTCTTAGGAATATTTCACTTCAGATCACAAATGTAAAGGAATAGTCTTCTAAAGGCAACTTACATCATGAAACGCACTTGAATTTCTAGACCACAGAGTCATCTGAACATTGGATCAAATCTGGCTCTATTCCCTGAGTATACTAGGGGTTCAGAAAATCAAATAAATACCCTTAAAAAGGGTGTGTTTAAAACAGCAACAAAAAAAATCCTTTATATGCAATGATATTAATACTATAATTAAAAGCTGATGCAGAATATTAAAAGCAAGATGTATCCTTCTAAGAAATTACCCAACAGAAGTAATTCCACAGGAATTCAATTACCAAGTGTTGGAACTGAGGTTGGGCGTGAGTGAAGTTTTCTCATTTTCATTGTTGTCAAACTTTTTATGTTGTGAAGACATCAGTTTGAGACCTCTAAACATACAAATACATCACAAGAGTTTAGACTGTCATATCCAGCCATTGTATAGCACTACTGGAAGGATCCAAGGATGTAGGATGCTTGTGCAATAGTCTGAATACAGAGATGAGTCTATACAATTTAAGTCACAATTTAAGGCTTACTGTGCAATTCTGTTGCAGAGTTGGCCCTTATACATATAGAAGATACCCTTCTCAGGGAGAAGCCACACAAAATAAAACAGAAACTACACCAAAGCAGACAGCCTACCCCCCAAAAAAAGTAATGCTCGTGCCTGCAAAGAAAATGGCTGAAGCTTGAAGCATGGCTGCGGATTGCTCTTCCTCACAGCAGAGCCCTTTTGTTCCTGCTGAGACCCGGCGCAGGCTGGTGCCACATTTACTTTTGAAGTCTGAGCCTTGCTATTTTAAAATGGTGGTTGTTGTGACTCAAAAAACAAGAGCCACTGAAGCAAATGGCAGCTGCCTCCCCTATGAATTTGCAGCATCGTGCTTTATACAGATTCCCAGGCTTCAGAGCCACTATAAAGACATTTCTGAAATAGAAGTAATCACAAAGGTGCAAAATCAGAATAATAGAATGGTAAAACTAGGCCCTATAGCTTTATATTTTCTTATAAAATTATTTGGCTAACATAATAAATGGGTCACTTTTACTTTTCTGTGGAGAAGGTTGAAATTCCTAAGAATCCACATGCAGATATAACACAAAAAGATAATTTTGCAGATTAATTAAAAATAAACCTTCTGAAACTTTCCTGTTTTCTTTTTAACTGTAGAACTTTCCATACATATGATACCCAGCCACAGTATGGCTAATCTTATGATGTTATTTTAATTATAAAAACAAAACATCAACAGTTACGTTCTGTCTCTCTTGATATGAAATCCAAAGAGCAAAAGAAACAAGCCAGTGATGTAACCCTTTTTCCTGTTTTGTGTTTGAAACGTCCTCCAGTTACACGCACAATGGCCAAAGGAATTGCTTCTCATTTACACTTTTTCTCTCTGCAAACCATAAACCGTCCTTTAATTGATTCAAAAGGTGGGTAGGGGTTAGCAGAATAAAAGTCACATAGGAGGGGGAGATTTTTTTAAAGACTTTCAGTGGCAAATACTGACAAGGGGATAATGCAAACACAGTTAAACTCTTTTGATGCAAAGGAAGCAAATGCTCATATTGTGACTTGCAACAGAATGAGTCAAATAATTAAGACAATCAAGCTATGTCATGTTTTAGCTCACAGTCCCTGTAAAGTCTGGGGTTATAAACACTTTCTTTTCAGACAGGCAAACAGTGAGAGCTCTGTTCTGTTTTCCAGGGATGGATGCTATCACTTAGACAAGATCCTAACTCCCAGAGGGTGATAAAAGCTTATCACCCCCGTGAACAACACAGCCCAGTAACCGGTGGGTGCCTCTATCTCGCAGCTCCAGCTGCTGGCTTCCTCTGCCTTGAAGTAAGGGAAACATAAATAAAACAATCACCATATGGATATTGCATTATGTAAATGACAGTGGCTGTAAGAAATGCAGTTTCATACAGTGTTGGCAAAGGACTGAATTCACCACCAGCAGTTCAAGGTGGGCTGAGCCGAGAGAAACGTTCCTCTGACATGTTTCTCCAGCAGCAAGGGACAGCTGAGCATTATCTTCAGGACACAGTCTTCCTGGCTAGCTGACACAGGGAGAGTGCTGGAAATTAATAGTCGGTTGCTGAGGGTGGGTGACTCAAACTAACTGCCTGAAATGAGCAGGACTTGGTACCAGAGGAAGAACATGCTGTATCTTGCCTCTGGCTGTACTTCCATGTAGCACCAACTTCCAGTATGCTCATGCATCAAGGGGTGGTTTGGGGCAAAGAGCTTCAGGAAACATCATCCTGCATCTGATTCTTTCTCCTGGTCAAAATCAGCAATAATAGCACTAAAAGATGAAAGACGATGATGCACTGTGACTTCTGGACTATAGCAGGAGGGACTATTATATTGTGCTTTAGCATGAAAAAAGGCCTTCCTAAGCCTTCCCCCATCTCAGACTGTGTTGTGCTGGGGTTGATTTGCTGCTCATGTCCATTTCCAGCCAAAGTCTGTTATTCAGTTAAACCAATGCAAATCAGGAGCAGCCCCAGGTGAAGCTAATGAGGTTTCTCCTGACTCGTAGGGGTGTATGAGCCAGCAGATTTCATTCCTCTGTGGTCAGTGTTTATTACTGTAAGCAGGGAAAGCCAGAACTGGGCTGATTTACAAGTTAGTCACCAAAGTCTGCCATGAGCAACCCCTCTGAAGGACAGCCAAGGACAAAAGTTTAGACCTCATGCAATTTTTACGGGTTTCAGCACTGGCCTTGAATCATCACTGACTGCCTAGAAGCAGTTCAGGATTTAGGAATCCAACACGGGACTGAAGCTGAACTCAGAAGCCAAAATCCCAAATTGAGGGCAGCAGCCCTGCGCCCTCCTTTCTTTAAGTTTCTTTGAAAGGTCTGTGGGCACACGTGTTTGCTTTTCTGCACACACCCAGCCCTGTCCCAGGCTTGACTTGTGCACCACAGGGTCAGTGCTGGCCCCAGCCTCGGGCTCTGCTCCACCAGACATGTTCACAGAGTGCCCAACACGTCCTAAGAAGTAAATGGCTGAGAAAATTCAAATTCTATTGCAGAACCTAAAACCAGTGAATTGCAGAGCCCTATGCCTGTTATCAGACCCAGCCCTTCATCTCTGTGCCCGGTTCTCGGCACAGGTGTGATTTTCAGCCTCAAACAACTTGAGAGACTTCATTTAAATAAGCCGCCAGTCTGAGTTCCCTTTAATCTCTGAGATAGGGGATTTTTTCGCTTGTATGTTCTGCGGTTGTAAGAATGAAAAATGAGTGGTCAGACCGGTAGTTTGCAGTTATATTGGCTGTTTCCTTTTCCAAAGATAATTTTTTTTTTTTACTCAATGAGTCGGTTTTCTTAATGACTTGCAGTAAGGTGGTGGTGTTGCTTTTTTGTTGTTGTTGGGATTTTTTTTGTTGTTTTTAAACTTTCATTGTTAATAATAACTCTGAAGTAGTCTCAAAGCAGTGTACACACAGTTTTACAGAAGTGTGAATGCTCTGCTTTGAACCCCTTGCAAACAGATCACAGTCCCTAGGAGAGACACGCAAGTCTTAAAACTGACAGAACAAAATGAGTAAAGCCTCTTACACAAACCACCACATAGTCTAAGAGACAACAATTGCTCATTATCCTTTTATTATACTTAAGCAGAAGAACCTTCTACAAAGCAACACACTCATAAAAGCTCCTACCAGTTAGGAGTCTCTGAGAAAGCCATCCTCATCATGCAGTGCAGGACGTTAATCCCACAGCCAAGGGAAATTATCTTCTGATAAAATTAGGAAGTACACAGCAATAGCGGCAACCATTCAGGGTTTTTAAAACAAATAAATTACTGGGGTGCTTCCCATGTGTTACAAGTCAATGCTACTGAAAACAGTCATTTTGCCCATTATGAGTGATTTATGAACATTCGCTTTCCTTTCTTCTCCAGCAAAGCCAGATACTAACAAACTTGAGATTAGAGGCTGAAGCAGGGTGTCAGCTACAAGTAGGATCCTAATGCCTATTGTTCTTTGTAGTGGATACGTTGGCCTGAAGACCGGGAATAAGAGGAAAAAAATTCTGTGATCCACATTCTACTCCTAGCACCAGTAAACAATGATTCCTTAGTAAGTTTATAGAAGATATGGAGCTTCACCCATCCAGGTCTGTATAGGGTACGTCAATACAGATCATGGAGAAGGCCTCTGAAATCAGTTTACTGAATTTTATCTGTCCAAGCCTGCTCAGAATGGGACTTCTATAAATGAAAAGATGAACTCGAATAAACATTTCACATCTGAAAGTGTGTTCTGATTGTCGGGAGTGATTGTTCCAGTGTTCACAGTTCCTATTTTCAACATCCCATTTTTGTTAATAGAAGGCAGAAACAACTTTTGGAGAGGAGATTGAATCTTTCTGGGTGACAAAGTTTGCCTGGGTTTACATGTCTGCAGCTGACATGAGATAGGGGGTCACCTGATTATGCAAACAGATCACTTTTCTCAGTGTCATTACATCCTCCCCTGTCCCATAGATCACCTCTAATTTCAACTCCATCAGATCAATATTTGCTTTGCCTTTAGTCCTTACACAGGTTGTAACCTAGGAACATCACCCTGTACTTTAGGTTAAAAACCAGAAGATGCATAGAGCTTGCATCTTTTTCTGCAGTACCCATAAACCCTTTGAGGTGATGCCTATCCACAGACTTGACAATTTAGCATTTGTCCGACACACCTACAAGAAGAACCACCTTCTTCCTCCACAGGCCCTTTTTTCTCTTGCCAACACTTGCACTTTCTCTTCCCTAAGTTCCTTCCCTGGGTTACTCACAAGGTATGTCTCAGCTGCAGTCATTACTCATTGCACAGATGCAGCACATGGAATTAATTTCAGAATTCAGTCTGGCCTGAGCAGAATAAATACCCATGCAATGAGTCTGCACAAAGATCCTTGTTGCAATATCTACATCACTTAGAGTGCACAAACTAGCTTTGCTCAAGGTGACTCTGAGGTGCCAATGTGGTAGAGCAGAGAAACATGGAGTTTCCTGAAACACACATACTAAATTCTGTCTTATTAGAGATCCGTGGGATTTGAGTGCTCTGGGGCTGGACACAATAAGCCCAGCAGATTTTAAGTCCTGAACATTGCAGCACAGGGAAGAGCACCATGGCCACACAGAGTGTGGAGTTCACCACCATGACTGCTGGAAGGACCCATAATTCCCTACCTTGCTGTTCAGCATTATTTCAAGTTTCGAATTCTATAACAGTTGCAGTGCTTCTGTGTGTATTTCAACGGTAAGGAGAATTTGCAGAAAACTTCATAAGCTGTTTGTCTTCATTGTTGCCACAAGCTGCTGAGCACGCAACACCCTGTAGTTAGTGTTTCAGAGTCTGACAAGGGATTTCTTACTTTCATCCACTGGCAGAAGGACAAATTAAAACAATCAGTTAATTTCTTCCCATACATAGGTCTCAAAGCTGACTGAATACTTTTAGTTCTCTCTATGGTTAGTCCAGTGTTCAAAATCTTGAGTGGCAAATAAGAGAACAATTATTCATTCTTTCCCCTAAAACCAGAACTAGAAGGCAAGCAATGAATTATCATGTAGATTATTTAAACCAGAAGGAAGTCCCTTTTCACATGATGCATACCTAAACAAATGGAACCCTTTGCTACAGGATGTTGTATGTGCCAGGAGTTTAGATGAATTTTAAAAAGCAATTAGACAAATGTATTGAAAGAAAATCCATTAGCAACTATGAAAAATAAATATACACCTCCTTTACCAGAAGATGCTGAAAGGAAATGCTGGGGGACATGAAACTGGAGAGTTGACTCATTTTTATACTGGTCTAAACATTCATAGTAAATCAATGTCAGAGACAGAAATCCTGAGGTAGCTGGATCTTAACTCTAGAGCTGCTTTTACATTTCTATCGTTAAAAAGCATTACCTTTCCTTAGCCAATGTCCATACACATTTCTTCTCAGGGAATTTCTTCTAGCACCTGTCTTTAAAACACGGAATGACATATTTACTAGGTAATGGTTTCCATTTGTTTCTTATGTGCTGTAACCTCAATTGCTAGCAACCTTCTCTTTGCCAGAAGTGGTTGTCATTTTTATTTAGATATTAATAGACCTTTTACAGAGCTGTTGGGCACACTTGTCCTCTACCATTTCTCATTTTTATATTTTCATCTAACATAAATTGAAAGTTTGAATGAAAATGTACGGTCACGTCTTGTGTGCCATGCCAATATCTACAGAATATAGATAATTATACACAGAATTTCTGAAGACACTAGGTTTCATACTTCTATTGACTTGACAAGGTAGTTTCTGGGAAATTCAAATGATCAGCTTCATCAAACTTCCAAGGGATAGAGAGAGTTTGGGTTTCCTTTTTGGTGTAGCATAACCTCCAGAAAGGATTTCTGAAAGGCATTCCTGCAATATACTTCTGCCTGCACCCTTCTGCTCTTAAAATGCTTTTTTGTACTACTTGAAGAATACCAGGATGCCCACTCTTGCAGTTTCTCTTAATTGGTCTTGTATGAACACCTCATGAGATCACTCTTTGTAAAATACTGACAGGCAATTTCTTCAAGGCAGCCTCATGTGTTTTAGCATCTCTTGTTACTTTGGGCCATTGCCCAAGGGTAAAAGCTGTTCATGACATGAAGCTTCTACATCTAAAACCACTCCTCAGAGGAGGTCTCTTTTCCCTTTATTTTCTGTTTCAGCAGTACCCGGGAGGGATGAGAAGGTGCTCTGGCAGAGAGAAATATGTGATAGATTGCAGTCGCAAACTCCCACCTCCTGGTAAATATAAAGTTGTATTTTTTTTTAGTATGCCTCCAGAAACACTGTTATTTATTTAGCGAACCCTCCTGGAAAAAATACCCTTCTGAGCTTTCCTTCTGTTCAAAAAGCAATAATAATTCTAGAGTGAGTATCAAATTCACAGGTCTGTTTGTGTAAAAGCACATACAGTCAAAGTTTAGATCAAAAGAGGGGATTAATTGCATAGATATAGAACACAGTTGATAATCAGCTGTCAATGAAGGTAATTTTTTTTCTTAAAGGAGGAAATATTAAGAATAAAATATCCACAGAACTATTCAGACTGATGGTTTCAGGCCACAGCTACCTCCTTTCTCCAGGCAGCGTAACCTTCCTGGGGGATATTCTCTGGAGAGCCGGGTGCAAGTCAGCAGTGCCCAAAGTCACTGGGAGTGGCTCATAAATGCTGATTTAACTCTGGAGCTGGTTGCTCTGCACAGGTGCAAATTTTGCCCTTGGCAAATATAAGCAATGTAAGTGACACAGAAGCAATGACTTCCATGACCTCTCTCAGATGATTTGCATCTGAAAAGAGACATTTTTTGAAATAGAACTGTTTTGTCTTAATGTCTCCAAAATAAAATGATTTGACTCTTTGATTCAAATTGACTTTTAATTCTGAAAGTTTCTTCAATGCTCAGCTATTAAAGTCCTGGGCATTTTTAAAGGTTAGTCTCCAGAAGGAATTTTTCTTTTGATTTTGACCCAACTCTGACTTAAGAGCAAATTGCCAGAAGCAAATCAATCAAACTGAGCTATTAACAGTTGTGTCAAAGTGAAACAAGAGTGAGCTTATCACAGAAGGTGTTGCCCACAAAATTTCCAGAGCTTTGCTCAAAACATGGGGTTATTTTTGCACATTTTGGAGCTATTCTTTGAATGTGTGGACAGCAACACTGACATACAAAGAATTAGCAGCTGAGGTTACAAAGAGAGCTGTGTGCCTGCAGAATTCTGTCCCAGGGACCTCACTGTAGTACTGAGCCTTTGATATCCATGGAAATGTGGATTCCCAGGAATTGTAAGTAATCCTGTGGGCAAATTTATCTTACAACACTTGGGAAAAATAAAACGCATCCAGCATGAGGTCATCAGTTCCTGCTGCGGGAACAATTGACAAAATGTAGTTTAAAAAGCCAGAACTCACTTGAAATCCCTCTACATCTGGAGCTTGCTCCTCAAGTTACAGGAGACACAAATGTTCAAAACACTGAACCATTAGTGACTGAAGGAGCAGCAAAACATCTGTATAATGCATGAAATGTCTGGAAGTGTCTGACTCTCTGGGAATCAGCTGAAGCTTGCAATTGATGCTTTAATGGTGGTAATTGAAGTTTGCAGCACCCGCACATCCTAGCTCAGTAATTAGATGGATTACAATCTTTCTTGTTTGGCAGCATTCTTTAAACAAGCCTCAGCTTTTCATAGAGTCAACACTCTAGCAGAGATAAATGTCACATCAGTTCAGAGTGAAAAGTAATTTAAGGAAAGAGTCAAATTTATCTTCCCTGAGTACCAAACAGGAGATATTTCAAAGACAGGACAATGGGCCTTTCTATCTTAAAAGAATGGCCCATTTCTCACATATAAAGGCTATCTTGTGAGGGGGAATCTACGGGTGTGCCTTCCTTGAAATCACTGAAGCTAAACCTGCTTATAATATTTCAGGATCCAGTCTATGTAGTAATGAATGGATGAAATTCTGGTAAATAGAAGTGTGTAGGGAGAAAAGGGAGATTTCCGAAGGCGTAAAAATATATTGTCTATCACTTAGCAAGACAGGATTTGTCACTGTGATTGGTAACTGCATGGCCTATGGGGGAAAAAAAGAAGCTATGAAAAAAGCTTTATGCTGGTGAAATTTGAAATTAAATAAAGGCAGTAGAGACTGGGAAACAGCCTCCATTTATAGGGGAATGGGAGACATGTTTTTCGGTCACTTACATCCAAACCTTGCTTCTGTAAATTATTTTCACTGCCCAGAAATGGCAGCCTCTAGCTTGTTGTTGTTTTAAAGCTACTGACAAATGCACTACATTTCCCTATCTTATTTTATCAGTGCCCTTTGCAATTTCAGAATCAAAGTTTTGAAAACAGATTTGTTTCCTAGTTCTCATGTCTAGATTTTCTCCTACCTGGATGTTTTAGTTGAGTGATACGAAAACTTCTAAACATCAGTGGAGTTGTCGATCTAAAGAACAGAGCAGCCTGAGGATTCCACTGAACAAATCCTTGTCACTATGTCCCGTGAACCCGATCACACAGTTGTGTCACCGCCGTGATGGAAGGAGACCTCCAAAGCACAGCAGAACAGACAGGTATGGTTGATCTTCTTGTGGTCACACTATTGCCTCAGTTGCCCCTACAGCATCTCCTTTCCCTTCACCACCTTCCTTCCTCATTCAGCAGATGGACAATGTAGGTCCTTTTGCTATCCCACCAGAGTTAAAATATTTCATGACTGGAGCAAAACAGGTTGGTATAATTCCAACGGCCAAAAGAGCACTGAGAAAGGAACTCTGCATCTTCTCTCAATTTTATCCATGGTCTTACAGTCATGTGCACTTCAACTGGAGGAAATTCAGTAGCTGCCACCATCATTATTCCCTCATTGCAGATTTTGCGTCATCCTTGGTTCCCCACAACTGAACAGAGCTTTGCAGTACGACATCCCGCCCAGTTTTGCCTTGGTACCTTGAAACAAGAAGAGCCCTGTGGAAGCTGTTGCATTCCATTTCAGGGAAATGTATGAAGCATAACAGATATTGAAATCCGAATCACTGAAGCCTTGATTTAGTATCCATTGCCATCAGAAAAGTAACCTACTGACAGTAACAGCAAGGATCTCACTCACTGTTCAGCAAAGGTTCATAAGAACAAAACATCCCACAGGACATGCTTCATTTTCTCTATGATTTGCAAGGTGCTCAAGTACTTAAGTGATCAGAATAAATAAACAGAAAAAGAACGAACAAGCCAGACACTTAGACAGATGACTGATAGAGACTCTTTGTCACTGCAACAAATCACTCAGAAAGTCTGGGTTATATTTCCAACTTTGCCACAAGGTGCTGTCTGATCTTTGGGAAGTCCCTTGAAGGACATTTCCAGTCTGAAAACTGTCTACCTGAAAATGGAAACACCTTACTCAGCAGACTGACTTTCTTGAGTAGTCATTGTCACAGTGCCTTCATTTCACGAAAATACTAAGAATAATTTTTTAAAAGTGTTGTTGTGGGTTCTTTTTTCTTTTTCAAAGAGCTGAACTCAGCTGTAGGCCGCCTTCTGCTTGCTCAACAGAAAAAGATAGTTGTATCCCTGCAACTTCAACATCACAGGCTGTTGAAGTAAGGTCCCTGTGGACTTCTTGGCTTGCACAATATCCAGTGCAAACGATGATTGTATTTCCAAGAAGGAATGAGTGTAAGCTCATTTTAATGAAAGACTGCAACACCTCCAAACATCAGGGCGGTGGTTTACCAGAAAAAGCTTCAAGTAAGAACATTTGGGCATAAAACATATTAGCTACTATTAAGTTTAATAATTTCATAAAATGGATTATATAATGTGATTGCCTGCACACAAGAGACCCCTTTCAGGCCCGTGTTCCTTAACTGCAGAATATATCTTAAGGCTAAGAGATCAATCGATAGTAAGGACCCTTCAGAGGTTTGACCACATATGGGAGGAGTAGTTTAAAGGAACATGCTTTAGCTGTACATCCTTTCCTGTCCTACAACACAATCAGTAATGTAGCTTTTAGGAGGATTATGATAAATTGGTAGTGTAATGATAGGACACAGTTATCCTGGGTGAAAGAAAACCCCGGATAACGCTGCTGTCAGGATGGGTTTGAGTGCTAGAATCCTTACACATTTTGGACATCTCCAGTGCAACATGGTACAAACAACACCTGCAGTAGAGTTACAACATGAAGCATTGAACCAAAACAAGTTGCTCTCTGAGAAGTGAGCACTGGAGATGATGGACAAAGCCACCTATGATGGCCTTGCAGGATCACACCCATGTTCAGCAAAAGGCACATTAAGCCTCTGATTGACACACAACGGTTTTCACATACCTCTGCCACTTACGAACTGGTGCTGAAAAGGGAACTCAAGAGCTAATTTAAAGAAATGGGGCTTATCAACTTGTACTTGGTGCCACGCAAGTCATAAGGATAGCTACACTATTTTGAGACCAGCTCTGGCTCTGAGAGCAGCATAGACACACGCACTTGGCACTGTGCCTGCACCAATAAATGATGCCTTGGGTGGTTCGGGTCTGGATCTCTCATCACCTACTGCATGGTTCATGGGTAAAATCCACCCATGGATAATGGTGAATTGACTGTGCTGCTGAATAACTTCTGCTCACAGATGCACTGCATCAAACCAAAGGCCACACATACAAACAGAAACTGAAATGTCTGCGTGCATGTGAAGGTGAGATAGAATTGTAGCAGCTGCAGAAATCACCCCTGTCCGACGTAAAGGAATTAGCAACAGCTACCATTCACCCACCCATAGTCATCTGTTGCTAAGCTTTACAAAGAGGGTCTCAATGCCCTTATCGACAGCTCAACTGTTAACTTCACAAGCACACTTCACCCCTTCTCCAGGCTGGACCTTTGAGCAACATAATTTGTGAAAGACCATTTCAAAGTTCCTTCACAAAACATAGAATCTCATCACGCAGGAAGATGGTTGGAGATGGTTCAAGGTGACAGTGAATATCTCCAGGATACACCAGGTACCAGGTGTACAGAGTTGCAACAACTCCTGCATCAAGTGTGAAGCACAGACTGAATGCTAGATGGTACCATTGTCCTTGATTCAAGTGATTTGGCATAGGTGAGATAAAGAGGCTGATAATCTTGTTTTGCTGAAGTTTTCTATAGAAGGATATTGTAAAGCATATTCTCCTAAGCACTCAGCTTCCTATGCCTCAGTCAGGTGAGATAAAAGCTGTGCAGATTGGACGTACACTGGGAGTCAGACCTGCAGCCTTCGGAGGTAAACAAATGGCATGGAGTCTATATGGGATGATTGCACCAAGAACAGATGACATTCCCTATGGGACCATTGCCAACTGGCTCTTCTTATCTGCTGAAAGGCTGCTGGAGGTCACACTGCTGGAGCCCCAGTTCAGCATTGTACTTTCTTTATATTAAAAATAAATGTGCTGAAGCAGTTTTTCTTCTTCGAGCTCTGCCTCGTGCCATCACTTAAATAGCAGGCTTGTTACTTGCATATACGTGCATATCCTTTATATATATAATTTTGAATGAGGCTGTGGCATTTCTTTGTGAATAAGCTAATATCCATGGACCTCATTCATGCACAGGTATAAGCCTGATCAAGGTAGGACAGGAAACATAGAACGATAATTTTAGCTTTAGCTCAAAGAAGTACAAGAAAATAAAAATCTATATGGAGTATTTTCAACCTGACGCAATTTTATTCATTGCTATCTGTGGAATTCATTTAGAGAAGATCACTCACACAACAGAGAAACTAATCACTATGGGCAGAATTCATTTTATCTAAGATTAGCCATTTAGGAGGCAAACATCTAATCTAAGACTGTTTTCTAGGCTCCCTACTCAATGGAGAGAGAAGACAACACCCAGTTCAGGCAGGATCAGTGACTCTCTGAAGACAACTCTTTCTGCCGACTACAGAGGGAGTTTGAATTAGTAGTTCACTTGAAATGCTTGGCTTTTATGTAGTTCAGGTTATGAGAAGCAAACCTTTCTTCAAATATTTTCTCCTGCAACATTTTGGAGTTATATGTAGCATGCCATTTTGCTTGGGTTCCCTGCCTATTTCAGGCAGTTTTCTACCAAGGTTAGAATAGAGCAGATCATAAAGGAATAAAGAGCATCACCTTTGGAGTCCTCTGAATAACACTTATAGGCTGGGTGCCTTTTCCCTTCATCTGTAAAAAAATTATGGGTCATTAATGCAATCAAGAGAGGGAACCAGTCCTGAATTCCAACAGAATGTTCATCAATACTTAGCACTGCCATGGCTATGAAATATCTATTGTTTGGTATAAGCCCTGCTTAACAGACTAGGGATAAGAACCATAAAGCAAGCAGACGCTCTTGGATTTTTGTATCCTCAGAAGTGTGATTGAAAAGCAGTGACTGGTTCACTGCACTATTGTTCAAAGATTAAGCCAAACAGAACAAAGAAGTGGCAAGGCCATCCAGTCCATCAGAGAAGACACACTTTCTACAGTGTGTTTCTGAGTGTTTTGTCCAATCACATCTTAAAAGTCTCCTGCTGTGGGGGCTTTACCAGCTCTTTAGGGAGTTTATACTAGTATAATAATAGATTTCCCTCTCAGGAAAAGTTCCTTGGTATTTATCCTGTTATTCTTTGCATGGTATCATTACATTGCTACACTCATTTCTTAGATAATTCCAATAATCTTTCCTTCAAATTTGGGCTTTTCATATACTTACATGATAGATTCACTTCATCATTTTATAGATAATATTTCAAAGCCTTGCTGCTTAGAAGACTGCAAAGGGAAAGAATTCTTGATGCAAAGCTGAAGATGTGAATTCAAGCTCACATGAATACAATGGATACATGGATTTCTGTTTTGAACAAGTATTGAAAGCTTCTTCCCATCCACAAAGCTGCACACGAACATTAGCTGGAGGGGTAACAGGCAGTTTCTCAAGTGTCTCCAGCTACAGAAACTTCATATGATTTATCTGACTGTGCTGGTTACCTGCACTCAGGATGTTTTTTTCTTAAGTTGTCTCACACTTTCTTTAAGTCCTTTCTGTTTGCCAGTACCGTTTTGACATAACAAGTGTCCAACACTGAATATTTTGTCATAGATGCTGTTACAGAAAACAGAAGTGTCTCTTCCCGTGAGCATCACTCATATTTCTGTAGCACCTAGAGGTTCCGATGCCATTGTGCAATGTGTCGAAAATTAAAAACATGGTCTCTTTCTCATAGTTACATGATCTCTTTGTGCAAGGGAGCCTAAGATAGTGTATCATGCTCATTTTCATTAATCCATTGATGACTCCCTCAGTTTGGCTGCCTTTTCTCATCAGGCATCAATTATCTCAATATTTTCAATTGAAAAACACCCAAGATTTGATTCATTTTTCAACACTAATTTAAATGAAACAGGGAGACATAACACTTGCTATCTCAAAACAAACACAATGTTCCATGAGTAGTGAAAGTTCAACCTACAGTTAAAATCAAAGACAATATTTTAGGTGGGGGAAAAAAGGCTGTTTTTCATTAATAAAATTAAATTAGCTTGAAGTGGAAACAAGGGAAAGCCTGAGGAAGGCAGACTGAGAAGGCTTCTAAGTATCAAAATACAATGAAAAAGAAACAAAAATGTAAGTGGGGAAATCAAAACAGTGTTTTTAATTCAAGGTTGCTGGTGTGAATGTTTTTAATACAATTCTTACCACCATAAAAGTTCTAGCTTAAAAAAAAGCTGCCACCGGTAGAGAAAATAATCATAGAAGGAAGTATATGGTAGGTTTAGAAATTCACACACCCACATGTTCTTCCTCTGTCCCTCCACCTCAATTGTGTCTGTTGTTTTTCTCATAGAACTTCATTTATTTTGCTTTCCTGAACTGTATCTGGTCATGATCTTTGCTGGGGTAAATTTCAAATTTGGGTTTCACATCCCCTATGTTGAAAGTGGATGTGTCCCAGTCAGAAGCTCACTAGGATGAAGCTGATCAGTGCTTAACTCATCCTAAATTCATTGACTCTTCTGATGTGTAGAAGTTTTTTTATCCCACTAACCACCATATCTTTCTTTCCATTTCCACCACAGGACCTTTTTCTGTTCTCCCTTATTCTCATATCTCTGAACAGGTTTCCATGCAGTCAAAGTGGCTACATCTTCCTTGTATACTGCTTTTATTGACAATTGAGCCTGGTGCCACTCTTCCTGCGATATGAGGGGAGATAAGGCTCTTGATGCCAATCAGTTACTCTACAGAGGAGATACAACATTCCTCTGACAAATATTTGACTAACCTTTCTCCCAGTCATATATGTCTCAGTGAAGCACTATAAAACCCTGTGGCCTACCAGACCCATGTGAGGCTGAGGACTCACCGGAAATTTTGAGGTGAGGGGGGAAAGAAAGAAAAGAAAACCAAATTACAAGCTAAAATTTCAGCTAGTATGAATTAACAACGCTTCATTGAAATCAAGACTTATATCATTTTACTTTGGTTAAGAATTAGGTTACACAAGTTTATATTCCCAGAAGCTCTCCTGGTATAAGTTCTAGTGTTGAGAATTTTTTCAATCAGACAATGATACCACATAAAGCTCAGACACTTAGTGGGTTTAGATTATAAAAGTTATATATAAAATGTCCAATTAAGTCAGTGCACACCAATGTTTCCAGTGGATTTAGTGCAACTCTTCCATCTTTGGGGAAGACCTTAGTTTTAAATAGACCAGCTCTTTACTGACTTAATATGAATATCTTAATTTCAGCTTGATTGGCAATCTTTTGTAAAGGGATCATTCTTGGAGGATGAAAGCAAAGGAAAACCTTCAGAAACCAAAAGAGGTGGGCAGGAAGCCAGTTGGTGGGAAAGTCTGAAAAGATAAATTAAATGGATGTTGATTCAGTAGGGACCACTGACCAGCCCACAACGACCAGTGTCTAGAATGACATATCAACTGGGGACAGTGCTACTCAGTATAAACCAAGTTAAAACTCTGACCAGGATAAAGATCCTGCACATTCCCAGAGTATATGTTGAGATAGGAAGCAAGACTTGACATTTAGGCAATTAGGTACCCAGGTCTGGCTAGAAAGTACCAAGCACATATAGGTGTGCCTCAGAAACCTGCTGTCCTCATCTCACTTTGCCTGTGACATGTTCAAATGTCTGGGACACAGTGACAATGCAGATCCAAAATAAGAGGCACTATCCAAAATTGTAGAGAAGGAACTGACTAATGGGGAGATGACAACGGCCTGTGCACAAAGAGGAACTGTTGGGCTGTAGAGAGTATTTTTGGAGTTCCTTAAGGATCAGTCTCAGGACTGATGTGACAATAATTTCATTAATAGCATTACCACAAAAAAACAAACAAACAAACCAAAAAAAAAAAAAACACCAAAAAAAAACACACCACGAAAAAGTCCGCTGTAAATGGAATTTGCTGAGGAGAAGTTTAAAATATCCAGAATTATCGATGCAGAGAAGGATGGGGAAATCATAAAGAAAACACCAGATAATGTCTGTGGAGAGAGTAAGTGAATGACTTTCAACAGGGAGAACAAATTTGGCACTTCCCTTACAAGTCAATGAGAAAGGATATGTGGATCAATGGCATGAGTATATTAATGCAAATCTGCAATAATATGGATCTTGCTAATTTTCTTGTTCACCAGTCCGAAGGAATAGATGATCTGATCAGGTAAGTTGGCCTCAGCACCAGCACCTTGGTTAAGGGCTGATCTGACTTGCAAAGTCATCAATATGAAAAAGAATTGGAGATAAGAGTGCCCTATGTATACCCAAAAATTTCTGAACCCACTTTCTCTGTTTTATATGGAGAAGTGCTCTCAGTGACATAAAGCATAAATCATTGCCATATAGAGATTGCAATGCAACCAAACAAGGACGGTGGCTCATCCCTCTTGTGCTGATGACTTTTTGGCCTTAATCGCTTTGTGTAACATTTCCTTTCTTTTTCAGTATCACCTCAAGGAAAAGCAGGCAATAGGCACAGAGCATGGTCTGGGTGCTGGGGGACACTGTGGCCAGTGGCTTCCACTCCTCAGATGCTCTGGGACAGGCTTGTGGGTGTAGGAGAAGGAACAGGTCACCTGGGACAGACAGACAGACGAGCCTCCCTGACCGACGCTGTCTGATGGCCCCAGCAAGGTAACACAGCACAGTCAGTGAGTCAGAAAGGAGAAAAAACATGCTCCAGAGGCAGGGATGCGAATCAGACTTTCTGCCTGGGATGGGGGCTCTGAGAGCCATTTCTGGAGCTACCAAGAGGCTAAATCCCAGAAATACCACCCAGGTGTCCATAGCTAATCCCCATTGTCTGAGCTGTCATGTTCATTGGCAGCCTCACATGGGTCAAAAATAAAAAATTTGGCCAAGAAGCAGGCAAATCCCAGGGCACCCACTTGGCCAACTTATCCTGTGAGCCTGACGCACACATGCTGCAGGGATGGGCATCTTGGAAATGCTCACTGATACCACACAACACATTCATTTGGGATGCAAGAGACACACACTCAGACGAATACACTATCTGGGAGAAACGCAGCTCTGCCAGGTGGGACAGAGACACAAAGCCACACCTGCAGTCTCCCATCAGGCACGATAAATTGCAGTTTTGGATCATAGCCCTTGGGCATTAGTACAAGCTAGCAGATCCAACCCTGGAGTGCTTCTCCTTAAGGTTATAAAACACAGAGGAGTTGTTTATTATTCTACAGATTTTTTTTTTTTTTGGATCAACATTGGTGCTTTTTTTAAAAGAATAGTTTAAAACATGATTTTTTGGGGGTGATTCACACCAGTCTTTTCAGAGACCTTGCACCAATATGTCCTAAGTAAGAAAATGTAGGCACTGAGATCTACAAGCTGAATTCTCCAAAGCAAAGGAAAATAACAAAAAAAATCAAGACTATCATTTAAACTCCAGGGAAATTAACCCAAGGCCCATAGATTTCCCACTCTCCACTGCTTCTTGTGAACAAGACAAATAAGCCTGAGCAGTTAACATTTCACTGCTTGAATAAGCGAAATTGCCCCTTACAAGCCTAAAGCTTCCACTAAGAGACAGTGAAAGCGGAAAAAAAAAAAACCACAAACAAATTAAAACTATTGCTGTACACAAACACACTTACTTGGTTCAGGATTTTCAGTCAATCCATTAAAGCAAGAGACACACTTGCAAGTTCCTATTTAGCCATACACGTCCAATCTTAAGACATTAAAACATAAAAGTTTGGTTTAGGCTATTCCTACTCAAGACGTTATCAAAACTAAAAGTGTCTTACACTACTCGCAAATTTATTGCTCAGAGAGTCTACTTGTCTGGTTTTTTGTCAGCCTACAGAGGTTTTTTGTTGGTTTTTTTGACAGCATAGTAACATTTTCTTTCTTCAATGCTTCATTAGCTCATCTTACTCATGCAATTTTCCCCATTTTGTTTCATGTAAATCAAATTACTCATCAGCTCTGTAATGCCTTCAGTTTACAAAGAGCCTTCTATTGGAAAAAATTAAAAATCACATAGTAAAAAGCCCCAAACTGATGCTTATGCAGGTACTATAATTTGTTGGAGAACTATTCATAAGAGGTATACAAAGCTAAATGATCTTATGAGGGTAGAGGGACTTGGGAGGAATTTTAACAGGATTAGATTCTCTAGTATGTGGCTGAGGTAAGGTGCTCAGGAAATATTTTCCAAACCAGGGGATTTTTGCCTTGTTTTATCTTTCTTTCTTTCTTTTTGGCAAGTGTGGCTAATGGTACTCACGCTTTGTTGCCTTGGTTCATCTGCTAAGTATTCCCCTCTTGAAAGAATGTGCTATAAGCAGAATATTCTTTTTATTCACCAGAAGAGACAGGTGAACTGTAAGCAGTTTACAACTTTGCATGCAAGTATTTTCTCATCCTCTGCAAGATGAAAAATGACAGCAGAAGCAAGCAGCAGGGTCTGCGGTGCAGACTTGAATTTGACTGTGCAAGAGAGGTTTCGGTGAGAGGTTGGAAATCACAGCCATGGACAATGAACCTGCACAGGTCAGGTGACACTGAGGACAAAAGCCCAGAAGTAGAATGCAAGGACAGGACGTGGGGTGCCCTGTCAGAGATCCCTCTCATGGTCTGGGCATCTCCTCTCTTCTCCCCATCAAGGACAAGCTCCTCCTTGTACATGTAGGGTGCAGGGTAGAGAGGTGACAAGCAGAGGGAGAGGGTTGTGGGGATCAGTGCGTTAAACATCCTTGTAAATCACAGTAACAAGGTCTGAAAAAAGCAGCCTAGTTAGGAAAAAAAATCTGTTATTAATCCTGTTATATAATACATCTAGTGACTGATATTCAGATGCACAGATACATGTGCATATGCACACAATTTGTTATTTATAAATGTGTCATTTTAACACTGCTTTTTATCCTAACATTAAGGTACTGTCAAATACGAAACACAAACCACTGCAACAGACAACATTAAAGCAGAAAGAAAGCAAATGGCTGAATGCTGAGTGAGCAGACAAGAGAAAACAGTGTAAATCATACCTAGCAAACCCTCAGGGGTCTTTCCCAAGCATGATCAATAACAAGTTAGTCTTCTCAGCAGAAGGAATTTCTCTAGGACAGACAGGCAGCATCAGCTGAGATTTGTTTCTCATAGACAGGATATATAGCAAAAGGTTTCTAAATGCCACCATATAACCAGCAAAACTGGTGACTTGAAGGATTGCCTCATATATACTGAAAGTGATGAGAGAGGGGTCTTACAATGTGCAGGCTAACCTAGGGAGCAAGTGTTGAAGTGGTATCAGTATGATGAGACACAAGAAGAAACATCTGTGAGAAATTCAACCAAAACAAAAAAGATAGTCAAAATGGCTGATCAGAATCTCAGGGAGAAACTTGGTCTCAATTTCATTAAAAAGAAGCTTTCACCTGTAACTAATGCCCTTGCTTGTAAAAGCCTTTTGGTCTTAACAGAGAAAGAAAGATGGACTTTGAAAAGATCACTGCTCATGGCAGGGAGAGCACTAATTAGCCAGTGGGGACCCTGGGGAGTAGATCTGTGTATAGTTGTGAAGCTCAACACTTCTTGCTGAATTTTCTGTCAGTCTGAAGCGAGGTAGGATGCGTAGCCAGAAGCTGTCTTTTCTCACAGTACCACAGTTTTCAGCCCTGTCTGAAGCAGCAAACTGTAGTGGTTTGTGAGAGTAAAAAAATTGTTTTTCAGCAGAGTTCAGTTTTCCCTCTCATTCTGCATTGCATTTCCAATAATTTACCCAGTAATGAAACCAGCTGTGGACAGCAAACTATCCAGGGCTAGTGAGCCTTCAACACAGTTCATTCTCCAGCCTCTGCTCCCAAGGACTCTTCCGAGACAGTTCAAGGGGAAAAAATGATGGGGAGGTTTCAACATCTTCAATCCCAGTTCTTGCCTGTGATTTGTCCTTGAAATGCACACACTGGGATAACAGTAATCCAGAGCCAAGCAACTGACACATCTCTAATTAGCATTGTTCTTGCAGTCTTACTTTGGATTTTTCCCCTGTGAAATCATTCTTTCTGAGTCAGAACATACATTGCATCTTAAAGCTGTTTCTGCTGCATTTATTCAAGATTATTTGTTTCTACCTGATCTCATCTAAACACTCTTGAAAGGGATGGTAGTAGCTATTCTTTCAGTTCAGAGGAAATCTTCAGATAACCAAGAATTTACTGCAAAATGCTGCCCTTCATTCCTCTTAGTCATTCTTTTACATGATTGCCACTGACTGGGATGGAAATTTGCAGAAGGTTAATGCTGAGCAAAGCTGCCTCCTTGCACTAACCCCGTTTTCACAAGAGAAATCTTTCTGAACTCTTAGCAGACCTACTTCATGATTTGATGTTTTGCTTTCAGCTCTTCTTACTCAAACAGGTCAGAACTTCCTCTGTAAGAACCTGATCCTGCATCAGTATCAGTTCCTGTGAATCCAAAAGCCCCATCTTTAGTGGGAATGGGACATTATGGAACTATTGTTCCAACAGCTCAGTGAAATATGAGTACCTTAGAAGAAAGAGGCATGGATTACCCCCATAACAAGGTTTTTTGGAGCTCTGGCATCTCCAGGGTCTTCACACGCAGGGAGGCTTGGAGAAAGCATGACAAGACTGATGGGTTCAGGTAGTCTTGATAGATCAGTTTCAGCATCATCACCAGGCTGGGGAGAAAGTGGGGACACAGAGGTGGATGAAGACATGGCCAAGTTGCTCAGGAGAGCCTTGTCTGTGAAAAGGTCAAGAGCTGCCATGCTGATACACTGCTGTCAGGCCCTGCTCCACTCCTGGCACAGAGGTAAAAAAAGAGTATCTGTAACTACCCACCCCCCGTTAAAGAAGATTGTTCTTTTTTCCTTGAACAACATGTATCTGTCCACAAGTAGTGGGGATGGAGAGTGTGAGTGCTCTGTTTTAGTGGTGGGACAGTGGGAACTTGCAGAGCAGGCTGCCTTCCTGCATCACATATGTTAGTGGTCGGTCTGTAATCCTGGAAGAGTTGGGGACCACAGGTTTGAAGTCGATAGAAGAAACTGAAGGAAAGCAAGCCTATTTCCTCTAGGATTTAACTCCTTACTTGGGAATCCTCACCTCTTGGCAGAATAAGAGGAACCATCATGTGGAAATGGACTGAAAACTTCAGACACACTGTATCATGAGATATAGGGCAGGGAATTTTTTTCCTCTCTCTGTACATGCTCCACTAAGGGGAACACAGTATTTTCACAGTATCCTGCAAAGTCTCAATTAGAGTTTCACTCTTGCCTTCCACTTGAGATGTCTTTCCACCCCCCCTTGACATCACGTCCAGCTGTGTCTGCTGCACTTCCCTTGCCACGGTCCTCTGCACAGATAACAGCCAGACAAAGGCAGCCAGAGGGCCAAAGGCAGCATCTCTTTCTGAATACAGATTACACGGCTGAAGTCACAGGGTGAAGTTTACACAGACAATCCTCCTGCGTCAGGAAAAGCAGGCACTTGCACTGGCCTCAGGAAGTTCGGGAGGCTGGATGAGGACTCTGGCACTTGTCCTAAGATAATGTTAATTTAGTTCTGTTCAAGGGTGGCTAATGAAGCTCTTGGAAAATAGGTAATGCGGGGTTATTGCACAAGGGCACACAGTCTCTTTTTGCCAGAGGAGAGACATTTGCTTCCTTCCACCTCTGCATATTGCTCTGGCTTGCATAGCTATGAACAGGGATAAGACCCGAGCACATCATAGCCCAAATTCTCGGCAACTGCTGTGGGGCAACCTTTGTTGAGATTTCCCAGTGTCAGGAGGACATCCAGTATTGCACCATCCCAAATAATTCCTGGCTCCAGGAATGCACTGGGAATGTGCGCTGAACAAGCCCATACCCATCTCTATGAGGGTCACTGAACTGAGGTTGCTCTGGTTTGTTGCAGTGAGTCAACGTATTCATCTGGTGCAGGGATCCAGAAAGCACTAAACTATTCAGTCTTCATGAATATTGGCCAAAGTGAGGTATCTGAATCTTGAAGTCCTGTAGATATAGTAAAGAATATTTCAAACTCCCTCTGAATTCAATACAGAAGTAGGTTTTTGAGAGGAAGATGCTGAGATTTGCTCCCCCTTTTTTTGGAGGTCTGCAGATCATGACCATGGAGGGTCACATCTTCCTTCGAAGAACTGTTCTTCCTCTCAAATTCTCTCACCTCCCCGGCCTGCCATCAAATTTCTCAGTGTCGCACCTTCAGCAGAGATATGCCATCAGGTTTGCTCTCATTGGCAACTTCGCCATACTTACCCTCCCAAAAGGGTTTCTCTAGCAAGGACTGGGCTCCCTGTAGTAACTCAATGAGACCTATCAGTGAGGTTCAGGAGAGAGGACACACTCCTTTCTCTGCTCAGCTCCGGTGGCCTCTGGAGCAGCCTGAGCAGAAACTGCTGCCCCAAGCAAAGGAGACACAACTTCCTCAGCCCACAGAAAGGAAAAGTATTGGATTCTCATAAAACCCCAAATACATGTCAGATACAAGCTATTTCATGCTTCTTATATCTTCTTATATAAAAGTCTGAAGTAATGACAGAATACTAATTTCATTATTTCACAAGATCATGTAACCTCCGAAGCACTGGCAAGAGGTATAAACATTTCTCTACGCAAGCCCAGTGCAGCTGTAAACAAAATCAAATGCATCTGGAACTGGAAACATCACAGCAGCTACAGGAATACATCTCTGGCTGTTTGCTTCAGCAGGAGGTACAATTGGAAAGGCTGCAATGTGTGATTTAGATGCTCTGTAATATAAGCACCAAAGAAGAGCTTTGACCCCAGAGTTACAGGTCATTTTCCCCTGACAATCTTCTGTGCCCTTGGTGTGAATATACAGCTATTCTAAAACCCATGATCTTTAGGCTTCATGAAGACCTGATGATTAAATTGGCATAGGTGACACAGAAATTAAAAATAGATAAGAAGTATTAGATCAGCTTGTACATTCCCTTTCTACAACAGGGACCTTCCCTGCCACACATTGTACAGTGGTTTTCTTGGCTGATTTTTAAAGGACAAATATAACATGGATCTATCGATTTGTAGATGGCTCTGGCATCTTCACTGCATTTGTCACTTTCCTGCCACGTTCAGTCCTCCATTGACTTACCCCTACTTAATACGTGGGTAAGATATCCTCATTTAATACCTCATCCTTTAGCACAGGCCCCTCTGTTTGATAACTTAAAAGACTGATGAAGTGGTTGTGGACAGAAATAACTTCAGCATCTACATAGTCCAGAACACTGAGCTCTGATATGAATTTTAATTATTCACGTAATTCACTTTCCTTGACTCAGATAACACATTTTTGGCACCACGAGTCTCAGAACAGCATGATGCTCGCTGGGCTCAGGCTCACCTTTGCTGGGCAGAGATGGCCTGTCAAGTCTGTAACCTCTGCCGAAGTGGCTGCCGAGTCACAAGGTCATTAGTAAGAGTTTGCCAGCACACCACACAGTGAGTCATATTTAATAACCCATCTGCTGTCACACTTCATAAAATATTTTCCTATTATTTCTCCTTCCTGTTCTGCTCCTAAGGAGCAAAGAAATCCTTGGCTGATGTGTGACTGCAAGAACCTGTTTTTGCAAATAAAAGTGCAGAAACATAGTTGTCGCATTTCCCACTACCCCCAAACGTCTGATATCTCTTATCATTCTTGCTGACATTTTAACAATGCTGGCTGCTGTTAGGGATCAGCATTAGGATTCCTAGTCACAAGCCAGCACCTTATTTTACTACACACTGCAAAGACATAGCACAAAATCTGCACCCCAAATGGCTGCAGACTAAACACATTCACAGGGCCATTCCCTTCCCACCAGCACAAATTCCCCTTTGGGACCAGACTCCCACATCCCACCGCTGACTTTAACTGCTCTGTATGGAGACCTGCTCTTTCTGAATACCTGAATCTTTATTCTTTTCCTTTATTTGCATGCTCAAAACTAAGTTAATGATGCCTCAGTAGCTGTTTTATTTTACGACTGTCTCTATCTTCTTTTTCCTTCTTTTTTTTTTTTTTTTTAAATTATAATAAACTGTCCTGCATTTCTAAACCTATCTAAGCAGCATCCTTTACAGAAATTCTGTCTTCATCCTGCCATTTTATGCTATGTAAGTCCCATTAGTCATCTTGAAAATTAGTAGCTCCATTTTGTTGTCTGTTGGGGATTTTTTCCTAGAGGATCTGAGGGGGGCAGACAGAAGAGATTATTGTGAATGAACTGATCATTTTCTGAACTCATTAAATATGACAGCAATTCTTAATAATTAATGGCAACAGGGGTACATTCCCCCTCCTCCTCAAGAAACCAAGAATGCTCTTTAATAGCTGTACAGAAATCCTTTGAAAATAGACAATGAATCTGCTCCTTGGGGGTAACAGTAAATGATCTGGATTGATGCTTTCCACTCATCTTCCACTGCAGTTTGCATTTAAAAATAACTTTAAAAAGAAAGGATTTGCTTTCTAGTCAGTTAATATTATGCTTACTTCACCTCTGCAAATGCCTCGAAGTCTAAAAAGCAGATGTCACAGAACATCCTCGCTGGAAACCTTTCTGTTCCCTTCAGCTCAGTGGTGAAGCAGCGTTGCAAATGCCAACAGTTTTCCCCTGAAGAAGCCTTCGGAGACATCAGCTCCTGAAACCCCGCAGCATCTCCTCACAGCAAGCAAGACACCCTTCACCTGCCACCATGGAGGAAGGTGAAGCAGAAAGAGCAACTTTCAGGAGACCGCATGAGCCTCAAAGCCAGAGGACAAGAAGGAAAAATGAGGGTGACCAGATTCCTGATACTGGTCATTTGGATATTTTCCCGATAGTTGGGCAACACTGATGCTGGTGGCAATGGTCAGATATTCCACACCTCCTCTTCCTATTCCGGACCAAATACATCTCTCGTGGGATGCTGCTGGGAGAAACCTTCAGTTTTTCTTCACCGGTGGGTGATACAGCCACAGCGAAGGAGCAATCTGAAGCGCAGGATGAAGCAATCTCACTTTGAACACACGAGACTCGGAAGGTCTGCTTATATACTTTCATTGCAATCAATATTGGTTGTTTCGATCTTATACAACTTAGCTGTTTACCCACAGGCAAAGGGCTGAAGTTTTCTGGTCACAAAAATAAAACAACTAGGAGAAGAGAAGAAAACCAAAGGAAAAATCAACTAATGATCATTGCATTTTTACAGGAAGTCAGAGTTCTGTGTGAGGATTAGTCTGCCTTTATGTCAGATGGAGAATTCAGATTGCAGGTTAATAACACTGACGAAATTTAATGGATTCTTAATTTAATAGAGATAGAGGCTGTTCATCTTTCCAGTTCCAGTAACAGAGGATGCATTTATGCAAAAATTTAAGGATATGGACCAGAACATGGTAGCCTATGACTGGAACAATCAGGTCTTGCATGTATTCTGTGAATAACACAGTTCTACTGTCCTTTGAATCTCATACTACATTTTACACCTTTTAAAACTGAACACATAAATTAGAGTTATTCCTGTGCAAAACAAATGTAAAAATGGGACAGTACAGCCATACAGAGGAGGGGGATATACAAACAAACAAAAACAAACAAAGAAAAAACATATTTAAAGACAAAATAGTATTTGATGGATTTGTCTGGCAGGAAAAGTTATAGTTTCACCTTTAAACAAAGAGGAAGAACAAGCTGATTTGCTTCAACTGAAAATAAGACTTGCAATTTCAATATTTCCAAATAAAACACAGGTTCTTTTCTGATGACTGATGAAAAACGGGGAACCTTTTTTTTTCTATCATTTTATTTTTAGGAGATAGACTAGTGCAATTGCTTGTATGTGCCCGTCAAAGATGCATTGCCAATCCTAACAGCAATTTTACCCTGTTGCATAAACTGGCAAAGAGGAAGGAAATGTTCATCTAGAGAAGTAATAGCAACAAAAGATGGAGATTCTGCGTTGAGTTTACAACATGGAGAAATAAATACATCCTGTTCTAAAAGGACGGGGTGAAAGCAGTTGTGGTCCTCCATACCGAGGCAAATCACTCTTGGAATTTGGACTGATGGTCAGTTTTGCAGGAGCAGAGGACACCCATGCTGTTCTAAGGGACAAACAAGAGGGAGAAGCACTCAGCACTGTTTGGTGTCCATGCTCAGGACTGAGGGGAGCAAATTAGGGAAAAGTCTCAGGTTACTACTTCATAAGTGGTCCTGAAGTCCAGGAGAAGGTTGAAACTAGCAGCAAACCAGGTGAATCCCCACACTGTGATCACTTGCATGAAGCAGAGGTTATGAGCCCTGTGGCAGCTCTGTGAGAAATGGTTTTCCCAAACCACTTCCACTTTTGAGATTTCTCCTGTTTCACACCAGGACAAATCTGTGACCTCTAGAAGATTTTCTCAGATGGTTGAGAGCCACCCACCTCAGAAGGGTCAGTGATCTGGTGGCTGAGGCCTCCGTGCTGGACAAAGATGACCAAAGATCAAGTCCCTTGTTGATCCCAGTCAGGGACTGGATCTCAGGTTTTCCATGTGCCGAGCAAGTCCCGTAAATACCAATCTGTTTGCTGTCCTGGGCAGGGCAAGAATACAAGCTAAAATAATACAAACTCAAATCTGGAGTTCCTGTGAAGAGCACAGAAGATTAAAACCTTTGAGAGCTGGTAAGAAAATCAGTGCAGCTAGGAGAGGTTTTAGTCTGGGGAGTCTGAATTTTATGGACTGTTGAAACAAATTGCATTTGTGCAGCCCACACGAGCTTCAGGGGAAAGAAACAGTTGTGTGTGAAAAGAAAAAGCACCAGACTGACTAGGAAGAAAGAAAGACAACCACTTCTGTAGGAGGTAGCCCCAGGAAAATGGAAAGAAAGGAAAAGAATCTGAGCTACACACTGGAAAACTCCAAAGAGTAAAGAGAAATGGCATGAAAAGAAACCAAAAAGAAAAACAATATGAAGTTTTAAATTAATCAGAAAAAGTAAAATTATGAAAGAGGTCTCCACATGAAAACGGGCAGAGGTGGTGACTCAGGGGAAGTTCAGAGGGTTTTATCTGTAAACAAATGTAAGAGATTTCAGAAAGCAAATAAGGAACTAATAGTAGCAGCAGGAGACACACAGGGAGGAGTGTTTCAACATCACAGGCATAACCAAATCAGAGCGAGGAAGTGAAAGTCCGAGAGGACGGGTGATCAGGAAGGGGAGCGAAGTAGCAGCTAATGGCACACAAGCTTTCAGATTTTAGCCTGGCAAAACTGAAATATTGTGTCTTGCAGAAATTTTTGAGTTTGTTTGCATGTTAGGCCTGCGGTACAGAAAGCATCACCTTGATTGTTACCAAAAGTCTGCCCCAAGCTCCCAGGGATTATGTCCGCATGTCCTGCCCGAGACTAGTACCATCAACTTACAGGATCAAGCTCCCGCTGAAAACAGCATTGGAAGGAGTCTTAGGAGGTGTCCTAGTTTGTCATCCTGCTCAAGACAAAGCTATCTGCACCTTGTTCGTTCCTGACAGATGTTTGTCTGGTCTGTATAAGTTTCCTTACGTCTTTGCATCCCTAATGAAGACATTGCTGTAGTGAGACTGCATCAATTTTTAATAAATAAATCTGTTCAAAACCTACATCGAGTCCTGCCCAGAATATTGTCATGTCTGCAGGCTGAGTGAGGAGCCAAGTCCCCTACTGGGCTGCAGGAGGCTGACCCTATTTCTTTGTGGGTGGGAATGAAGATGTACATCCTGAACTTTGTTGTGTTAAGTACGGTTTTGTTCCTTGCAGTGTGTATTTAGCTCACTCGCACACACAAAATCAACATACAAAGACAATTTGAAGGTCTCCGTGCTGTTAAAAAAAATAAAAAAGTTTAAAAAATAAAAAGGTAAATATTTGTTTTAAAGTGCTCCCATTTAATCCGAATGTGAGAGTGGATGGTGTCACATTGCTCATTGCTGGAGAACCAGCAGCCTTGGACAGAAGGAATGGTCATTGCATCATGTAGTTTCTCTTCCAGCCTCCACCAGACACACTGCTCACACCTCACCTGCTTTCGTCCACCAGCTACCACCTGCTACCCACTTGCAGGGACTGTGGGACAGTTTTCCATAGGATACCACAACTGAAAAGGATCCAAACAATGTCAGGATGGAGTCAGACAAGGGTCGGTGGTGTGAGTCAGCCCAGCTGCCATGGCCAGCCCGACTCACCACACTTTCACCAACACTGTCCCACGGCAGTCGCTCTTCAACTGACCCAGCGCTAGGTCTTGTGTAACCAGCTGCAGCACAACAAGTTCACGCTGAGGAACATCACATTCTCAGTTGCCTGATGTTTATTGTACAAGCCTGGGCTAACCATAACAGGAACCCAGCTTGGTCAAAGCCAAAAGAAAAAAGATGCTTAATTTGGGATGGAAGCCAAGTCAAGTATTTTGTAAACAAGCTTGGTGCTCTTCCTAAAAATGGAGGTTAAATCCTCATCTGATGTAAAAGGGTATGGCTTAAACTGAACTCAGAGAGCAGGTCAGCAGAACCAGACAAGAACTAAATGTCACTTTATAAGGGCTTTCCTGGCTCTTTAGTGCTGTTCAAAAGGCCAAGCAACCTCCCCAGGCTCTTCACCCCTACTGCTTGCAGGACCAGTCCTGTATCAGGACACCTGCATTTCCATTCCTGCTATTGGCTGTCACAATAAAGCTGATTAATACCTCCATTTGTAGTTTGTTGCTTTACCCACAGTAGTAAAAAACCAACACAAGAATGCCATCTACATCAGATGAGATGACCTTCCCTCAAGTTGCTCCTGAAGGCCACCAGAGAGGTGGCAGAGCCTTGGATGCCTGCTGGGGTGACAGGCAGGGGGAAAGGCAGTGGAAGAAGAGTCAGGGTGTTGTTCTGATGTGACTCATGCATTTTCCACTTGAGTTTGTGACTGTTCTTACACAAAAAAACCTACTGCTTTGGGGCTTTATTTCAATTTTTTTTCTGACACAGAGCTTTTTTTCATCTTTTCTATTCCTCACATGGCATTTAATTTCTAAGTATGGGAAAGCTGATGTTTCTTTCCTGTTTTTACCCCACCTTATAGTGACAGATGACATGGTAACATTAGTTCACATTTATGCAAAACATAATGACCAAAAACACAATGATTTTTATGCCTATTATGCCACAAATCTGGAATTTGGGTTAAACCACACTCTGGGTGGAAGACATTAACTCAAAGACTTGCTTTCCTAACTCACATCTAAGGGATGTGAGTACATTTACTAGCATTCAACTAGTTTGTTTTAAGCCCTCTGTGCCTTTTTTTTCCTTTGATAATGTCAGTGTGATAGGAAGTTATGCAGTATGTTAAGAAAAAGAAACAAGCACTCTAGTAATCTGCTTTAACTGTGGTCTTGTACGTTTCTTTAGACTTTTATTTAGTTATCAGGAGAAATGTTATACTGAAGCCCATTTTTTATTTTCTCTGTACAATCGAATATTTTATATACTTTTATTATATCCATTCATCTTCATCTCCTTTTTAAGCCAAGCAACACTGCTCTACTGACTCTCTCCTCTCCCACAGGTCTTGCCTGACTTTCAAACTTTCCCATTCCTCTCTGTGGAGCCTGTTACTTTTATTAAATCCTCACCCCTTTCTGACTAAAGATTTGTATGGCTTTTTACCCCATTCATACAACACAGGCCTTTATATGTGTTTTTTTTTTCTCAGATGCATGGAGAAAGTTTCTGTTTATTTCTGTAAAATGAGGATCTGAACCTCTATCAAAAGGAAAAATACTGAAGAATTACTCCCCCTACACACACACACAACGAACGGATTAATTTCAGCAAGAGCAGAGGGAAAACCTAGCAGATGGAGTTTTCCTCCCTCTGAGGCACTTTGGCTAATTTACACCCGCGTTTCAGAGCTAAAGGCTCCCACTGAAAGGCAGCCATGTGTTCCTTTTAAACAGGTAGATTTGATTAAGGGCTGGACTTCTGGGTCATGATCCTGCTGGCTCTGTACAATCAGTCCTACCAAGAATAATGAGATTACTCAAAGGAGTAAAGCACTGCAGAACCGAACCCTGGAGTCTCACCAATTAATAGGAGAATTTTCTCTTCTTTTTCTCTCCACCCCTTTCTTTATTGCCCTTAAAATGCCAGGGGAGCTTCAGAGTTATAGCAATTATTGTTATGGAGAACGAGGCATAAAATGAACTGTTATTGCCTTTAAAAGAGCTGGAATCTCTTTACCTTTCAAGAGTAGGGCATAAAAATCTGTATGCAAATGAATAAATATAAATGCAAATATAATCTACACCAGGAAAAGCTGTTTTACCCTGAGCTAAGGAAGCATAACGATAATCAGGCTCCCAACTGTAAACGGTGCTCAGTGTTTTGTAAGGGCTGTGGAAAAATGAGGTGAGGGTTTAATCCACTTTCTCCTCTGGCTGGAGGAAACAGGTGTGGCTCCATTTGTAGGTAGCTTATTATTTTTCATGAATACATTACAGGCACTCTTTGCGTATTTCAAGTGGTAGCAAACATTGCTGTTCCTGTTCAGGAATACTCAGTGGTTACAGAACAACATGGACTAAGAGGTTTAATTGTTCTGCTTTGCTTAACTTGGATGGTTTATGTGGGTCTGAAGAAGCAATAAAACATCCTTTGGCAAAGAAAGTCTTCCAAGTGGATGGAAGATGAGTGCATCCTTTGTTTACCAACGGACAAACAAGAGGGGAATTAAAAGGCAGAATTTCTTGTCAAAGGCCCCACCTTGAAACAGATTTCCCACGTGGGAAGCTTCCAGGAGATGCCTGTCCCCAGCCCACATGGGGCAACTGAGGTTCACGTGGCTGAGACCTTGCTGGCAGCAGAGCTCCCTGAAGAAACCTTCGCATCAATTCACGATGAACGATGAGAACATCGAGTGAGTAGCTGAGCTGAGGCCCACGGGCAAAAACTAATCACTGTGATTTCAACACTGGGAGAAACGAGGTATACTGTGCTCTGGTCTGGTCAGAAGAGGCGCACACAGAGCAGTTTGGGGAAAAGCTTGATGATCCCAATGATAAAAAAAGAGAAAGGGGAGGGAAGCATTAAGTGACCCCCAAGTGTGTGTTGTGTCCCAGAGTTCACCTTGATACCTGTGGCAAGATGTTGAGAGTGATGTCAACTTAAAGAACAAGAAGTGAAGAAAGCAAGAGATATGAAAAATAAAGACAGTAGGTCATGGGGAAGGAAAGGAACCAAAATGACTCAGAGGACACCGAACTTCTTTAAATGCTAAATGAAAAGATCAGTAAAATTCAGTTTCAGACAACACACTGGGAGAAACTAAGTTCAGCGAAGGAGACAGTTTTAAATCCTCCCAGGATGTGACACAATTTATTGGCAGAACAGAGAAGACATTAAAAAAATCTCTGGTGAAACTAAAATTAAAGGGGATTATTTTGCTGTAACATTCACAAAAGGACAACAGGCAAACAAGCGTACATTTCCCATGAGGTGCAAAGGTCAGAAAAGAGAGATGAACAGATGAACAAGAAATCGAAGCTGCTAGAGATTTGATTGTAGTGATGGGATTGTTGCCAGCATTGAGAAGAATGGAAAACTTCTATGTGAAATTTGGCAATAAACTAATGAGAGAGCAATAAAAGTAGGACACAGTGATGACCTTGACTTCAGTATTAGGGGGAAGAAATGCAAGGCACAAGGTATTTTAATCTGGCGTAGAATAATGTACCAGTAGGTCAATACTTAGTATGGGAAGAAAACATTAAACAAAATTAAGAGTCAAGAAGAAAACACAGAAAGTTTCTTCAAATTTAATAGAAACTTTATCATAGAATCACAGAGTAATTTGGGTTGGAAGGGACATTTAAGGATCATCTAGTCCAAGCCCTCTGCCATGGGCAGGGACACCTTCCACTAGACCAGGTTGCTCAAAGCCCCATCCAGCCTGGCCTCGAACACTTCCAGGGATGGGGCATCCACAGCTTCTCTGGAACCTGTTCCAGAGCCTCAACATCCTCACAGTAAAAAAAATACTTTTTATGTCCAATCTAAACCTACCCTCTTTTACTTTAAAACCCTTTCCCTTGTCATGACACTACAGGCCCTGGTAAAAAGTCTTTCTCTGTCTTTCTTATAAGAAAGACAGGGAGGGAAGATGGGTGCTGAATGAAGGCAAATACTCTTGATGCCAACTGGCTCTACTGCATCCCAGCTGGAAGGGTGGCAGAGAACCAGCAGGGTGACAGCCAGGAAAACGCACATCAGGCAGAAGGATGCCCAGGAGAATCACGGATAGGTGGGAGGGTCTGAAAAGAGCATCTGTAAAGAAAGCTTGGAGAGAATGCATAAGGGGGAAATGTCCTGGGAAGCAAGATGTCTCAATGCAGCTCTCTGCATGCATTGATAAACCTCTTGTGTCCAAAGCAGATGGAGAACAGTAGATCTTCACAGCAAGGGAACCAGCTGAGGCAGAACAGGCAGGGTGCATTGGCAAGGGGACCCATTCCAAGGACACAGAAAACACTTAAAAAGACACACGCAGCAGGCAAACAGCTCTCATATGAAACTGGACATCAACAGCCTGGAAGAAACAATTGATAAACTGGGGCAAGAGAGACTAACAAGATAATTATTGAGTGTGACATATAAAAACAGGTGTTGATATTGTGAGCCGTTCTGCCTGGCAGCCCCATAAACTTGCTAAAAATGTTACTGATTTCAGTCATATCTCTACTGGCATCAGCCTGACATAAGCAGGATGAGCTGGAAGGTGCTTACACACTTCAGCACCTCACTTTTCCCTACAGCAGGCCAAAATCCAAAACTTCAGTACCTCACTTTTCCCTGCAACGGGCCTCTTCATGAGCCCTCATTTGATGTTCTGGCCAGGGTAGAGATGAATGGCTGGGGATGGGGGAAATCATAGTGAAAGCCCCAAAATGATCAGCAGAGTTTTCAACAGTAGCTGGAGAAATTACTCACTGGTGATTCACAAATTCTATGGTCAGAAGGGGCTGGTGAACATCCACTCTGACTTCCTGCAGAACAGGCAACTAAAGCCTTGCTTTGCATCAGGCTCTTCGTTGCTGGCTGATCTGGAGCGTGTCATTTAGGCTGAGTTCAAAGCTCTCAGGGAGAGCAATAATCCACCTGCATGTAAGCTTCTGTAATGTCACCTGGTGGTCCTTTTCCAGTCGGTGGGGATATGGTCAATATATCTAATGGAGCTTCAGTCACCTCATCCTAAATTGGGTGCCTACCTCTGGCTGAGCAAATCACACCCTGAGCTTCATCAACTGTGCTGGCTGGATCCTCACCAAAAGGAAACATGACACAGAGTTCTGGGAAGTACAGATGTAGATTCATTGTAGGCACCCAAAGCTGGGTGAGATAAATCCCAGCCCTAGAATCCAAAGGTCCAAAGCATCCTTAAATTTGTTACAATTGTTAATCTGGTTTATTCTGTGTAGATAAATCACACTAGAGAAGAGGTATAATTTTTCTGTCTTCAGCTTCCAACCACTGACTTTGTAATGTCATTGCCTACTTAACTGAAGAGCTGTTCACAATTAAATTACTCTGCTGTTATACTCTCCTTTTCTCTTGATCAACAGAGCTCATTATGGACTAGATCTGTTATCATTGGAGACTATATAATGATGCCAGATACAATCAAATAGCTCCATTAACCAGGAAAGTAGGATCTAGAAGAATCTGTGAACCAAATGCTCTATAAAAAGGGTTTGGTTCACCACTTCTCTACCTTTTTATCAGTCTCAAAAGAAAAAAAAGTTAACAAAATACCCCTCAAACTCCACAAAACCCTTCTAATTCCAAAGAGGTTATAAAAACAGATAAATGTCGATATTGATAGATAAAACAGCAGTTCACATCATAGAGAGGAAATGTGTAAGAAGGGAAGAACACGGTAAAGGATTATCCCCTATTTGTGGCTTCTCGGATAGTATAACAGGTGTCGTGCTCATAGTGCAGTGGAGGCTTTGCCTCCAAAAATACAGCAGCCAAAGGGAACAGCCATCAGGTGCTATTTTTTTTCTCAGCCTCAGAACACGGTTTCTTCTTACCATCAAAGATGAACTTTAAATGAGCCAAACCCATTGCAACTGGATCACAGGAAAAAATTGTGAAACCTACCTGTAAAAGCTGATATTCTGTTATCACACAAGCCTACTGCATGTTTGACAAGAAAACTGCCACTGTTATATTCATGCATAACTTGTGTGGAAAGGTCCAGTGTTATTTTTTATTCATGCATAATCTTCCTTTTTCACTAAAACTATTTTTATTCCAAAAATATTTTCTTATCTTTTTTTTTGTTTCACAAGCAGAACCCCAAACCAGAGAGGCAGTAAAAAAATATATGCTGCTAGAAAAGTGATACATCAGGTCTCACACTGGTGAAGGATAAAATGAGCAGCTCAGAAAACACAAGGTTGGACTTGGTGCATATGTGCAGTTTGCTTAATAAAAACTGATGTCTGCTTTGCATTTTCTCTTTCCCCATTCCAGCTAGCTGGAGCACAGACCAGCATTTCTCAGGGCAGGATTCAGTTGTTAATGATAAATACTGAAATAAAATGTTGGCAAAGACTTCAAGAGACCGTCCAGCTCAGTCCCTGGGAGGTTCAGGAATACCTAAACCACCTCTGAGGAATTCTGATAGCAGATGTCTCAAAGGTGCTTTGATGCTGTCCTGAAGGCCGTGATAGAGCTGTGCCATTGATGGCCCTATCCAGACTACAGGAGATTGGGTCACACACACATTTGAAGATGCACTTCACACCATCCTGAGGACCCCAGGAACTGCATATTATCCTTCATAGCCTAATGGCTTCCCTTACCTCCACCAGCTGATCTGTTCCTGGAGTTCAATGGGAAAGGGAAGCCAACCACATCTCCCCAGAGGGGTTTCGCAGCATGTATAAAGCCTTCCATGGGTACAGAGCAAACCCATGCAGCTCCACCAACCCCCACAGCCCAAGGGCTGGAGGATAGCAAAGATGAAGGGAAGTGTACCACTCTCTGATAGGTATATTTAATTTGAGCTTTTTTAAGTTGCTTCCACAGCATTTGTTGTGGTTCCATTACTGCTTCAGGCCTTGGGGGGGAAACTTGGTCATTATCAGCAAAGCAAGAATCTGGCACCTTCAAAACTGTGCCCCAAAGGTCTAAAATATCTCAGATTCCTTCTTTCCCTTCTCCCTGGAAAATCCCTTCTACAGAAAATATCTATTTTCAGGTACGCCCAGGATGTCCACGAGACACTTCCAGGCAGAAGCAGGTTAACAGTGTTCCAGACTTCCATCTAGCTTAACATCCCCAGCTCCTTATCATGATTGGGATCTGTAATGATGAGGTAAGATGTTGGTCACTTAAGACATTAAAAAATCCCTAAAATCCAAGCAACATTGGTAACCCTCCTGGGCTTTAATAGTTCATGCAGACAGACATCTGATGCACTGTGGAAGAGAATTAATAAATAGAAAACATCAATACAGAGGTAAAGACTGGGAATTGAAAGTCATCGGAAAAAAAAAAAAAAAAAACAGAAAAAAAAATACCTTATTGTTAATAATAATATTCTAGGATGGCTTCATTCCATGGCAATTTCATCAAAATTGTTCCCATAAGAAAAAAAACTATATTTATGTTTTTGCACTTCAGGCCTAAATTCCACCAGCCTAAAATAAAATAAAATAAAATATTCTGTCAAAACCAAAAACATTAACAAAAACAAACTCAAGGGTTAAATGTGAACAAAAATAGTTTCTAATTAGTGGCTATGGACAATTTGGATTAATTTATATAAGACTACAATAAGCTACATCTTCCAGTCTTTTGTTTTTGTTCTTTCATCTGAATTAATCAGAGAGACGAGCTTTCTTCTTTGTGCAAGTCAGTTCTGTGTTCCCTTCTCTTGGAAGAGCAATTTACTCGACTTCCTGCAAAAGCTGCTCTCGCTCACTCTTCTTCCCAGTTCTTTCTCAGAACCAAACTGGTTTCTTGAACAGTGAGATTAAGTCGGCTTTTCTGCAGTGAGCTTCCACTAAAATATCTTTTAGATACCATCTCTAAGCTATTCCTGACCTACTTTCATTTCATTGAATAAAATTCATTTCATTGAATGAATCAAGCACATTTACTCAACCTCGTGCATCCTGTGAGTTAGTATTGTCTCTGAAATAAAGACTCTCACCCATTTATAATTGTTCCTTGTCCCAATATACTACTTTAATTGTTGCCTTTAGTTCAGAATAAAGCTCACCAGAAGTGATGTTGCAGATATGGAGTATGAAGGCCGGTTTGGAAAGCAGACAGACATCCAATTTACGTGAGAGCAGGTAAAATTACCTTTCTGCTTAGTGATACCTCAGATTTCCTAAGCAAGCCAGGGCCTTCCTCTGATTATAAGCCAACGTTATTTTAATTCAGTTATTTGTATTCAGCTATAGCCTTTGTTCTGGGAACACAGCCAACTGAAGTACTGAATACTTACTATAATTAGAGAGGTAAGCATCTCCAAAGGGAACAAAATCAACACACACACACAGAGTCATTATACAGGATGCATGAGGATAGAGTTGAGGAGTGGAGGGCAAAGACCTGGACACACACAATAAAAGCCCCATACCCTAGGCGATCTGTCTCTAAAAAAATGATGTCTCTGTCAAATGAACTCCATTCCCCTGATAATTCGGAGAAATGTTTGTTTGTGGAGTGGGTGGGTTGGACTCATGTCCTGTTTGCTGAAGCAACAAAAGCTCTTGAAAAAGAGTCTTCCTAAGATCTGACAGGCCTTGGCCTTCAGCAAACAACATGTTCAAAATAAGCAAATAATGAGCAACCTTCATCGATGAACTGCCATCGCAGAATGCCTTCAGGTCTTGCAAGAGCAGTTCTTGCTTAGCTGTCCTTCAGGCCTTTTCTCATGGCCCCAAATAATCACGTGGCTTTTTCGCTCTCCAGCCTTCCTTTCAGCATTTGAGTCATTGCGATGTTTAACATTCAGTACAGTTTCATAAAGAAACCAGCTTATCTCTGGCCACATTGTTCCAGGTATTTACATGCTACCTGGACCATGAGAAAATCAATAGGAATCAAGTACCTAAATACATTTGAGGATACAGACCACTGTTCCTCCTGAAATGACCATCCATCTCCTGTCCTTCCAGGGAAGCAAAAGCACTGCTTTTCTACTAGTAATATGACACAGCCTTCCTGTTCACGCATGAATATCTCCTCTGAGGAGCAGAGGTTTTGCACTTAACTGGAACAGACTGCAGTGACTAAAACTGGGAAAACATGGTCTAAGTTGCAAGTGTCTGCAACCACCCAATTGCTCCTGGGTGGTTTACATAAATGGGCTTACTCAAATTGGCCTTTGGAGCAGCTCCTAGGGTCTGTTCAAGCATGTCGGTCCTGTTCCTAAAACACAAGACTGTCATCCACAGAGCTACTTACCGGGTAACAAGAAGAAACTTGGTTAAAGTCTGATGCAGACCCCATTGGAGGCTCTGCAAAGATTTCCACTAACTTAAAATTCTCATTATCTCCCAACTAATATCTTTGTTGCCCATTGTAGTGTGAAAGTCAAGCACGACCGAGTAGGATGCATTAAAAAACAAAACAAAACAAAACAAAAAAACCCAAACAAACAAACAAACAAAAAAATAAACCACACAATGACTCTTCATTCAAAAGTTAGGATTGAAACCTACTGTGTAAGGACTACAATATCAAGGTATTTGCATTACTGTTTCTCACTGTTTAGCACAAATGTGACCCAAGAGCATAGTCTCCAGTCCCTACCAGTGCAAGACACATACCCATGAATTTCTGTCACCTACTCGAGTCTGTCCTTGTTTCCAGAGCTGAGAGAATCCATTTCATGGTGCACACAGCAAACCCTCCTCTTCTCACAGCAGCAAGAAATGTACATTTCTGGAGAAGAAATTCTGTAACCAGCCCTTATTCTCATTTGAAATCTTACATCTGACTTTACAAACATGAGGTTTCAGCATCCTAGAAAGAGGATGAGGGGGCATAATCTGAGGTGAGGCTAAAGTCACTGATTTTGGCCAGCTCAGCTTTGCCAGATTTGGACTGACATAGCTGTGCTAACTCCAGCAGATTGAGAGGTTCTCCATTAAAACAGTTTTCTTATTAGCAGAATTTATTTTGCTAATGAGCAGAGGATGGAAAGGAGAGGGCTGTATCACCAGCCAAAGCAGAGTTTCCCCAGGGAAAACTGTGCTCCCAGTAGGAGAGCTCTGTGACAAGTACCCCACGTGGCATTACCTTCCAGTACAGATCTGGTCTGAGTGTTTCAGAGGAATCCAGGTCACGGTTTTACCTGGGCTGAGGGTTTGTTTTCTGTGCCTTAGACCTCACTCCCTAGAATTATCTCTGCTCTTATACCAGTGCCTGTGTTGGGGCATCCCACTTGCTTTGCCCATTTCATTCAGTTTCCTTCGTTAATTCACAAACAGTTTTGCACAAACTGAAATACCCTCATCCCAAGAGTCAAGCCACTTCCCAATGATCATACACTTTCAATCATCCTGCCTTCTCACCAACTTTCCTTTCAAATCCAGTGTATTAAAAGGGGGGATGTGTTTCACCTCCCTAAGTGGCTTGATAGGCACTTGACAACAAGCCAAGGTCTACCCACCACAGGTACGAGATGTGTGATCAGCACACTCAGGATAAAGATCACCTTGCAAGCACAAAACCAATACACCTATAGCATTTTAGGCCCCTTAAAGACCATTTTCATCCTCACTCTTTCAATTTTATTTTTTTTTAATCTTGACCAGGGCCTGGTCTGAAAGTCCATAGACAACTGCCATCCCATTCCACTGAGACATTCAAAGAAAAATCAACCAAATATCCAACTCTAGGAGGGAGATTTCACTCACTGCTGACTTGGATCAGTTATTCTCAATTGTGTACAGTGTTTATATCTGTAATACCAGGCACTGGAAATTGTAGTTTTGTTATGTCAGTCTTCTGGTTAATATTTTAATCATTTAACCATCCCTCTGCCTTTTGATTAGGAGAAGTCTTCACTTCCTGGCGTAGTATTTCTGCACATTTCTATTTTCTGCTTCATTGTTTTTTTTTCCAGAGAGGGATGGTGTTCAGCTGTGGACAAAATGATATTTCAATACCTGTCTACAAAGAGATTTGAGATCTTTGTGGCTGGAAATGACAGTGCGCATCTGCCATCACTACAAAACTCTGATTTAAGTCAGGATTTAACTTGTTTACCACGATTTTAAAATGAAAAAAAAAAAATAGGCAAAGAATAATGACAGTACTTACACTGCATCCAGAAATCATGCCTAGATTATACATAACAGTACATCTGAACTCACTGCACCTTTCTCACACTGTGGCATCTGTGCTATTGTCATTCTATGTCGTAAATCACGTATTACTGGTTAATTGTAATTTTCCATGGTAGTTTTCTACTTAGGAAAATGCTTTTTCTTGAGCTAAAGTCAGGTTATCATCTCTTTCAGTAAATAAATTTGGACCAAAGAGCACAGTTTGTATTGGCCTCCTTACACAGGCAACATCTCCCTGATGTAAAGCAAGTCGTGAAGCTGCAGCTCCCAATAACTTGCTCGCAGTTTTGGCCTTATCTCTGTTGACTACAAAGTATATTTTTCACACAGGGATTAATTAAGGTACATTAGTCATCTCCTGAAAGCTAACAACATGGCAATGCAGTGCTAACACAATAGGTCTCCTCAACTACATGGCAGAGCTGTACTTAAAACTGTGACTGGCTTGAACCTTGCTTCCTACGGGACCTTGCAGCTCCTCACTGCACGTTTCATTTCTGCTTCAGAAAAACTCATTTTCTAAGCAATAAAGATACAGCCTTAACTTTCTTTTTTTTTTTTCCATTAAGTGGGCTTCAAGGTGGCGAAACATGAGTGCACAATGCACGCACTGTAGTATTCTGCAGCGTTAGTTTTATATGTGATCCGAGGTGACGCTAACGTGGTAATCCAACCACAGATGATGTAGCAGCCCCGCTGATGGGCAGATGGGTCTGAGCCATTACAATTTCTTTGTCTTGAACCCAGTCCTGGTTTTGTCCCTTGTTAACAACTGACTGTGAAAATCTGTGAAGCTGTAGGATAATAATTTCTACTACTCTTCTGGAGACACAATCTTAATAGATAAAAAGTTCATCAACAGCACTTTCTCTTTGCTGGTAGGCATGACCAGAGGGAACCTAAAAGCTGCTGGCTACCACTGAAATCTTCTAATTTCATCAGGCTTTAGGTCACTGTTGCTTGATTTGACACTGAGCACTCCATACTATTAGAGTTTGTGCGTGTAAGCAGATGGATATGAAACAGCTTCATAATACAGCTTGGGACATCTGACTGTGGTGGTTTGTTAAATGCCACTAAAATTTTCTGAAATGTTCAACATAGGGTAAACCCATTGACTGCCACAGCCTTCAGCACACATTGTCTCCTGTCCAGAAGAAGTTACGCAAAACAAAAGAGGAGTCATTTCTTTATGACAGGGCTTTTCCTGAATGGTAGGCAAAAAAACCCAAGTCCATGAATAGGAAAAGCCACCCTATACAGGCAGTTCGAAAGAAGGAAGGGCTGAAAAGTGGAAAAGTCCCCAAGCAGAAAAACACAGACTTGAACTTGTGAAGGAGGAGTACTCAGCACCAAAGGAAGTTTGGGAGGTAGAGAGGAACCAGATGACTCAGTTGTTTAGCAGAAGACAGACCGTAAGACCAGGAAGGAAACAAAAGTCTGCTTGGTAGAGAGAGAGGTTTTGTGATTTGGATCAGACTTCACAAGGAGGAATAGAGGATGTTTGCCCTACAGGGCTCTACCTATTGAATTTCAAGGAAAATTTGAAATAAATACGTACAGAGCATTGGAAAATGGGAAGAGTTCATTACAATTTCCACATGGTCTGTGGAAAATAAAACTCACAGCTTGATCAAAATCATTGCATTGTCTGAAGACTCTTCAGTATCTGTTGGCATCTTAGGATGCTCTTTCAAATGTTGGCTATTGAATGAGAACTGGAGGACGGAAGAACAGAAGTTTGCATGTAGAAAAGATGTGAAATACAATAGGGGAGAAATAAACGCAATAACAAATTAAAACAAACAAACAAACAATAATTTAAAAGATAAAAAGCCCTGACTGTAGCTACTTGAAATATGTTTCCAACTTCATCTTCCAGTTTCCTCTAAACAGGATATTCTGTGAATTTTCTGAAAGTGCCTGTTTGTCTTAGAAAGAGTCCTTGGAAACTGATCAATGATTTGCCATGTCAAATGTGTAACACTCACTAGCTTATAAATATGCAAAACTAATATAACACAGGCATGGTGCTGTGTTGCTGTCTGAAAACTTAGCCATGTTCAAGGGTGATTCAATCTGCATTCATTGCTTCTGTGGGAGCAATCCATTTGTCGGATGTTTTCCGTGTTCACGATAACCTCTGGGAAACTGAAAATGAATTGCCATCGAACGGAGATGACTTCTCAGGAAGGTTTGCCAGTTTAGCTGTAATCATATAGGCAAAGCAGAATCATTGACCCTCCAAGAATCAATACAGGTATACTAGTGCAAAATTATTTATACCAGTTCTGTTTAAGCCATGTCTGCAACACAGACTTTGGAAAGCATCAGTCATGGGTGTGTTGGGCTGCAATGTGTGACAGACATAACAGAGATGGCAAGAGTACCAGCCTAAACTGATTTGCAAACAGCTGTGATTTAACTCGTGCAGAATATTCCACTAAGCTACACAGGTGAAACAGTTTTGCCCATATAACCTGCACACCCACTGTGCCAGAAATACACTCCTTGAAAAGACCTGACCTTATTCTGGTGTAAAACATTTATTTACCACCACTTATGACACCAGTATAGGCGTCATTTGTGCTGCCAAAGATCCTTATGATGCAAGACTGTAAAGACACATCCTTTCAGATTGCCCAAGTGCAGGGTAATGACTTGTGTATTCAGCTCCCTCTCTCCACTCTCTCAGTTCAGATACAGATGAGCTTAGTGGGCAGGTCTGCAAGCTCAATACCTACAAACAGGGGTGAGTGCCAAGCAGGGCATCTCCTGAAACATCTGTTGTTATTCTACGGGTACTTCTGCATTTGCATAGAGTCCACCAGGACAGATGAAATAGCTTCAACTCTGTGCCTAGATTAACCCAGTTGATTTTAGAAGAAATAATTTTGTCTGAGAGGTCGGTAAATACCAGCAGGACACCATGACAAATCACACAGAAAAGTAACCTCTTCTACAGACAGAACCAATCTGAAAGGATATTTGTCCAGTCCTAACCACATTTTCCTCCCTCTTTCCATGTCAGATGAATGAATATGAGGCCCATGTAACCACCCTGTGTAATATCGGGTGTATCAGTATGCTGGCCTTCCATTCCCAGCAATAACTTTAAAACCCAGTATCAGTTTAAAAATTAATAAATACATTGATAGAGAGGTGGAAGGCTCAAAGACATTAAAATTATGCAAATAGGAGGGGGAGAAAGAAGAACAGAAATCACATAAAGAAAAAAACCTATGTTGTCTCTTGTTTTGGGACCACCACCCCATGATAAGAGGTAGATAAACTGCAAGGCGCCCAAGTGAAGAGCACTTAGATGGTGAGGGCACTGAAGCTCATAATGTAGAAGGAGAGGCTGGGGCAGCTTGCTTTGTTCAGCTGGGATAGGAGAAAGCTAAAGGCAGGGGGATCAAGTTGCTGTTTTCTACTACCTGATAGAAGAAAAATGGGAAAAATGGAGCCAGCCTCTTCTGAGAGATGCACCACAAAAGGACAACATGAAACAATTGCAACTGGCAACAGGGACTATTCCACCTGGAAAAAAGAAAATGGTTTCCCTTCCAGAGGAGTTCAATGATGGAAGAAGGCCCCTGAGAGCATGGGCACTGTCTGACCTTGGAGATTTCCAAACCTCACTGAACGAGACCCCAAGGAACCTGATCTAACTCCAGAGTTAGTCCTGCTCTGGCGATCATCCTGGATTAGACACCTCAAGTGGACCCTTCCCACCTAAATCTTCCTCTGATTCAGCTATTATTAGACATGAGAGAGACCACACAAAAATTCAACCTCAAGATACAGATCTATAGGAAATGAAACTTCCTTGGCTTTGCTACCCGTGGAACTATCTGAGCTTTTCAGCAGTGGTTTTCTCTTGGTTTGTCTTTATTAAGAGGAAGTTGTATTACAGCAGTAGTGTGAAAAATAAAGAATGGAAATATGTGCTCAGCTTTCCCTTGAATAGGCAGCAAAAGAAAATGCATCTTTAATCACAATGATAATATGTTGCTTAAAAGATGAAAGGAAGTTTGCTGTACAGCTTTGAGTCCTGGAGAAAATAGGTAAGTCTATGGAAAATAAGGTGTGTGCCTTAATTTCCAGCACATGTAAGGAAACATCATAACAGCAAGGTAGCAGACATTACTAGTGCTCTATGTACAGAAAGATTTCCTCTCTCTGTCTCATCAGATGGGCCCATGGCCTCAGTTTCCCCTCTGAAATCACCACCCTTGGATTTGGGTGATCAGAAATGCAATGCCAACCTGGATCTGGACAAAATGTATGATGCCGCTTTTGCTCCAGGAAAAAAAAACAAAACATTTGTTGAACAGAAACACTAAGCAAAAACCCTGACTTGACTTTCCCCCATCTAGACAGACATTTTCATATAGTAAGATGTCAATCCCTGACACATGAGGGCAGAGAATAGACATGGGGCAACTCCACAGACCTCTCTTGGCACATCCAGGTGAAAATAATTGCACTCAGCCCCTTACAGGTTCTTGTGGAGTTTCCAAAATCTCATCCATCTAGAAAGAGCAGGGTGCAGTTAGTCTCCATTCTAGGAGGCTAACTGGATAAAATCCTGAGCAGCGCATTCTCAGAGCTGCCCTGCTTTTAGCAAGAATCTGGATCAGAGACCTCCTGAGGCCTCTTCCAACCTGATTCATCTTATGATCATACAGATATTTACTCAAGAGCTTCAACACTCAACCGATGCCAATCTAGCTGTCTCACACATCAGCATTCCCCTGCATTCACCAGCTGCAGAAGAAAAGATAAATAAACATTTCAACCAAATGTGGTTCTGGGGTGTTGTGTTGTTGGGCTTTCTTTTAACCAGAAAAAAAAATATAAATTGGGCTGGCAATTCTTTTTTTTTTACACGTTTCTCTCTAACCCACTGAATTGCTTTGGTTTAAAAAATGACACACCCCCTCCTCTGGAACCATCCCATTTAGGGATTTTTATTCAGAAAACACATCATCTTTAGAGAGGATTCGTAACAACCTTTAATTATTTTTAATTGAGAATGATTCAAAATTGCTTTGTTTCATTTGTTTGGACCTAACAAGATGTTTACAGTCTTCTCCCAAAGTTGTTTATATAGAGACGGGGATTGCAGTCTTGAGTTTTTAAGGTGTGTGTTTGGGCAGCTCATTAGCTCACCAAAAGTATAGATTAACATAATTTTGTCAGTGGTCACATACTTTGAAGGAGCAGTCAAACCAAGAATTGGTGCCTCCTGTGCCATGAGCAGCTTGTTCCTTCCTATGTCTCCTGACCATTTTCAGCTCATCGTGAGCCCTTCTCCTCACCTTGGCCATTGCACCAGAGCAGTGCTCCTTGGGCTCTACGTCTTCCCAGCTTTCTGACAAAGCTCCCCTGGGTAATTTATCTGGAGTAACCAAACAGTACCTGCTTTGTCTGCAGATTTGCTCTCCCAGAAATCCTCTTCACCAGCCTCTTGGTGGGGAAAAGGAGTTTGTTGCTGTTGCACATCATACACCAGCTCCCGCATGGAGCTAACGGCAGGACCGGATCATGCTGGACCTGTTATTCCTCTGGAAGGGACCAAACTCTGAAGTCCTGACATAATCCCAGGGGGATGGCTAAGTAGATATGGTTACACAACACGCTGCAAAAATATCGGCAGACCTCTAGGATATCGTATGTGCTAACAGCACTTCCATTACCTCCCCAGAGAAAGCAGCATTTGTCAGTTTGGAAGAGGGAGATGCCAAGTGTCCCTCAGGCAGAAGGAGCAAAGAAAGTCTGTGTTGTTAGCTAAGACTGGAACTTGCTCGAAGAAAGTTCCTCATGTCAATACTCATGCATTGAGTGAGATGTTTGCATTAAGTGAGAGGCTGATCATAGCTATGCAGCTTGCAAGGGACAACAACTACAAGGCAAGACATCTGACTCCTTAAAATTTTGCTGAAAAAGCCACACGTTGAAACCTAGTCAGCTGATGTGCCTTCCCACCTAGAAAATAAACGTGAGCAATCTTATATAATTATAATAATTAGCATTTGTGGTATGATGATGCTTTGATGTAACCCATTTTATGTGGCTTTTTATCATTATTCTTTAATTAAAAAGATCTCCAGCTATTGAGATCAGCATGAGTGTGTCACACGCAAATGAGTGAGAAAGCAACTTTACCCTAGATCCTAAAAATAAAGGTTATTTCAGAATGTGGATACCCCTGACACCAGCACTGCTTGTAGCTGGGGTTTTGGTTCGCACTCATGTCTCCAGATACCAGCCTATGCTTGGCAGATAAGGAAAAGGAGCAGAGCTAATAAGTTTCCTAAAGTCACAGCTGGAGCTGGAATCCACTGTGCTGGGTCTCTGTTCTCTGCCAGATCCAACAGACTATGCACCTTTCCTACTGTAAAAGCTGCAGATGCGAAAAACAGACTATGAAACAAGCCAGATTTGTTTTTTTCCTTGTTTAATAAAGAGAATCCATTAAAGGAATCACTATGTGGTATATTCTGAAATGTATAGATTTTACGGCAGCATGTGAAGTACAGTCATGGGACTGAAGCACACAACAAGTGTTTGAAGGTGCTTAACATTCATTCCATCTTTGTTCTGATTTAATTAGTAAACATCTTCAAAGGGAACTGGCTGACTGCTCAGGCAAAGGGCACAATGAGCCCAACACCGCAACAAGCAAATAAATGTTTAAAGGAAGATACTTGGAACATACAAGAGCCTGGGGTTTGTCCATGCAGAAATAAGAACCAAAACCTTTATGTGACTCAAAACTCTGGTTAAAGAAGAGGTAAATCTGTGTCTTATTCTCAAGAAGCCTACTATAGAAATAAGCCATTAATTTACAAAGAACTCTGCCTATATGCATATTTGCACTGAAATGCACTTGGGATTTGCAACTGCATTAGCTACATCAATACTGTTTTCCATGTAAACAGGTTTTTTGTCACTGGTTATCATAACAATCTAAGAAATATTGACCTATTGGCAAACAGTGCCCCCAGGTTTGCGGTGAGCAGTGAGCTGTTTCCAGCCTTCTACAGAATATTTCCGTGCACATCTCGGTGTCAGGCTGGCTGCAGAAAAGGCTGGAGAAAGCCATGATTGTATAAACCAGAGACGTCTTGAAACAAAAAAGTTTCTAAATAGACATTTCTGTAAATGTCTGCTTACAGGTGAACAGTGTCAGGCTTGGATCTTTAAAGTTAAATGGATGGAACACCTTTCCTATGAGGACAGGCTGAGAGAGTTGGGGTTGTTCAGCCTGGAGAACAGGAGGCTCTGAAGAGATCTTACTGTGGCCTTTCAGTACTTAAAAGGAGCCTATAAGAAAGATGGGGACAGACTTTTTAGCAGGGCCTATTGTGATAGGAAAGGGGTAATGGTTTCAAACTAAAGCAGGGGAGAATCAAGCTAGACATGAGGAAGAATTTTTTTTACAATGACAGTGGTAAAATACTGGTCCAGGTTTCCCAGAGAGGTGGTAGATGCCCCGTCCCTGGAGGCCAGGCTCTGAGCAACCTGATCTAGCTGAAGATGTCACTTCTCATGGCAGGGGATTGGACTACATGACCTTTGAAGGTCCCTTCCAACCCAAACTATTCTATGATTCTGATTCTAAATAGCAGTCTGCTCTCCTTCTGAGTGCCTAAATATCCTGAGAAGTCTGTTTTGCAGGCTTGGTGACCAGGTCCCAGGTGCTTGTGGAGATAGGTGGAAGTCAGGCACATAATCATCCCTGTGCATCATGTTGGTGGCCTTTTCTGGCAGAAGCACATGGTGCATCTCCTGCTCTGAACTGGCACGGGACAGTGGCACAGAAGCAGTTGGGTTAGGGATAAAGAAGGGAATCTGGGCTATGAAATGGAGAAGCAGAAATGCAGGAATCTGCACAGCTCTGCCAGGGCTGGAGCACGACTGAGCAATGATTTCTTAACCATCCCAGAAACCTTCAGAGGAGCTCCTCTCATCACTGCACCAAAAGAGATCAAAGGGCACTGCCCAAAGAATCATTGCCAAAATGAGGTAAAAGCCTTTCCTCCAAATGCTGTAGTTCAACAAAACATATGAAGAAAAAGTACTGGAATGGAGAGAAAAAGGAGGGCTGTTATTACATCATCTGACTGTCATGGTAAATTCAGTTCTGGATGACTGCAAACTTTCCCTGGCTTTTTAAAACCTTTCAGTGTGAGCTGGATTCACTTTGTAATTCATATTCTCTAATTCTTCCTCTTTGCCACCCGTCAATCACCTCTGGTTTGAACGTGAGTTGTTTTTGGCAAGGACACTTTTACTGGATAGAAAAGTGCAGAGTGCCACAGTAGAATTATTGCCCCAGTTGGAACGCCTATCTACCCTATAAACACAGTTTTAAAAATCAATGGGTTTGTAAATCTTGTAAAAAGATTATTTAAGCAACCACAAGACATTTCAGGACCCTTAGATACTGATGATTCAAGAATTAATCATTGCTGATGAAGATTTATAAGACAAAATAATGGAGTAATAAAAATCAAAATATTCCTTACTTTAAAATTATTATAATGTAGCCTTATTTTATAATCATATTAACACAGAGCACATAACCTGTATAGAATTTGAGATCAGGGCTTACGTCTGTAATCAAATAACATGAGTGAAAGCTAGTCAGGAATTTTTATGTCTTAAAATGAAAACACACAAATAGTTGTAGGGGATTTTTCAATACTTCCCCCCTGAGATAGACCTATAACAAAATAAAATTTTCAAGTATCAAAAATGTGAAAAGACATGGGGATTTTTGGTTTTGGTAGGCTTTGTTCTTTTAATGGAACTTTCCCATGATTAAAGGAAAAACAGAACTGTTGCAAATGTTTCCATAGGAAGTACTTATCATTTCCCAAACAGCTCTCATCTTCTTTCTCTTGATTCATACTTTAGATTGAAGCTGACTAAACTCTGAGTCCCAAAATGGTACTTAAGCACCGTGAAAAAAAGGGAGTAATAATATAGTGCTTGGTGGACTATCTATAACACTATGTGACTTACCAACTAATACCTGTCGTGCTATTATTTCTCTGCTGTGTTCAAGTAGATGACCTCAGGACAGCAAGGAACTCACTAAAATAATCCTTTCCTCTCCAAGAGTTAAAAACCCACTTCTAGAACATATGAACCAAAAACAAAATCAACCTTTGCAGCCTTCTCTTTGCCATAAAAGGACTCCTCTCTCGGCAGCCACCAGAGTCCATTAGCTGGGAAAGCAGGCAGGTGGAAAAGAAGTTCATGTTTAACCTCACTGGGTTTGAAAGCCAGCGCTGAAGTTTATCAGCTCACAAGCCCGTGAAGGGAGGAGGAAAGGCAGAGAATGGGATTTAGTCAAAGACTTAGAGTTAACACAGGCCACTGGCGCTAATAAACAAACATTGCCAGACATCAAAAGGAAGTAAGTAAATCTGGGAAGGTTTAGTCCAAACAATGGAATGGCAAGCTAAGCCCATTGCAGGGTGGGCAGTGGGGTGGGTGACTTTGAGATGTTAACCCTTGCCTGGGTCACAGTGGGAGGGTTGGACCCCAGATCTATTCTAGGGAAGCAAGAAATTGTTCCCCCAAAATAAGAAAAAAAACCCTACAGTTGGAACGTCAAATTTCTTTGGTTTTCCATCTTAAATTAATCATCTCATGTAAGCTCAGGAGTCAGCCTGGTGCAGCCAGGTTACTCAACCAGCGATTTTCCAAAAGATTTGCAAAGACTGATGAACCAAACCTGATATCCAGGGTTGAAATCTGGCAAGTTTCACACAGCGCCCAGACGAGTGGTGGGTGATGGCCTCAGCACACCAGAGCATGGAGGTTTTCTCTGTTTGGGGAACAATCTCCACTGCCACCAGGCAGTGTGACTGCAGTACATGGACCCTAGGGATGGAGAAGCCATGAAGATGTAGCAGCACTGCCTTTTGCAAACATGTCCCCAGGGTCTCCAACGGCATTTTGAGGATCACACTGACTACCACAGGTCCCTTCCTCATTTAACGGGCATCTTTTTACCCTAGGTGGTAGTGTCTCTACCCTCGGTGGCGTTGATTCAGCACAACCAAATCGTACACCTACACATGCCATTCAGCAGAAGGAAGAAAGCATCATCGATCATCTAAGGCTTCCTGATCTGCGTAACTCCCTTCATCTTCTTTTCTTCTTTCAGTTTCTATTCAAGTATCAATTTTGCTCTGCCAGTAGCATGGCACCTTGTGAGCACAGCTCCGATGGCAGATCCATGGAGGACATATGTATAACTACCCTCAGAAAAAGACTCTTCCTGGAGGGAGAGGCTTTGAAGAAGCAGCCAGGGGCTCGAAGAAAGAAAACCTCTTCAGGTGACAGCACTCAAAGAGTTGGGTGGTCTCTGACTCATCTGTGCTCAGCAGGGTCTCCTGAACCATCAGTGCTCAAGATGAGCTCCACTAGGCTCAGCCAAGGATCCCCTACCAGGCTTGAGGAGCAGGAGCTGCCACCTTGCATGGGATACCCTGAGATTGCCCGTCTTTCTCCAGAGCCAAACCTCCTCCTGAGCACTTGGCAAAACTGGGAGAGGCTGCCACTCACGGAGGCACAATCTTACTTTTTTTAGAGGCATCTTCGCCTACTAAGGGGGAACGTGAGGCACGGGGGTGAGTAGAGCACGGCTTGCAGAGGTCAGAGCCCACCTCCCTGGGTTCTGGGTGCAGGAGCCTCATCAGAGGCAGATCTCCACAAAGGCTTTTTGCATCACATTGTTCCTGAAAGAAGGGCCCACATGGTGACAACTCCATTGTAAGAAACTGAGACTTTCCCCTCAGCTCTGTACTTCAAGTTGGCAGACAAAGAGCCGAACCAGAGGCATTACACAGCTTGTGTCTCTGTGCCCAGGAAGAGTAAGGGAAAATCCAGAGCTCCTTTCTAGCAGCTGGATGCCTTCACTGCAATCTCGTCCTCCCAAAGGGTTTTCCTCAGGCTGGAAGCACAGGAACTGACTCTTGCAGGTTACCTGCAACTTATCCCTCTGGAAAGGGCAAGTGTGTGAGAGGGAGAACAGACAAGAGATCTTGAAGGATCCAGACAGCACAAACAGAGGCCTCAAGCAGGACAAACAGCCAGACATATTCAGGTAGGTTTTGCTGATCACCATGGCATTGTATCTGCAGGGCTCAGGGCTCCTCTCCCATAGCTCCCTCTGCCCTTTCGCCTGAGCAGAGAGGACCAGCGAGCCAGCAGTGTCTTGATCCCAAAGGCAGGTGATACATTTAAAAAAAAAACCAATAAAAATAAAAAAGCCCCATGATCAACATAGAGGTTTAAATAACATCATGCATAATACATTGCAAACTCCCACCTCCAAGCAAAGGAGAGATGGCTGAAAGACAGTGCAAACCGAGCCAAAAACAAAGCAAGGCTTTTTCCAAAAGGCAAGGGCTGGCAAATCTGTAAGAGCCTGCAATCTGCTGCAACGCAGATTGTTTGAAGGCCAGGATGAAGAACAGCAAGCCAAAAAGGCCCCAGTGCCTGAGGATTATTAACATTTTTTTTTTTCTTGTTTTGCTTTGTGTTTTATTTTTGTTGTTGTTGTTGTAATTCCTGCTTAGTCAAGGCTCAGTTTGGCACCTCATGGACTCCCATCTGCTGCCGGGAGTACACACACAGACCACCCAAAACAGAGCAACCAGCAAGTGCTGAGCCACAGCTCCAGGTGGCTCCAGCCCGGCTCCCTTCCCACACTGCCCACCTCCCTTTCCATCAAGCAGGATGCCTTGTCAGGTCCCATGTCACCTTGAATCTCTTCAGATCACAGCCTGCCATCTTTCTTTATCAGGCAAGGTAATGCAATGACAGGATGATGTGCAACGGGTCCATGTTTCTTTTATTAGGATTATGTGCTTTCCTGCAAAGTCAATGGGACCGAGTTTCTCTGAGAGGTCATGAGAATTATTAAGTGTGTCTATTCAGACCTGTATCTTCTATGATGGCACAATGAGCTTCATTATTTTAGGATCACATCAGGTACATAAGCATCTAAAGCAAGCACAAGAAACCCAAAGAACATAAACACGTATTTAACTTTGAGCTAAAGGATTCCTCCAGACTTCAGTTTTATTACCCCTGTGCTTAAAGCTAGGCACATGTCTTTTGTGGATCCTAACAGCATCAATAATTTAGGTTGTGGAAGCAGCTAGAGGCCCCATTTAAGTTGAGATTGTTGTACAAACAAAATAATTGACAGTCCCTGCCCTAAAAATCTTTCAGTCTGGAAAGCAAATCTGCAATTCCCTTTGTAGTTCACTCTTCCCTGATTTATTTTTCCCTCGTATTTAATCTAACTTACACACTTCCGTGCAGCAACATCAGCATGTTATTTTTACATTCAGTTCTTATTGACTAACAAAAAGAATTGACTTTATTGTTAGAAAAGGGCAGAGGCAACTGGGCTCAGACCCCAAAAGATTTACTGCAGAGCAACCGGTTCTGCTGAGGCACTAACTGAGATGTGAGCCATGAATTAAGATGCTTCTGAAATACTTTTGTGAGCTTTCAGCACTAGCGCAAGCTTCTTGTCAGATCAGCTGTTTGCCAGTCGAGACAATAAAAATGCACCCTCTAGATTAACTTTTCCCAAGGAGTTTGGGCTTAAACCACCCAGGATGCTTTTCTGACTGTATTTGGCTACGTAGGAATTGGTATCAGTTCTCCTACAATTTGGATCAGATGCAAAAACGAAATAACAAACAGAACCAAGCAGCTGGGTCTGTGTTTTCTGATTGATATGGTCTTCGGTATTCCATGTATTTTTGCAGTACTAATCCCATACAGTGCAGGGTCCAGGAGACAGGGGACCTCTGGCAATCAGGTGCCTTGCTGCAGAGTCTGAGTATTTCTGTGTGTAACTGTCATGAGTTCTCCTCGCTCACTTCTCTTCCCGCTGGGCCCGCACCCCTCCTCTGATTCTCATTTTCCACAACTGCTGTGGTCTCCTGTCCAGACTGCCCCTTGTCCTCTCCTATAACATGAAGTCCCAAACTGAACCTCGTGGTGCAGTCACTGCTGAGGAAAGCAGAAAATCGAGTGTCTGGGTACTTTTTATTTATTTTTTGAAATACACCCCACAGTGCCAGCAGACCAGTAGAGCAGCTTCCCTTAGCACCATGTTGCCCCCCTGACTCACAGTCAATTTGTCATCCTCTAAAAACCCCCAATCCTATTCCATGATAGGAAAATGCTGGTTAGAAAACAGCAAGTTTCCTCTTTTTTGGGAGACTGACAGAACTATTTAAAGTTTTTTTACAGTTGCTGTTGTTTTTATAACATCCCTAGTGTGCACAAAGTTGACCACATCCAACATTCCTCTTAACTAACCCCTCTGTAGCTGCAATATAATAAGAGCTAAGAGAGTGAGCCAAGGTGAAACAATAAATAAATAAACATTTTTACTATGTTTCAGATTTTCTATGGAAAAGGATAGGAGCATTCACAGCTTTGTTAGAGATTCCCCATCACTCCCCTGTGTTAGATCCAGAATTCTCCAAACAGATATAGATGCCATAATCAGAAGCAAATATCCCACTCAGCACAAGGAGATTAAAAGAAGACCTTGTTTTTATGCTATGTAAGCACTTCAGTAGCATCTGGAGGCTCCAGCCAGGGCCTTCAAGAGCTAGACACAGCTCACATGTAACCCCTCTGCCAGGCCTTGAAAGGGTCAGGTTTAGTCTCCAAAGGCCGCTGCTGAAGAACAGCGGTAAAACCAGCACCACTCCCAGCCCAGATGCCTAGAAGGACAGTTGATATTTTCTCTTGCACAAGCAATATTCATTCTAACAAGTACAGAAGCATGAAACCCTTTTGTTAGGTAGAGAAACAACACAGAGCCACACTCCCCATCACATTATCTGTTACCCCTCAAACCTGCCATCCACCCCATACAGTGGCCCTTACTGAAATTTTTTCAGCCCAAGCAGAAGCTGAATTCAGAGCTTTCCCACTGCCAGCAGAGGCTCCTGAGCGCCCAGGGCTTTCAAGGAGCCCCATCCAGTTCTTAGATCAGAAACAGCTTTCATGCATGAGCCATCTGGCACCAAGAAATACAGTTCGGATGGAAAACAGCTGAAGTTTCAGCTATCCCTGTCTCCAGCTCAGGTGCTCCCTCAGCAGCTGAACCCATCCACCTGGCGTGACTGGCAGTAGTTGTCACTTCTGCCATCCACCCTTGGCCAGGAGTTCTCATAAGCTGTTCTGTTTGGTAGTAGCCCCAGTGATGCTCTGCTCCAAAGCCAGGGTACAATTGCACATGTGATCCATACAGAAATCCTGACAGACAAGGCACCATGGAGCCTGCTCTATGCTCTATGCTTCCTTGTTCTTCCATGAAGCCATCAAGGACCCTTTGCCATTGTGCTCTTCCATCCCTTTGGGACTTCTCAAGATCAGTTGCTTTTTTAATTTAGACCTCTAGCCAGTAGACCAGAAATAAGGGAAACTTCTCTTTCCATAAAAGACACCTCATGAGTGAAAAGGGTACTAATTAATAAAAAAAAAAAAAAGGCATCTTTCATTGTTGGTTCTGAGGTAAGATTTGAAGCCCATTTCTTGAGTTCACACTGATTTTTACCAGTATTGATTCAGACTCTTGGCCCATTTTACTATGCTGGCATATATTAAATGGTGAAAGCTGACTAGTCTTTTTTTACAGCAAGGATGGTTAGAGGTGTAAGAGGTTGGTCCAGTGGAATTTGTGTGGCAGAGGAAACAAGCTGAATAAAAAAGATTGCTTTGTCTTCTATGTTTTTCTATTGAATTGTATTTAATATAAAATATTTGAAATCATAATAAATCCTGGAGAAACGCCTCTGTTATCTCTTCATTTGGGATGAGCAACCCTCTCACAGATCTGTTTCCAGCAGAGCATTCAGGTGCTACATTGAAGTTATTAGATTTCTGTTTTCCTGAGACCAGCTTTCTAAGAATAAGTTAAACATGTGCCTTCTGACTTCCGAAAAGGATGCAAGTGAGGGAGAGGATCCAAAGCCAGTCAACAGAATTAGAAAGACTCCCCTCAAATTGAGTAAGCTTTGGATCAGCCCCAAAGCCACTTGGTCTGAAGAAAAAGAAGAGAAGCAGAATTTGAGTATTTCCCAAATGTCAGAGGCACAAGCAAGGCTGCATGTAATGGAAATAAGGAAAGGCTGGCTAATAAAGATAGGGCAGCAGTTTCCTTACAAGCTTTTCTCTTTTCCTATGATTTAAGGACAAGACAGTTTCTAACAGATTAGTCAAGTGGCCATTTTCCTTCCAGGAGAAGGCGTGGTGAGCATCAGTAAAGGCTGAATATACAACACTGTAGAGTAATTCTGCTTTTTGAGGTAACAACAGCCTCCAGCAAGGAGATCAGCCAGCTGGTCTGAAACACGAGGTAGGCACACAGGCATCGCGCGGCCAGACACGCAGCTGTATTTGCAGTACACAGTTATCTGCAGTACAAAAAAAGAGGTACAATGGAATTTCTCTCACCCAAATGCTGATCAAAGGGCACTGAGATATTCCAGGCCAAGGTAATGATAATACAGCAATATATTCCCACTGTTGGTACAGAAGCAATAACCCCAGCACAATCCAAAGGTGACATTACTGCTGGTGCTCTGCAGCCCAACCTATACAGACACTTAAAAAAACCTCATAACTCTTTTACAAGAGTGAACACAAACCTCTGATAAAACTATATTTTTTTTTTATAATTACATGCTGCCTACCTACATCTTCCCCATTGCTATCTCCTGCAAAAAACAAGACAGACTTCATCCTTGGTGGTGGTGCATTTGTGTGGAAGGAAAGCATGAATCAGTCACTGTTTAAAAATGTTTTGACTCCTAAAAGACGGTAAGTCCCTCTATAAACATACCATACCACCATTAACTTTGCATTGGCCTCCAATGATTGATGAACTTCTAGGTCAGAAATGCAATTTTGATCAACTAAGTCTGGGCATAAGAGAGGCCAGAGAAATTCCTGCAGCAGGCCTCATAATCAGATTAAAATGTGTGGTTATATCTCAGAGTCATAGAATCATAGAATTGTTTAAGTTCAAAAAGACCTTTAAGATCATCAAGTCCAACCATTAACCTAGCACTGCCAAGTCCACCACTAAACCAAGTCCCATTAGCATGACATCTACATCTCTTTTAAATACCGCCAGGAATAGTGACTCCACCACTTCCCTGGGCAGCCTGTTCCAGTTGCTGACAACGCCTTCCAGGAATAAATTTTTCCTAATATCCAATCTAAACCTCCACTGGTGCAGCCTGACGCTTGTCCTACTACTTGTTACTTGGAAGAAGAGACCAATACCCTCCATGCTACAACCTTCTTCAGGTAGACAGTGACAAGGTCTCCCGTCAGCCTCCTTTTCTCCAGGCTAAATTCCAGTTCCCTCAGCTGCTCCTCATCTGACTTGTGCTCCAGACCCCTCACCAGCTTCATTTCCCTTCTCTGGATTCTCTCCAGCATCTCAGTGCCTGTCTTGTAGTAAGGGGCTCAAATCTGAACACGATATTCAAGGTGTGGCCTCACCAGTCCCAAGTACAGGGGGACAATCAGTGCCCTGGTCCTGCTGGTCACACTATTCCTGATACAAGCCAGCATAGTGTTGGCCTTTTTGGCCACCTGGGCACACTGTTGGCTCATATTCAGCTGCTCTTGATCAATGCCTCCAGGTCCTTTTCCACTGGCAGCTTTCTAGCCACTCTTTCCTAAGCCTGCAGCACCCCACGGGATCATTGTGACCCAAATGCAGGACCCGGAACTTGGCCTTGCTGAACCTCGTACAATTGGCCTTATCCCATTGACAAAGCCAGTTCAGATACCTCTGTAGAGCCTTCCCACTGTCAAGTAGATCAACACTCCCACCCAACTTGGTTTTGTTTGCAAACTTACTGAGGGTGCACTCTATCCCCATGTCCAGATCAGTGATAAAGAGATTAAACAGAATTGGCCCCAATACTGAGCCCTGGGGAACACCACTCGTGACTGGCCACCAACTGGATATGCCTTAGCTTGCTCGTGGCAACAGAGGTAGTAAACAAAAAGGAGCATTTCTGTTTTTCCCAGAGAAAGAATAGGTGATACCTGAAAGAGTTTTAGCATCAATCCCTCAGTGATTTTAATCCTGAAAAACATTTCAAGAGCTTTACACTAAGTTTTCATTTAGGGAATATAGGTCTGTACTTCTTGATGTAACTGTTTCTGTTTAGGGTAGAAGGTTTTTATCCTTCTTTTTCCCTGGCCCAAGAACCACAAAATGTCTTTTCCTGGAATGGCTCAATTGCATGTAACTATAAATTAAAGATGAGCTATCCCTATATTGAAGCTCTGTTCAAGACCCACATCAAAATATGTCTGTGTCCCACATTTACAAAATGCATATTTGCTTCTTGCTAAGAAAAACTGACATTTCTGAGTGGCTGTGTGCTGTGTGTTTCACTGAAAAAAAGCATCTTTTAGCTGTGGTTTGTGAAAGGTGGTCTTCTCTCACCAGAGGTGCATGCTTTCCCAGGAAACGGGGCACTGGTCTCATTAAGATCCAGCTGAGAACAAATTGCCCTGCTAAAAGGAATGTTTTGCAATTTTAATACCTAAATAACAAAATAAAACACAGAAAACTCAAAATAAAAAGACCTGTCATTCATGCACAAGTTTAATCTTCAAACCTGAAACAAGGTAGGTAGGGAAAAAGGAAAAGCATTTCAAAGTGCCAGGTAAAACTCTAAATGTGTCTTCCTGCAATGGCATCTGCCCATCCTCACCATAACGGTAAGGGGTTGTCGACCATATCGATATATTCCACAAGTCCTCCATGTCTACGTACCAAAAGTAATACAAAAAAGTACAGGAAAAAAAAAGTAATGCAAATAAATGTATCGGGGATGGAAATCGGATCTCTTAAAATTAATGGTAGTTTTGCTGCTGGTTTCAGCAGAGCCAGATTTCACGTACAGCTAACAAAGCAGGTCACGGATGTTCACATCACGCCACTTCCAGATTCCACGCATGGAAGCTCTCTTGGCAAAGGGGGTTTTCACCTCTACCTTTCTAAAATCCTAATTCAACCTGGTACTTAAAGCCCTTGAGAGAGAGATTATTCACAGCTTTACACTAAGTAAGAGCTTATCTTGTCCAACTGCAGGCTAAGATTACATCTTCTGAGAAAATACACAAGTGAAAAGGAGGGACGTGTACTCACTACGATGACAAGTCTGAGTTCTCCCTAACCCTTGCTCTCAAAGGTATGTTTCTTTCTGTATTTGAGTGACTGAAGAAAATGTTTTTCATTTTTTCCCAGTTTGGGGAAAAGTGGCATTCCTTAATCCTAGATAACAGGGGGGACTCAAAGTGGAAATGTCTCCAGGCTCTCTGCTGAGTGTCACATTTGTACTAGTCATGGCACCCTCAAAGCTTGGTAGCAGCCCTCATGCTTTCGGAGTGTCAAAGACCTGGAAATTCGTAAGCTAGGTATGACCAGAGGCCAGGGTGAGGTTCAGAGGCCTCTTCCAGTCTTACTAACTCTTCGCACTCTGAAGCAGCCATCATCTACCCAAGTTAGTCTCTGAGGACACCTGATCTCGCTCACCATGGGAGCCTTGAGACCTGTCCTCTCCTGGACAAGTTTCTCCAGGACATTGTTCTCTTCCTCCAGAAGGAAAAAGAAGTCCATTAAAGCACACTTCTGGTTGAAAACACATTGCTGCGTAAGACGGCACATATTCCATCTTTTGAGCCGAGGTGCTGTAGAAAAGGTCAACCAACACCCAACAAACGAGCATGCTGTTCTTTTTCAGTGTTTCCAGTTTTAGAAAGCCCCTGCCAGTTCTCTGGATAGAGCACATTTTTAAAGAAAATGGGCCAGAAAGTCCTCTACAGATGACTCATACTGACAGAATATCAGAGCAGAAAAATGGAGCTGTTGTCCTATCAGGGCTGAGCCAAAAATAGTTGTTTTCGTAAGAGCTTTACCTGATTCTCATTTTCATCTGCGCTGACGTCCAGTGGGGATGGGAGAACCAGTTTTACTTCAACTCTAAACTCTTTCAATATGTGTAGCAGAAGTATATTTCCGAAAAGGATGTAGCAAATGAGATTGTTGGCAAAAAGACTAAAATGTTGGCAGAAGAGGTATCCTCAGAAGGTGGTGAGTAGGACATGGCATCATTCTGGGTTTCTGCCTACCTAATAAAACTTTTTGATGTGCATCATAAGTATTCCCCTTTCCATGTAAATACCCCAACACTTATTAGCATGTATGAAAAGCAGGCCCACTCTGGGTATTATTACTGACCCCAGCAGTCACGTTGCTCCTGAAATAAAAATCCATAATGACTGCAGAATTGCCCTCAGCTGTCTTTTTATTTCCAGTATTTCATGCTTACACAGGCCTTTCATAAAGAGCCAAACCCACTGTCTTGGAGGAACATAGGAGCTTGCTACAACTAATGTATGCAGGACAAAACTTTGTAATATCCTTTTAGCCAAGATATGGAACGTCCTATCTCTTTATCACTCTCACCTCCATACTCCTCTGTGTTGAGTTAGGTTGTGTGCTCAACCAAGACAAAACTGTGTCATGCCATGGCAAGGGTGTTTGGCCTAAATACAAATGGGCCATGGTTTTAGATGCCTGAATTGAGACACAATAAAAGGAGTAAATTTTCAGAAGTATTAAACATCCGTCCATAAAGAGATGAAAGAGAAAAAAAAAAAAGAGACTCTTTTTCAATTTGAACACCAGAAAAACCCACTAAAGACTGCATTAAGTTTCTGACATGAAAAGCCCTTCAGTAAGCCACACAACACCCAAAGATGTCAGATAAATAGCACAGTATCACAGATCAACTGGCTGGCACAGAGAAATCCAACAATTTGTTCAAAACTGCCGTGGAGACGAGGGCAGAGCCCAGAAGTTAGATATTTCAAGTGGTTACCACATATCCCTCCCCTGGAAGCTGAACCCATATGCATTTTTTTATAAACGATTATGGAAGTTGTCACGTTCTATGACATGTTGATCAAGGTTCCCCACCAAGCGAGCGGCTTTACTTAACCTCAGACCTGCTTCTGAGTTGCGCACACATCCAAGCACAAACATACAAGCACAAGTCAACAGACCTGCAGTGTCATGGAGCCAAATGATATTCTTTCAAAGCATCAGGCTGGGAGAGGGGGCCAGAAGCCGTTGGCAGCACTCAGACCTCCCAGCCTGAGAAGAGAGGCTCTCAGGTTCCTCTGTGGCTGCGTACGTTTTGCCAACTGATTTCAGACCTTGAGAACATGAGAAGAGCTCCTCCATCTATTGATCCCCTTCACCCCATGCTGAGCGTAGTCAAAGGATGGGATGTGAGAGGATGCAGGGCAAAGAGAGGCGGCATTTTTTCCCCATCCCCTCAGTTCATCCCAAAGTGTTCTTTTCAGCACTTTAGAGCTACTAATTTATCCACATGGTTCTTCAGTTTAGCATAAACATGTTGTAAATCTTTGTGCAGCTCCACTAGCTAGAGCAGTTCAGCTACAGCAAGATGCCTGAGTCAAGTATCATGTCCCTTCCTTCAGGGTCAGTTTTGTTAAAAAGCAGAAGATACAAGAGACTGGATGGGTACAGAATCATATACGAAGAACATTCAGGACTGAGAAAGCACCATCCCACACCCTATGCCTTCTGAGACACCAAAGAAATCCCTGCTGTCTTTAGATCTTGTCACAAGCTTGGTCTTGACCACATGACCTATGCTCATGAGACTCCATTTTAACAGGTCATGCAGATACACCAACCTGTCTGAACAGGACCCAGGCCCACCTTCTGCTTTCCAAGTCAGACACACTTCTAGGCTTAGTGCATTAGCCAGGGACGTGCCAGCTCCTCTGAAGTAACCTATTACAGGTCAGTGTAGACAAACAGAATGCTGTTGATCTCTTGCTTGACCAACGAGGCTATCTTCTGTGACAAGAGAACAGTGTAAGTTGAAAGAAGTCATAATTCCCATTTATCTGACACTCATCAGATTGCATCTGGAGCATCGCGTCCAATTTTGGGTTCCTCAGTACAAGTAACACATTGACGTAATGGACCAAAATACATTTCATCTATAATTCATCTGTGCTGGATTCCAGGACTAATGGTTTATACAGGGTGAGCTTTGCAGCATTGATTCAGATCACAGCACAAGTGTTTGCCCAGGAACCTCACTCCTTACAGGCAAAACTACTTATTTATTTTTATCAACTTCACCTGGGATTTTAAGGGCAGAAAAAGACTCATTTTTTCAACACGAACTACAGTTATGACCAGTTTGACTACAATGGATGCCTGTTACTATGAATTTATGCCTAATAAAAAAAGTAGACTCCAGTACAGATGTCTGAAGACAAAGCCTAGACATTATTATGTGACAAGACCCTGTACAGATTTTCTAGCATTTGTTTTATAGTTCCATGTTTTTGAGCTGTCTTTTCTTCTGTTTCTTCTCCCTTTTCTCACAAATAGGGAGATACAGTGTGCTTTTTAATAGTGTCAGCAGCAGTCTATGAATCTCCTATAGTTTCTCTGTAGATCAGAAAAAAACTCCCTCCCAGTCATTTCACATTTCTTTCACATTATTTTATGTCTGCTATCTAAAGATGAAGGGTTTAGTCCTTTCCTTGCCATATGGGAGCAATAATAGATACTCAGCAAGTGCAGAGTTTTCAAGAGAGATAGTATCTGAAAGCAGTCCCTGAAAGCTCAACAGAAATACGGATTTCAAAGTTGCATCCAGAATTGCAAAATTCACATATGTTGCATCTCACCACTGAGGCTTCTGTATCCCAAAAACCTTCGTCTTGTCCATACATGTAAATAAGACAAGACAGGCACTGTTCCTTGGCACTGGAGCCAATTGCCCAGCAGCTTGTATGCAGACAGCTAAGCCCTTTTACCTCCTCAGAACAAGGTGCCTGCAGCCAAATTACTGCTGGAGATGGCCCCTGGCCAGTGTGAGTCCCCAGACAGCACCCAGGCATTGTCTGGGGAAGCTGCGTGGGCTGGAGCCATGCTAAACAGCTTACAATATAGACAGGTACACACCAGTGCTCAGGGCTGTGCCCTGACCCCGTTTAACCTGTCAGGATAAACCTGGTCACAATCTCCTGCGGTTCTTGTATTTGTGGGTTCTTCTGCTCTCTCTTGGTCACTGCAGAAGAATGGCTTCTGTTAAGCCAAAGCTCAACCGCAGTTCAAGAATCATGTCAGCAAGTGCTGCAGAATAGCAGAACAGTACATAAGTTCTTAGAGTTTGCTGTTATTTATCAGAACTGACTGGTTAAGGTGTCTTTTAAGGGCTAAGATGACTGTTGTCTTTCAGAAAGCAGATTGATAGTCACACGGGGAGCAACTGGGGTTAAAAATCGAAATATCTGTCAAGTTCTGGACACACAATATTAGACAAGAGGTGACAGATCAAAAAACTTCGTCTGTCACTTACAGCCTGCTCTATAAAGGTCTAAAACACACAGCTCTTATTTTAAGGTCACGTTTCTACACCCTTCTACAGTATCTTTGCACAACTCGATGGAGACACATCCCTGAGGGGCCACCTTGTAGCCGCCGGCCCTGCCTGCCATTTATCATCGCGCTGGAAGTGCTCATGAATTACTTTCCACATATACTAGTTTATTTAGAGATAATTCGAGTTGCCACATGTGTGAACAGGGCCTTTCATTGAAAACCTGTAAGCAGCCAGACGGAGGGAGGGCTCGTGGGGAGCCTCGATAAAGTGTTTCAAGCAAAAGACACCCCGAACAGTTCCACCTCTGCAAGCCCAGCAGGCAGCCCACAGCACGACGGAAACATCAGTGCAAACAGTTGTGACTTTTTACTCGACAGAAAAACAGGACTTCTGCATTATTTATTTAAACTCATCTGACTATTAAAGTATGCACATGTAATACTGACCATTGTTGCAGCAATAACATGTTTCAGTGGTATCTTGTTTTCTATTGACCCTTTCCAGCCAGACCAGAAATAGGTAATTCTATTGGAAAAAACAAAAACAACAACAACAACAAAAGACCAGAAAAAAGGGAGGGAAAAAAGCACACTTTCCTTCTTGCCATCTTGAAATAACTTGGGGTTTGTACTAACAGAGCCTGGGTGGATGCCAGGTTTCCACTCTGCTAGAAGGATGGCTTGAGGATATGGTTCATTAGCAAAGATTTAAGAAAGCTGACACAGCACATAGCTACTTGCTTTGTGAATATTAATAACAGTGTTAAGCAATGTCATGTCAATTGCCCTACAATTAAAATTGTAATTACAATTACACCTTAAAATTTGAATCCACAGGTGTGGAAGAAGGGCACTCACGTGCAGTTGTGCATTGGTAAATCACTGCTAGGAAGGCAGTACTGTTCAGAGGCTTTGGGTGAACCTTCCTGGCCTTTCTACAGTTTGCCATCCAGCTGTCCTCACTCCCTTGCTATTCTCTTCTTCTTGGAAGCCAGATTATGAGCCACCAACAGCTGATATGTGACGGACATGGTCACTTGGTCAGCTGGAGCAGAAAAAAACATCCTTTGGCAGTGGATAGCACAGGCTATTTCCTAGTCTAAGTCAATATGGTCATTATCAAAATGTAAAACCAGTAGTTTCCAATGCATCTGCTACGTTAACATTGGATAACTCCTGATATTTCAAATCTGGAGAGTCTGGGCTAAAGATGCATAGCTTGTTCTGCAACATGAAAGGAACATACAGGTCTGAGAGTGAATGTTGCTGTACAGCCGGCGTAATTGTGTCGACTAACGGCATTGACTAAACACATATTGATACCTGTAATTATTGATATCAACATCACTCAAAACTAGGTCACATACTTACTACACTGGGCTGTGCAAACACCTAATAATTCAGTTAGTAATTGACCTCTAAAAGAACTCTAGCTACCTCTCAGGAGCTGACAGCTCCAGCTAATGACCTCCATCATGGTTCCAGACATCAGCATTTGATATCACAATAAACCCATGAAACCAAATTCCCTCCTTCTTGGAGAGATCTGGCTTCCAGGTACTGGCAAAGAGGCTAAAATTTTGACTGCTGAATGCATGCTAGACCAAAGACTGGTCCCCGCTAAATAAAACTTGCAAGAATAATTGCTTATGCTATACAGAACTGGACTTTACTTCACCTAGATCCACAGACAGGATTATTCCACCATCAACAAGAGCATCTCTGGAATTTAGGTCATGAGTAGATGTCACCATGAACCACTGTCATTTACAGTCCAGAATTTGTCCTGTTCTAACTAATTTGGACAGGTATCAATACACATAAGGACCTTCTGTTCTTTTCATGTTGTCATCCACAGTCCTTTAAGCAATTTGTCTGATATCAACCACATTATTCCCCCATACAGGCAAGCTGAAACCCAAGGAGTAAACAGCTTTCTGTGGAGAGAGGTCTTCCAGTCTGAAGACTGGTGAAGAACAAATATTGTGTTCATCTACAAAAAGGTCAAAAAAATAGCATCCAGGAAACTGCGGACCAGTCAACCTTGTTTCGGTCCCTGGGAGCACTATGGAACGCGTTCTTACAAAAGGTATTTCCAGGCACACAAATGACAAGAAGCTGACTGTGAAAAGCCAACATGGATATACTGAAGGGTAAATCATGCTTGACCAAACACCTTACTCAATGGATGAGGGGAAATCTGTGGATATCATCTACCTTGATTTTAGCAAGGTGTTTGACACAGACTCCCTCAAAATCCATTTTGACAAGTCATTAAGATATGGGCTGAACAGATGAAACTTAAAATGGTTGAAAAACTGACTAAACTGTTGAGCTCAGAGGGTGGTGGTTAAAGGTGCAAAGTTATGCTGGCAGCTGGTCATAAACAAAGTTCCTCTGGAGTAAATGCAAGTCAGCTTTACAAATGACATGGAAGGTAGGACCGAACGCACTCTTACCAAAGTTAAGAATGAGCCTAAGCTGGGAGAGGAGGTAGATGGGCTTAAAGGAAAAGCCACCATATAGAAAGATCTCAACAGGCTGTTGAGATCTGGCCAACAAGAATGAGGTTTAACATGAATTTCAGCAGAGATAGATGTCAAGTCCTGAACCTGAAGGGAATAATCCCAAGCAGTAACACCAGCTGGGCACTGGCTGTTGGACAGTTGCTCTACTGAAAAGGCACAGGGTGTCTTGGCAGACAACAAACCGAACACGAGACAGCTACATACTCTGACAGCAATGAAGGCCAGAAGCATCCTCGCCTGAATTAGTAAGACTGTTGCTGGTAGATGAAGGGATGTGATTTTCCTACTCTGCTCGGCACCTGTTAGGCTGCACCTAGAACACACTGTCCAGTTTTTCCCCCCCACAGTTGGAGAGAGATGTTAAAAGCCTGGAGATGGTCCAGGGAGTATCAGCAAGATTAGGGTCTAGAGAACTTCACAACTGAATGAATTGTGCTTGCTCAGCCTTGAGAAGGGAAGGCTTAGGGTGGGGAAAACAAATCATTGCCCTCCAATAACCAAAAGGCAGTTGTGGAGAAGACATGTCCTTCACAAGGACGCACTATAACAGGAGAAAAAGCCATAGGCACAAGTGTCTTCAAGGGAAGTTTCACTTGCATATTAAAAAAATCTTTTTGTGAGAGCAATTGAAGAGTAGGATCAATTGCCTGAAGAGAGTGGAATCTTCCTCACTAGAAATGTTGAAGACTTGGCTTGACTGGGACTTGAATAATCTAATCTAAGGTCCTGCTTTCACAAGAAAGTTGGACCAGATGGTCTCGATAGGTCCTTTCCAACCTAAGACTTGTCAGTGCTTCTGTGATTCCTTTTCGTTTCTTCTTTGCTGTATACACTTTTCTGTATTATGTTGATGGAAAAATTGCCCTGAGCTTTTCACTTTGCAGCAGAAAACAGTAAGGATTATGAGGAGCTTATGAGGAGTGGTTGAGGGAGCTAGGGCTATTTAGCCTTGAGAAAAAGAGGTCAAGGGGACACCTTATTGCTGTCTACAACTACCTGAAAGGAGATTGTAGCATGGAGGGTGTTGGTCTCTTCTCCCAAGTAGCAAGTGATTGGATGGAAAGAAACGGCCTCAAGTTGCACCAGGGGAGGTTTGGATTGGATATAAGGAAAAAATTGTTCACAGAAAGAGTTGTCAGGCATTGGAACAGGCTGCCCAGGGCAGTGGTGGAGTCACCATCCCTGGAGGTATTTAAAGGGTGTTTAGACAAGGTTCATAGGGACATGGTTTAGTGCTAGAGTTAGGTTAGGTTACAATCGGACTTGATGATCCTGAGGGTTTTTTCCAACTGAAATGATTCTATGATTCTAACAGTATTCATTTTCTGTGAGTGTCCAAGACACAAACAGTTAAAGATCTCTCACTAGCTCAGACAGCAGCTCCAGCCCCCACATATCCAGACTCTTAATGGTCTGAGTTGCACCCTAACCTGGACACCTGGCAGACATCCTCCTTGCCAGGTTTCTGCCCAGTCCAACCCTGCCCGGAGGGGCAGAGAGTCTCATGCTTCTCACTGCCCAACGCTTCCCCTGACTACTGACTTGTTTCATGCTCCACATCATGTGCCAGCCCAAAGCACAAGCCCTGCCTTTCCACCTTCTGGACATGAGCTGGCATGCATGGCCCAGCCTCCCAGTGGGAGCAGCAAACTCCCATGAAAGCAAGGAAAAAAAGGCGACGGTTACCGGGAAAGGCAAAGCTGGCAGCAGCCAAAGGTCTCAGCTTACCAGAAGCCCCTGTGATGGCTTGAGCTATGAGCCCAAGAGACGAACAGAGCCTCACAGATAAGCCACTCCAGGGCCAGCAACCAAAGAGTTAACCATGGTAGCAATAACAAGGTGAATGATTGAGTGTAATTTTTGCTGGGCATATTTAAACTCTCCATCCCACCCACCGTTTCCCTGCTAGGATCCACAGCGAGATGGACACAACAAGGAGGGTGGGTTTATCACTCACACCATCGCTTTCCTGCCAGGAGGAAAGGAGAGCCAGCTCTGGTGGGAGACAGCCGGCAAGTGCGGCAGCCAGCGGGATGGCAGTGATCTGGAACAGCACCATGGCGTGCGGCTGGGGAGGCGCTGGGGCCACCAAGCGCCGTGGCACACCTTTGGGGTGGCTTCCACCGGTGTGAATCATCTCCATTGTGGATGCCGCACCTGAAATACTTCTCCAAAATTGCTTTGGACAAAATACCTCTCCAAAATTGTTTCAGATAAGCAGTGATTCCTACCCTGAGGAGCTGGAGACATGTCTAATCCCAAACTCCTCCCTTTCCTGGCCTCAGCTCCCAGCTTGCCGTAAATGAGAGTGATGCAGACACCTCTGTTGCTGTTAATTAGAATGAGATGTCTGAGACAACGGGAACCCGCTTGGCGCAGCAGTCTTGAGGTACCTGGGGTGATGCCCAGCTGTGTTTTGCTTGGCCCCATCCGCAGGCTTCCAGGAGACCAAACATCACTGCTCCCTGTCCCAGTAACGCGCCGGGGCAGCCACACGCGCCAGGATGGAAAGCGGGAGCATTAGCAGAGGGGCAGGCAGCAGCCAAGCAGCCACCGTGGAGCCACATGGAAATTAGAAAACAGGCAGAGTAGGCACCTATTTTTGTGAAAATGATCTGCAATTACATTGATATTAACTGTTTCAGGCCATGCACAGGAAGACAATGTAGACTTCAAAACAGGCATGAAGCACAACTTCACAAAGGCAGGAAACACACTTATGCACATATTTATACTGGTTTCTCACACAACAAGGTCCAGATCACTGTCTGTCCACCCTCCCTCTGCTGAATACATTGGCTGAAAGGAATCAAACATGTCAGAGAACTGAAAGATGATGAGATTTTGATTCATTGTGTGAAAATAGCTCAGCAGATTAGAGAAACCCCAAAGTTCATGCACTATCAGAGATGAGAGGCTTTGGAGGGGGACCAGCTGTGGTCCCAGGGCTGTGAGTGCAGGGAAGGCACAGATCCTGTCTCGAGATAGGAAATGGTGGGCAGGTGTCCGGACAGGTGACTGACTCAAGTGGTAGATGGGACATGGGCCTCCCATGTTAAAGAGGATCTGCTCAGTGCTGGTGTCTGCAAGCTCTCACGCTCAGTAAAACATGGGAAAAGCAGGCACACCCAAAGAAACAGCAAAGTTTGGTAATGATAGCTTTGCAATTTCCTCCTTATACCAACCTACACTCTCTGTGGGATTCACTGGGTATCATTTTTCGTCTACTGGTTCCTCAGCTCCTGAACTCTTCCATTTCCCATGTTTCATAAAAGCAGGAGTTTTCAGTACAAACACAAGCAAAGAGAAATGTGGAATGGTCAGCTCACCCAGTGCGAGCACAGAGGTGGCCAGGACCAGCAGGGAGGACCTTGGGTTGCCTGGCAGCTCCATCTCCTTCCTCATCCCTAAGCAGAAACCAGCTGGAACTGCTGAACCACCTGGGTTTGCAGCAGAAGCATTTTGAGACAAATTGCAATGGATCTGGGGGATGTCCAAAAACAGTGAGCAGATAGTGATTTGGGAACTAAATGTCCTTGGGCGTGGACATCTGTAATTCAGCTCCTTGGTACATCTAGGCGTTTTAGTGTCTTCACCTTAAATTTTCCAGAGCCCATTCACCACCTGTTAACTGGTTACCCTGACCAGGGCATTCCAATTCTTATTAGAAATCCTATCCTGATATATACACAATTTTGCACAGAAGTGGATATCGCCCCAGAAAGACCAAGTGTGGATAACAGGTGTGACAGTGAGGATGACAAACGCTGCAGTCCTGGTTATAAAGAAAATGCAGTGGGTAATGTCATCATGTCCATGGCCTCCCAGCTGGTTCAAGGTTCAACCATAACACCTAAAGTATGACAAAGACACAAAATCATGAAGACAAATGGTGTGGTGATGTGGAAATGATAAGCAGTGGTGGGGATTCTTCCTCTTATCCAAGCAAATCTTCCTGTGTCTTGTCTTAGGAAACTATTTCAAATATCTCACCTATGATAAAAAGGGGATATTCTAAATGAGGGTTAAATATGGGAAATCCTATGGCTGAAAGAAAGAACATCCATCACAAGGAGGTATGCAGGAGATGGCACCTCCACGCTGAGATTAACATCAACAGTTCCACAAAAGCTACAAACTACTCAGAAAGTGCTACCTTCTAAAGCTTTTCTCAAACCTGGGATGCTTGCTTCTTAACTTAGCAGACCCTGAGGTCCCTCATGAGTACTGAATGTTTAGATGACTTGGCAATCTCCTGAACATCTTTTTAAAATGAATAAACCTGACAAGCACAATGCAAGTTACAAACGGCCTTGACTTCCAGGAATAAGATGATGGTTCAAAGAATGCAACCCTAGTCTCATTGACAGAAAAACAGCTTATCTTACAGCAGAGCCTTCCCATTGTCACCCATTTTTTTGTTTTCATTCAATTTTCTACCCCCTACACTTTTGCTACGAGGCAGTCGGGATGTCTCTGTGCAGCAAGACTCATTCCAACTGGCAGCTCTTGATCAAAGAGCACTGGAAACATTAATCAGCGTGCCTAATCATTTCCAATCACAAGAAACTTTACTCTGTGACCTGGCATATAAACACCGAGTCGTCTCATTCACTGGTTGACAGACTAGAAACCAAACAATCCTTATCGTACCTAATTCATCTTACTCCTCCAGGTTATAGATGGATCAGCCTGCAAACCTCTACCAGCAGTGGCAAACTTTTGGCACTTTACTTAATCAAACTGATTAGTAACCTGTCTGTAGTGCCTTTTATCTGTTGGTGCCAAAGTAGTTTACAAGCATTAAGTGCATCTAATTTTGTGATAGCAAAGTAAGATGTGGTTACTATTTTCCAAAGCACCTCCAGTGATGAGGGAGAGCTCTTGTTTTAAGGAGGTGGGGAGGTTCAAGACAGCAAGTTTTGCTGATGCATGAAAACCACTTTGCAAATTACATGAGCGAATGGCGAAGTCAGGGAGGGAGCCCAGGAATTTTGATTGCCAGCTATCTGTGCTGCCCGTACTGCCATATGGTTTGTAGCAAAAAGGAAAAGAATAATCAAACCAGACATCTGTGCCCAGAGCCTTATCTATTCAGGCACCATCCTCTGGACAACCGCACTCTGAGCACAAACAAAGGGGGATGAGATCTCCGCTCCCCTCGGCGGGTCCATGGGGGACGCGGTGCCTCCTGCGCTGGTTCAGGTTAATATGTGTGTGATCACCACCTGTTTGGGAGTTTGCTCCCACGGTAACATTGATTTCTCGTTTAATGCCAAGAGCAGAACAACAGCCCTGTTGCCATCACAAGGAGAGCTGACAAAAAGCTAAGGTCGCTTTAGCTTTCCTCAGTTTTCACTCGAGTGCCCCTGATTTGGGGGAAAAAAAAAGGAAATAATTATGCCAAAGGTCGGTCTGTTCCAGGGCAGCTTGTTCCTGCTTTGAAGGAGAGAGAAGTGAGAGGTGGCACAGAAACCTGCTCCTACACCTGACAGGCTCTCACGGATGAGAGCTGGCGATGGAGCCCCGAGGAAGCAGTTCACAAACTTGTATGACCTGCCCTGAACCTTGTCCAAAACTGTCCTGTTCTTTTCTCTGGTGAATGGTGCCAGCTTCCTTTCTGCTCTCTCCTGGACACTGAGTAGTATTTCTTTTCCTTGAGAGCTGATGCCTTTGGGGAGAGGTGTGGGGAGGTGAAGAAGGGCTGGAAGAGATGCGTGAGCATACGGAGACTTCCCTCCTACATCAGCGCAACTCCATCCGCTGCGGTGGAAAGTTAAACGAAAGGTTTCCTGGTGGAAAGGCTGCCAACCTGGAGCTTGGGAAAGTTGGAATTCAACACCTGCTCAGCTGCAGGCTTTGCTGCCTGGCCTTGCCCAAGCCACTCAAAAGCCACATGTAGAATGCTACTGACATATCTGGCTCCTGGGAGGAAGTCCACGACACCGAGCTGGGTGGCTGCAGAGGATTAGGCATCATTGAATAGGTCTGGCGCGAGGCAACGCATCCAACTACAGCTGCCAACCATGGAAAGAGGAGGTGCCAAAAGACAGGAGCAAATCTCCCCCAGGTCTCTGCTGTTGGTATCGCAGGGCTCCGTGGGAGCCTGCTGTCGGTGTGGGCAGCAAGGGGCTGGTTCACCCTCCGCTGAACCAGCACCTGCACTGGCTTAGCACATTATCCCTCCCTGCTCCCATCCCCGCACCCCAGGTTTCCGCAACCGTTCACAGACCCCAAACTGTGCTTTATCCCCTTGATTCCCAGCCCCAATCTGCTGCAGAGGCTCATAAACCCAACCGGACAGGCAGGGGACAGTCAGGACAGCTGGAAGCAGTAATACTTTCACCAGCTTCTGGGAGCGATGCCAGGGCTGGTCCCTGGGTACCTCTTCTCAGTCTGCAGATAGTTGGGGACTGGGATTTTGTACCTCTGCCTGTCACCTGGTGGTCAGGCACTGGGAAGAAGGAGCCGAGGCTTTGGATATGGAGTTATGCACAAACTCTAGCAGAGCAGAGCTGTATCTCCCTCCAGTTATGAGCAGAGAGTGCTGTTTATTTTGCCGATCCAGTTGACACAGTATTATGTTTATGTAGCATCTCAGTACCCTGGGGTTACAGGCTCCCAAGCAGGCAGAAGAGAGCCAGCAGGATGGTGTCAGTGCCACACTCGCCCCAGGCTGGGCCCTCCCAGCAGCATCACTACAGACACCAGGGAGCTGTACCAGCATCCTACATGCCTCTTTGGGTTTGCTGTCCAAGACTTTTTCTGCAGCTGCTCGGCTGGCCTGTTTCCTACCACCAAAATGAGAATAAGGAAAGAAGACAGAGACAATGTCTCAATCTCACAGTGAGAAAAGCAGATACAGGCAGAGGTTGGAATATTCCCACATATCAACCATTCAAAAACCCCTCCTTTTTCATAGATGACAAGCCCATGTCCCAGTTTTCCTAGACACTGGGTGAGGATGGCTCTGAGGAAGCTCTCAGCAGTCGCAATACCAAGATCACCCTTCCCTGCACCTGACAAGCACCAAAAATATTTGAGGGCTCACAGAAGACGAAGTACTGCTGCTTCTGCTGTAAGACCAAAACTGGGAATGCCAAAGCCACCAGAAAGTGAACAGTTTCAATAATGATGAAGAAAGCCAAGTAAGCCCTCCTGAACCAAACAGGAACCCTGCAGCCCGCATGTGCTGGGAACAGGCTTTGACAGAAAGAAGGGTCAGCTTTTTGGCTGGCATAAATCAACCCAAATCCATCAAGGTCAGTGGAGAAGCACTGATTTCCTTAGGTAAATAAAACGTAGTTCTCCTGCTGATTCTTCAAGAAGGCAGTCACTGTGGGGATGACGTTTCCAAACCCAGCTGAAGTTGCTGGTGAGTGAGTAGAAAAGCAGAGCTGCTGTGGAGAAGGGTGGTTCAGCAAAATCTTGAATGAATCACAGCCAAAGGTCTATCTTCCCACCAAGCGAGTTGTTGGTGAGCTCACTTGGCCCTGAGAATATTGTAACCATGCTCCCATGCTGCTAACTGGAATCGAAATACCCTTCCTTTGAGCAAGGCTTTTTGAGTTCAGCTTCGGTACTAATGGCAGGCTCCAGAGCTCAGGGACAAGAGGAAACAACTGTCTGTCCGTCTGCTCTCATCCGCATTGATGGACCCTACATAAACCCAAAGTGCCCTCCCTCCATCACCACACAGTAGGTGACAGCCTGGGATGGGAGTAGCCCCGACACTGGACCAGGTTCATGTTGGAGCTCAGTCCCCAGGACACATGCTCACAGCCGCTTCCCCAACATGGCACGGATGGTGAGACAGGGATGCGGCTGGGAGGGGTGCAGGCACGGAACAGGGAAATCATAGAATCATGGAAGAGTTTGGGTTGGAAGGGGCCTTCAAAGCCCATCCAGTCCAAGTCCTGCCAGGAACAGGGACATCTTCAACTACATCAGGTTGCTCAGAGCCCCATCCAGCCTGGCCTTGAATGTCTCCAGGGATGGGGCATCCACCACCTCTCTGGGCAACCTGGGACAGTGTTTTACGACCCCCACTGATCATCTGATCAAGTTGAAAACAAACCTCTGCAAACACCTCCCTCCTTTCTGTGCAGCTCAAAAAAAAAAAAAAAGAAATGCTGCAGAAGGAGGGTTTGCATTTAATAATGATCAAAATACACCAATTAGTTCTTAATAAAGTCTTACCACTTGTTCCCTTGCCCTGTTCTCCCTTGTCTCTTTTTAGATCTCTGTCCCTTCACTCTTCCAAAGGCAGAGTGCCCGGTACTGCACTACTGGGGCCCAGCAAGTGGGTCAGGCTCAGTATGGGACCTCCAGGGAGTGCTCAGCTTGTCAGAACTGATTAAAATTTCTCTATTATACTTGTCTCGGATGGTGTCAGATGGATCTTCATTAGTTGTTTTGTTCTAGTAGCTCCTTCTCACTCATGCAGGCAGTGAGCAGGGGGTTTGTCTCATGCAGCTTCAGACATCCAAAGTGCAGGAGTCCACATCTCAGCCAGATGTCTGGCCTCCCCAACAGTCACTGCAGGCAAACAGCCACTACCAGAGGGCAACCCACCTATTTTCAGATGTCTGCCTCAAGATGAGATGGATCCAAAGCGTTTTGACCCAATAGTTTAAACTATGCTCAGCATTGCCCAGCCCCTGATGAGGTCTGGATGGAAGTCTTGCTGTAGGACAGGAAGGCAAATGGTACCTGGGGTGCATTAGGAAGAGTGTGACCAGCAGGTCGAGGGAGGTTGTTCCTCCCCCTCTACTCTCCCCTGGTGAGGCCACATCTGGAGTTCTGTGTGCAATTCTGGGCTCCCCAGTTTAAGCATGACAAGGAATTACTGGAGGCAGTCCAGCAGAGAGCTACAAAGACGATAAGGGGTCTGGATTATCTTTCTCATGAGAAAAGGCTGAGAGAGCTGGGTCTGTTCAGTTTGGAGAAGAGAAGCCAAGAGGGGATCTCATCAATGTTTATAAATATCTCAAGGGTGGGTGTCAAGAGGATGGGACCAGACTCTTCTCAGTGGTGCCCAGTGATAGGATGAGGGGCAAAGGGCACAGACTGAAGCACAGGAGGTTCCATCTGAATATGAGGAGAAACTTCTTTACTTTGAGGTGCCAGAGCCCTGGAACAGGCTGCCCAGAGAGGTTGTGGAGTCTCCTTCTCTGGAAACATTCAAACCCTCCTGGACACATTCCTGTGTGATCTGCTCTGGTGAACCTGCTTTAACAGATGGGATGGACTGGATGATTTTCAGAGGTCCCTTCCAACCCCAACCATTCTGTGATTCTCTAAGGGTGTTGGAGCTCTTTCTTAACAAGGGATGTGGGTCCAAGCTGCCACGAAGACAGGCCAAACCTGGAGTATACAACCAAGGATGTCCACTGAACTGCTAAAACCTGAGTGCTGGGTGGGACACTGGGAAAGAAAATGACATTATTTCACATTATTTTCATAATGTTTCTGCCACATTATTGCATTTCTCTGTTCTTTCCCAAATTTCCCTGTTTTCTTGAGGTGCTGTGTAGGACTGAAGTTCAGGGACTCTTACATAGCCAGACAACCAAGGTGTCTCTTTCTTGGCAGTTCCTGCAGGCCCAGGTTTGGTGGCTTGCAGATAAAGTGGACACTACCTAAATCACATATGCTGCCTTATGACCTTCCCTCCCGTCTCTGCCTCGTTGCTGGATCCCGTGGTGCACAATTCCCACGGAGAACAGAGACAACTGTTGGTAATGCCGTGGTGATGAGCTGGTCCTCAGATGTCTGCTAAATCAAGGCTGGCATTAGGTATCATCCATTCCTGTGGTCACGGGAGGTCCATAATAATCAAGGTAGAGTTGCTTTTGCCACCCATACTGAAATTTAAATAATAAGCCAAATTTCATCCTCCTTCTAGGACAATTCAAAAGCAGCACAGTATGATGAAAGGATGAGAGAACAGATGAGTTTTGTTGGCAGCAAGCTACCAAGGAAAGCTTTTCACGGAAACTTAAAAAAAACCCCATGATTATATGATTCATAAATTCTAAAAGCTGAGAGTAACCAGCTAAATGATTTTGTCTGACCTCCTGCCTAACAAAGACCACAGAATTTCATCCAGTGATTTCTGCCCGAAGCCCAGTAATTTGTGGTTCAAACAGAACATCTCGACCAGCCTACTGTCCAGCTTTGATGTGAGGATGTCAAATGAGGCACTAACCACTTCCCATGCTGTCAAAAACTGGATCTTCTACAGGTTGTCAGCATCTCTTCACCACTGCATAACTTGCCATAGCCTTCCCAAGGACACAAACATTTATCTCTATCAAAACTCTCAAACCATCGAAAGAGAGAAATTGAGATTCTGAAGAAGAAACATCAAGCAAGGATACACCAATAGAAGGATAACAGAACATCTCAATGTAACCTTCTGCTGCGGTCAAATGGATGAAATCTACATTAAAATGCAACTCGAAGTCCACTTGTTTTCCCACTCTATGTAAGTGGAAAAGTTATTTTGGTTCAAAACAAAAACTTCCCAAAGACACAATTTGTCTGTGTGACTTGTAAGGAAAACACATTTATTTCATTTAAAAAAGTAGTTTTTTCTGCCACTTGTAAAGCTTGCTACAGCTGCACGGATAAATATTTCCACAGGAGAGACCTTGAGTGGTCAGAGCAAAATTCACTCAAAAACCATCTCCTGCAAGATAGGCTCAGTAAAAAGACAGCTTGCTGCTGACTACACCTCCTGACTTTTTGTTTCCATATTTCTGTGGCTGGAAGAACTGATTGGGTAAAGAAAACTTTAACCCAAAATGGCAAGCAGTCCAGAAGGCTTAAAGCCCAGACTCCTCCCAGGTGAAAAATATTTATGTTGAGCACAGAATTAACACCAGCTCTTCCTTCTTTGTATCTCACAAGTGCAGCACTCAATGACAACCTGGGTGATTGAAGTTCTGCCACCCACAGACCTACAACAGCCCAGGCGATGGCCTTGAGATTTCTCTGTAACATCGGTCTGTGTTCATAAAATCATAAAATAATTTGGGTTGGAAGGGACCTTCAAAGCTCATCCAGTCCAACCGCCGGCAATGAGCAGGGACATCTTCACCCAGATCAGGTTGCTCAGAGCCCCGTCCAGCCTGGCCTGGGATGTCTCCAGGGATGGGGCATCCACCACCTCTCTGTGCAACCTGGGCCAGTGTTTCACCACCCTCACTGCAAAAAATTCCTTCTCATGTCCAGCCTGGAACTCCCCTCTTTTAGTTTAAAACCATTACCCTTTGTCCTACTGTAACAAGCCCTGCTAAAAAGTCTGTCCCCATCTTTCTTACAGGCCCCTTCAAGTACTGAAAGGCCACAATAAGGTCTCTCTGGAGCCTTGTCCAGGCTGAACAACCCCAGCTTTCTCAGCCTAGGGGGGGTGGAGGGTGGGAAGGGGGTTTCAAGCATCATATCCTGAATCTACTCCTGTTCATCACTAAATATCCATAATTCACATTTAATAAAACCAAGCAGAAGGTTCATTCCAACAGTGTGTCTTTTATCGCCCCTTTCAAAGAGATGCTTTCTCACCCGCTGCCTCTCACCTTCCGCCTGCGCTTGTGCTATGGCCAAACCCAGGCTGTGTATCTCTGGCCCCACGGCTCAGCCTCTGCCGGGATGAGCCCGGCTCAGATCCTGCTCCCCTGCGGAGGGATGAATCTCATCTGCAGAGCAGGTACTGGTGAAGCTCCAGCTCCCTGAGGCGCTGAGCTGGCTGCGGTCAGCCTGGTGCTGCTGATAAAGGTGCTGAGTGTTCATGGAGGGTGTCTCGGGGCGGGTTGAGGTCCACACTTAATTACACACTTTTACAGCCATTCTCCTGAGAGACTCAAGGAGTGGCTTTCTTAGCCACTGGCTTTTTTAGCCATCCGTGAGCTTTTACTACCTACACAAGCACACAGGAGTGCGGCAACAGGAGCGGCACACACACCCAGAAGAACAGGACACGTAGGCTTATTATTAATAATTAAACACTCATCTAATACACTGGGTCTACAGAAACTATCTAGTGCTTTACCATGTATCGAAACTTCAGACTGTTTTAAGGCAGAGTTAAGGCACTCTAAGGTTTAAGGCATCATCATTTTGTGTGTAGAAACTCTTAAATCAATTAAAATCTTGTTTATGTTGAAGTGTATAGGTGCAAATCAACCTGATGCAGCCTGCTTGAAACTAAAATAAGTGCACTAGAAGCAGGAGTAGCTATATCCCATTTCTTTTCCCATAGATCTGCAGAAATGAATGTTGCTGGCACAACGTGAAGATGCAGTTATGTCCACAAAACTGCAATGACACGAAAGGGATTCATGCTTAACAGTGGTTCAGCTGAAAAGGCACAGTTTCTGAAAAAGAAAAAGCCTAAAGCACTGTTTTTTGAGGTTCTGGGTAACCAACAGTTGAAGCTCTGCTTTTAAATCATCCATCCTGAAGCAGTCATAGCAGGCAAAAGCTGTGATCCCAACAGCGCAGCAGCGCATACGACAGGGTGAAACCCCACAGCCAGTTTAGGTATAAGCCTCACAGTTTCCATTACTGCTACCGTAATGATTTTGCAAGTCTCATTTATTTTTCACCATTTCAGCTGCTAGTTTGTGGCAAACATTTTTAAAGAAAAAAAAAAGAACCCAAAACCCCAGAGACTGCCCATCCTTGACAGGAACAGTCCTGGCATGCCTGGAATGCGTACAACCACAGAAGAGCCATTTCTGTTCATATTACTCCTTATGAAATCCCCTTTTAAAGGAGACTCAGCATTGGAGGCTCCAGCCACTCAACAGAGCCACATCAGGACTGCCTTTCGCTTTGAAATGCGACTTATCAGCTGAATCCCAGACGGGTTTGGGTATCTGACTGCTGTGTCCTTTGCTTTGAACTCCGGTACCGTTAAGCACACGGCCGCCGAACTGGTCAAGTCATTTTCCTCTCCTCCTTCGTCCCCAGGTTTGGGGTAGATAAAAGCCACACCAGGCTCACTGCCCTACCAAAGCCAATTTGACTGTTGATGTTACATTCAAGAAAAACCAAATAACAGAACCCAACACCACACATGACGATTATCACTGTTACCCACACAAACACCAGAGCAACCACAGTGTGACTCAACAAGACCTGGGCTGCAGCAGGTATCTCTGGACATGCACAGGAACGTTCTCCAGGCCACGCGGCTCTGCAGCTCTCTTGCTCTGACATGTCCTTTTCTTGCATTGCTTCCACAAGACCTTTTTTCCAACCCCAAAACTTGTAGCATCAGCAAGCTGCTGCTGCCAGCACAAGGTGTGAGCCTGGTGTGAGCAAGGCTCTGATCAGCCCCTTGCACTTACAGGGATACCTACAGGTGGGTGGGCAGATGTGACTTTGCTGTGCTGGAGCAAGGAGGTGACCAAGTCATGCCGCTGCATTAGTGCTGTGTTGAGCACAACATCTCTTGAGGTGCCTCAGGAGGGTCAAACCCTGCTCCTATTTAAGTTACTGGGCAAACTTTTGCTGGTTTCTCTTTGTTTCCCACCTCTGCTCTTTGCTTTCCCGAGCTTCCTGAAGGTTTCTGGGCTTGCTTTCCCAGGTAGATCATCACTAAGGCACACTGCAATCTGCAGCGTGAGGCTCATGTCTAGCTTGACCACCAGAAAGCACCAGAGCAATGCAGGGCAACGCTGAAACACAGGGACTGTTAACCCCAATTCCCACCACTTACTGCAACCTACTCATGTAGACTGACAGAATTCAAGAAACACTATAGTTCATAAGCAAGAGGTCTGGCAAGACAGACATTAAAGACTCCAATAAAGAGCAGGCAAAGAAGTATTTTGTAGAGAACTGAAAAAAGAAAAGATAAAAAATGATAAGTAGGAATTCCCCAGTGGTCTGAGTTTATCAGTGTGATTGCTCTCAGGACTTTTTTTGTTGTACCACCTTGATTTGCATACAAAACATCTCTGACAGGAAGTATCAGCTGTCCTGGAAAAAAAAACATGGGAAGGATAAGGATTTTTGCTGTCAAGGGCAGAACGGTTTTCAGCACCATATGACATGCCAGAAGCCTCTCTCCTTGCTAAAGCAACTCGCAGGAGCACGTTGTGGTTCCTCCTGGCTCCCAGCTCCGCATCCCATCCCAAGGGCAACAGCGCATGATGCAGCTCTTCAGGAGAGCTTCCAGAGTCAGACAACCTGAAAATGAAAGAAAAACAAGCAGGTGAGTTGATTTGCATTCCAGATTCACACTTTACACAGCACCGAATTAGCTGGTAGGAAGTGGAAGAGTAAAAAGGAAAACCGCCAGCTTGAAATGCAAATCTTCACCCTAGTACAATTGCAAGCCACAGCCAGGATTCCTACAGGCTGGGAAAGGTGCTAGTTAGAACACATTTTTCAGTACTTTTTCAATGTGGTCACTTCATGACCTTGACAGTGGCTTGTGATGTGTGGTTTCATTCCTATCCCAAATATAGTCAGTCTCATTTCCTGAAGAGAACACAATCGGAAAAGAAGAAAACCTTTAAAATGATTGTACGGGTATTTCTGTTTTTCTTCTTTTGGTCTTTAATTTCTACCAGGTTGTACTAAAAAAAAAAAAAACAAAAACAAAAACAAAAAAACCAGCATTTTTTAAATTAGTCCAGTATAAAAAACACATCTTTTCCCAAAGCTCTTGGATCTTAAAGAATATAAGGTTGCCACTTTCAAACTCACACACTAACTGTTGGCAGCACAAAATGAAATCACAGCATTTTGTTTCAATATGGTGTATGTATCCATATATATGTAAAAATTCCTCTACACATGGCTACCAGGAATCGTGCTTTGTCCCCAGCAGCGAGCACAGTGTTTGTTCAGCAGCTCTTTGCACAGGTATTGCAGGACCTCGACACTCGGTGGTCATCAACAGTCACAGCCCCATGGGAAGCACAGCATTGAGTGAAAACTTGCTTCACAGATGAGTCAATGAGACAGTTGTAATTATAATTCTACACCTCTTTGCATTTTTCTGCAGAACTCAGTTCATTGCCTTATCTGTCCACGCTTGGTCCCTCTCCCCGGGGAAGTCCACATCTTTAGCAGTGAGGTCTTTGTCACCTCCACGTTCCTCTTCCCTCCTGGCCACTCAGGAACACTCAGGCTTTCCAAGCACAGTAACAGGTCCTATTGAAGAGATCATCGAGGCACAGCCCAGCGACCCAGCTGAGCAGCTCTGCCACCACTCGAGGGCTGGGCTGGGACTTGTTGGGACAAACAAACTGCAGCAAGGACCAACAGCATCCTGTGCTGCAGGAGCAGGAGCACAGGTAGTCGGTCAAGGCAAGAGACCTCTGTGCTCATTAGACCACACCTAGACAGTGCATCGAATTTTGGGCACCTCTGTACAAGAAACACACAGACAAGCTAGAGGGAGTGCAGTGAAGGAGCACCAAACTGGCCAGAAGCTGGAGGACTTGCCCAGAAAGAAGAGGTTGAAGGAGCTGGGCTTGGTCAGCCAGGGGATGAGATGGCTTTGAGGGATCCAGCAGCAGTTCCCAGCAACTGCAAGAGGTTACTGAGAACACAAAGCCAGGTTCTTCACAGTGGTGTCCAGCAGAGGAATGAGTGACAACATGCATCATTTGAAACAAGAGTGGTTCAGACTGGATGCCAGGAAAAACTTTTTCCATGTGACAACAGTCAAGTTGTGGCTGTGCACTCTCATCCTTAGGAGTCTTCAAGACTCAACTGAATGGAGTCAGGAGCAACCTGGTCTGATCTCACAGCTGACCCACCTGCAGTCCCTTTCAGCCTGAATTATCCTACAGTCCTACAAATAATCTAACTGCCACCAGTGCAGAGGCTTTGGAGAAATGGGTGGGAATTGTTCAGTGGTTGGGTACTGTGATAACACCCAAGGGAAAAAGTTTAGAGACAACCACAACCCAAGACTGTGAAGACCAGAAGGTCCCCGTAAGCACGGTAAATTGCGTTCTCCATGGCACACGACAAACCCAACTTTTCTGCATCCAGTCCCACAGTGACCCAGACACAAAATGTTCACCTCAGTTTGGGCATCAATGGCTGAGGAATCCCTACCCATGTCCCATCTGCGATACACACAAGACCAGTGTTGGAGGGCAGGCACACCTCCTCCCCTCCCATACATACACATTTACTGACCACACAAGATATCCTAAGCCAAGTGAATAGCACTGACTACAAAAGGACTCTCTGTACTGCCCAGGGCTGCAGCCTCTGTTCCACGGGATGGAGATGTATCAAGAAGCCATCCCTCTGTCCCACACGCTGCAATGCTCTGGTGCAGGATGAGCAAGCTCCACTGCCAGCACAGCCTTCTCCCTTCATCCCTGGTGTTGTAAAGGGTGTTGGAGCAATGTCTTGTCTCCAGTCAAAACAACTTATGTGGCTAAGAGGCAGGAAATGTCACAACCAAGAAGATGAAAAGGGACCTTACAGACAGAGCTGCTGAGCTCTGGCTTCTCAGAATAAGCCATACAAACCATGAGGCAACTCTCACGTGTGCTGGGTGGGTAGGAGAAGAGGAGGTGGAAGAAGAGAGGTTCATCTTCTCGCCCCAGGTCAGCCAGGAGGTCAGTGGCAGAGCCATGAACCAACCTCCTCCTCTCTGTCATGGAGTCTTGATGGTCTCTGCCCCCTTCATGCCTCCATTTGACAGCCAAGCCATGCCAGGGGGTAAACCTGCCCTCCTCACACTGCACACAACCACCTTTCTTTTTGGAGACCAAAGCCTAAGGGATGCCACTTCCCCAGCAGAAGTCAGTCCTGACCAAATAACATCTTTTAAAAAGGCAAACCTGCATTTGCATTAAGAAACTGGTCCAACTTTGAAGATACACTCACCAAGATGTTTGGAGATGTGGTCTATTCTCACAGGGCCTTAGAGGGCTCTTAGGGTTTATCCACATGTGGCTTTTTTTGTACTTGGAAGTGAGACCAGTAAGCATTTTTATACCTACCTATTCATAGGCTTTTATCTTCATTACAGAAGAGGGTATCAGATCACTCAGTTTCAACTTCTGCTGAAACTCCTGCATGAGCCAGGATGGCTAATTTCAGGCAGTTTCGGAGCCCCTGTAGTGACTTGTGCTGGTCTGAATTTCTGTAACCGCACCCATACCGAGGTCTGTACAAATCAGCAAAAGAAACCACAGCTTCAGGCAAAATTAGTATCTTGGTACAGAAATAAAGATGAAAACCCTCACCTCCTCCTCCTCATTGAGAGGTGAGGTCTTGAAGCCTTTGCAAACAGCATCCCCCTCCTCTTCACACCCTCCCATTCCTCCACCCTTTGAGGAAGGTCTCAGGGCAAGACTTTGCAGCCTTGTTTGCCGGAGGAAAAGGATGCTTTCTGTCTGGGAAGCTGTGAAGACTGTATGGAGCAGAGCAGACCCAGAGCATGCAATTACCCAGGCAGCAGCAACAATATGTTAATTCACTCGATCCCTCTGAAATGAAGCACAGTGCAAGTCCCTGGAAAAAGTGAAAAGGAGCCTGTTAAGGAACCTGTGTGAAGGCCTTGTGCACAGCAGCCCCTTCGAGTCCAGACGGGGACGGACTCTGCACAGCCGACGTTTTCAGAGCCGCGCTGGCAGCCCATGCGTCTGCTCTTCCCGCCCCGGGGCATCCAACGGGAGCGAGGGGAACCAACCTCAATGCCAACAGGTCGCTGCTGTCCATGGGACAATATCCTTATTTTAAAGAGTTGTACCCCTACAAGAGATACCTCATCCACAGCAAGGTCACCCTGGACAGATCATGGTCATAAGGCCATCATGATGGCACAAGTCCTCTCTTGTGTCCAGAGCTTTCTCACACTTTCAGGAGTGGAGCCTCCTCCCTGGTGCCCTCAGCTGCCAAGTTCATGTCCTGAGCTCTGCCCGTCTGTTCAGCTGCCCAGAGCTCCTTAGGTCAAGAAAGACAAGGAACTACTGAATGGTTCAACGTAGAGCTACAAAGATGATAAGGGGTCTGGAGCATCTTTCTTATCAGGAAAGGCTGAGAGAGCTGGGTCTGTTCAGCTTGGAGAAGAGAAGGCTGAGAGGGGATCTCATCGATGTTTCTAAGTATTGCAAGAGTGGGTGTCAAGAGAATGAGACCAGACTCTGTTCAGTGGTGCCCAATGATAAGATGAGGGGCAATAGGCACAGACTGAAGCACAGGAGGTTCCATCTGAATATGAGGAGAAACCTCTTTACTTTGAGGGTGCCAGAGCCCTGGAACAGGCTGCCCAGAGAGGTTGTGGAGTCTCCTTCTCTGGAGACATTCAAACCCACCTGGACACATTCCTGTGTGATCTGCTCTGGTGAACCTGCTTTAGCAGGTGGGATGGACTGGATGATCATCAGAGGTCCCTTCCAACTCCAGTCATTCTGTGAATCTGTTGATTCTGTAACTGCTGTCCTCCAACAAGAAGCAACAGCCAGGAAGGCCAATAGCATCCTGGGGTGTATTAGAAGGGGGGTGGTTAGCAGATCGAGAGAGGTTCTCCTTCCCCTCTACTCCGCCCTGGTGAGACCCCATCTGGAATATTGTGTCCAGTTCTGGGCCCCTCAGTTCCAGGACAGGTAACTGCTGGAGAGAGTCCAACACAGGGCAACAAAGATGATTAAGGGAGTGGAGCATCTCCCTTATGAAGAAAGGCTGAGGGAGCTGGGTCTCTTTAGTTTGGAGAAGAGGAGGCTAAGGGGGGACCTTATTAATGTCTATAAGTATATAAAAGGTGAGTGCCATGAGGATGGAGCCAGGTTCTTCTCAGTGGCAAACAATGATAGGACAAGTGGTAATGGGATCAAGCTGGAACACAAGAGGTTCCACTTAAATTTGAGAAGAAACTTCTTCTCAGTAAGGGTGACAGACACTGGAACAGGCTGCCCAGGGCGGGTGTGGAGTCTCCTTACCTGGAGACATTCAAAACCCACCTGGACATGTTCCTGTGCGACCTCATCTAGGCGTTCCTGCTCTGGCAGGGGGATTGGACTAGATGATCTTCTGAGGTCCCTTCCAATCCCAAACATACTGTGAATACTGTGAGAGAAGAAAACTGAAATGGTCCTTTGGTGAGTTTACTGTGAGAAGTCAATGCACTCAGAAGGTACACACTGACCAACTACCTCCTGGTGCATCACCCTTCTGATTACTGCTGACTAACTGCTCTAACACCCAACTAGAAACTATTGCCCCATGCTGGCATCATGGCGGAAGCAGCCTTGCACTTCTATAGCAGAATAGGTGCCTTGCTGCAGGCAGGAAAGCCTGCTTCCCTCCTCGGCAACAGGGGCAGAGGAAGGGTCAAGATCTCTGCTACCTCCATATATTGGACAGACTGAGCACTCACCTGCTTTCAGTGCAGCTTTCAGGTGACTACAGACCTCCTTGAGGAGCAAGCAATTGCTTACATCAAAGGCAAGCACAGTTCTAAAGCTGTGTAGCCTCCTGCAGAGAGTTTGCTGTTGTAACCCATACAAAGATTAAACTCTGCCATGTGGAAGAGTTGCACACTAAAGCTCTTTCTGCATGAGGCTGTTGACCACTGAGCTGATATATTGAGGTCAGAGGCTCCTCAGTGCTGACACACTTCTTGAGGGACATAAGTGTGGCTTTCATGCACACATACAATTGTTACCCTGAGGAGCAGGGGGCAACTAGTTCATCTGCAAGAGGTTTAAATTCAGCCCTTAGGCTGCACCGAAACTCCTGGGTTCCTGCAGAAATGGGATCAAAAGCAGCAAACATCTAGAGAAAGGGTTTACCAGCTTCTACAGCAAGCTGGTTTGTTTGGAGAGATTGTTTTTTGAGTGAAAGACTAAGATAAATCACACTGTTGGCTCTCCCTTAAAAATGCATCTGTTTCGCACAGACGGACTTTTTCTCTCCAAGGAGAAGAAAGGGAAGCAACACACAACACTGAGCTGCAAAGCCACCAGTGCCTAGCCATGAGTCCTGGCCCTCACAGAGCTCCTGGTGGCTGTCCCTAAATCAGAGCCCTTCATCGCCAAATGACATGTCTCAGATGAGATGAGTTTCCTGAAAAGCACTGACAACACACAATTAAAAGCTCGGTTCAGACAAGCAGCTAAGCAAGTCTGCTTCTGGTTTTTGAGCTGAACATTCAAGGCTTCCCATGTTTGCTCACTCACAGGTTATCTGGGCTGCACAATCAGCAAAACTCCCACAAAAACACTTGCTGGGGCTCGGCTATCAGGCGGTCTGTAATGGAGCTGTTTTAGAGAAAAACAGAAGTGTTATCGCGTACATGGCTGTCCCAACACAATTAGTCATACCTGATGGAGAGATACGCCTCCTCGCAGGGCTCTTACCACCTTGTCAACAGATTAAGTCAAAATGAAAACATCCTAACTATCAAAAAGCAACTTGAAAGCTGAATCATAAATCCTGAAAGCAGCTTCAATGCTACAAAGAGATGTCTTCCTTGCAGAAGCAGGCAGCTGGGTTCCTTCCATCTGTCCTCTGTTTCTTCCTCCCATACAATTTCCTGACATTGCTCAGTGAAATAACATTTCTTCTTTCGTCTCCCCACTCAAGCGATCATTTTTTGCTCCAGCTGAGAAGTGCTGTGGGCTGAGGAGAAGAAACCACACTCGAGGCAGGAAAAGGTCAGAGCTTTGATGGTGGGAAACAACATCCCAGTCGTCTCCTCTGCCTGACCCCAGAGAAGTTCTCCAACACATCTTTGCCTAATTTCCCCATTGAAATAGCAAGTTCCTCACCACTCTGGGTGACTACCAACATGGATAACAACCAGGGGAGACTGATGATGTGTCTAAGCTTCCTCCCACATCACCATCTCATTCATAGAACCATAGAATTGCAGAATCATTTTGATTGGAAGAGACCCTCAAGATCACTGAATTCAATCATTAGCTTTACTCTGGCACTAAACCATGTCCCTAAGAACCTCATCTACATGTCTTTTAAACATCTCCAGGGATGGTGACTCCACCACTTCCCTGGGGAGCATATCCCAGTGCTTGACAACCCTCTCCATGAAGAAATTTTTCCTAAGATCCAATCTAACCCTCCTCTGGTACAACCTGAGGCCATCTCCTCACACACGGTGATCTTCAACACAACCTAGACCTTGGCTTCATGCAGCACTTCCATATCTGTTTACTTCACAAATGTCTCTGTTGGTGTCTTCTAGCTTCCAAGGTCTTCGCAACCATTCCCTACCACAAGAGCACCACCGCCAGGTTGCTGTCTTGGGAAATCCACCTTCTCTCTTCAACACTTGACAGACAATTCCACGGGACATTTTTTTGCACTGACACAAGCAATGGAGAAGACTGCCAAATGAATGGGAGGAGTTCAGCTCATGGTTGGTACTGGAGGCAGAACATCAAGATGCAACTCAGTAGCTGAACTTCTCCAGATGGGAGGTCACTTGGCCAGGAGGCACCGCACTGACCTCACAGTGATCCCGTGGTTGCTGTCTGCAGTGAGGACCCTGGCACTGAGCAGGGTCTACACACACGTGCACCATGGTGGGGCTGGGAGCAGGTTCCTCTTGATAATCATTATGAAATGCATTTGGAAACAAATTTATTTTTCAGAAGTCCCCTCTCTGGTGTCAACAACTCTTTCAAGATGCAACCTGCACCACCAGGGCCCACAGCAAGGTTCAAGGGGAAGCATGCTCTGCTCCGAGGAGTGGCCAGCAAAGTTGGGAGCTGCCAAACAGCTCCACGTCCATCGCAGAGCTCATAACCAATGCCAAACCCTCCAGATTTGGGTAATTCCCAGGCAAGTCTCAGCCAAATCCACATGTCTGCACTCACGCTGAAGAGCTGAGATGCACTGAGAGAGAAGAGCAATTGGTGCAGGTTGCCATGGCAGTGTGCATGGATGACTTTATCACCCTTATCAGCTGCAACAGCATTTAAGCCCATTATCAGAGAACACTGGGGTATTTTTCATTAAGGGTGCAATAGGTAGGAAAAGCAGAAAATCAGTGTCAGCCAGAAGCCAGCGGTCAGCACACAAAGCAGGAGGGTGAGCTGCTCCCATGGGCACACAGACATTTACCCAGCCCGGGGCTCATGCTGGAGTCCAGGGCTGCTGCAGGGCTCCCCGGCAGCCCCCAGCCCAGGACCAGAGCTTTCCCTGAGAGCGGAGGGCGTTCTCCTGCGCTCCCCGCAGAGCCGATGGAAGTGGGTCAATCCTTCTGCTTTGCTGAACCTCCTGGCAGGTCGGTGCTGCGCCACTGTCACTGCTCGTCATCTGTGCCACGCGGCAGCCATGTAATTCAGAAGTTAACGAATTCAATACACCTAATTAAATCAACCTTGGCATCTGTTCAAAACCCATTTAACTGCTTCTTTTTTTTCTTTTTCCTTTTTATTCCCTGCTGTTGGTGGTGAAGAGGCACACAAGAGGAGAGATGTGAGAGAGGGTTGCTAAGGGGTGAGCCGGTTTTCATCCCTCAGCTGCTTCCCTGCTGCTCTCCCGTGATCACAGAAATGATTTGTTTCCTTCAAGGGAACATGACAAACTCACATGGCATCTCTCCTTTTGCCCCTTTTCTCCTTCCACCCCCCCCAAACAAAATGACCTTTCCTGTCTTCTCATGGGTTTTACAAACAGAGTCCCACACTCGCTGGCGATGGTTTGGCTCTGCTGCTGACACTGAACGTGGGCTTGGCACGCAAAGGGAAGGCACATCAAAGTGTGGCCTGCAGCACCTTGTCTGGGTTGGACACACTGCAAGGTGTGAGCACCATCTTCCACCATCAGACTGAGCAAAGCCAGAAAGCAACAGGGAGGCCACCAGAGATGGCTCACCACAGTCAGGGTCTGCTCTGGATGCTCTCCCAAGGAGCTACCAAGCCCACACTCCACAGAGCAAATTCGTTGTCTTTTCCATGTTCTTCAGGTCTTCCATAGCCTTGCTGGGCTGGGCAACCAGGACTAGTGAACATTCCAGGTGCCACCAGACCAAGGCTATGTTGTTTCCTTCAGCCAAGTGCTGTTTCCTCCTTAACTTGATATGAAAGATCTCTCTGGGAAAGAGAGAAGAGTGTTACATCTGGATGACGGCACTCTGCACAGCAAATCCATCTGCAGTCTGTTCCCTGCTCTCACCTCAAAGCCATCCTTGGCCTCCCTGCTCAAAAAACAGTTGTTTACCTTCCCATATCTGCACTATTTCCTCTCCTTTAATCCATCCTCCTTCAAAATAATTCCTAAAATACTTAAAACAATCATGGGCAGCTCTTCCTCCAGACTCCTAAAACAACGCCATGCTGTGGTGTTGCTTCTGTAGCCAGCACAAGCTGGTGCGTTTGAAGAGCTCCAGCTCCCAGCACCACAGCTGCAGCAGTAGGTGCTGCTCTCCCAGCTGGGAAGGATGTTTCATGCAAAACCAGCTCATTCCTTTCTCAGCAACGTGAAAGTAGTCTAAAAAGCACTTTGAACTAACTCCTCTGGGATGAAAGGCATCGGGACACTGTAAAATACCCCTCTCCCCCATGGCAGTGGGTGTTAACATGAGTCTCTTGATGAGCGCAGAAGTAATTTCTCTGCAAGCAAGCTCCCTCTCCTCACACAGTAATCGTAACATGGGATGTTCTGCCCGGCTTGGGGACATCTCTCCCATCTGCCTACTTCCTCACCTTTCACACATGGGCCATGCACACCTTAGGCTGCACACCATAGAGAAATACTCCTAGATCAGAGGAAAGAAATGGGAGCAGAGGATACAGCACCACCACTGCCAGAGCCTCTCCCCCATGCGCTGATCTGCTCTGCGAAAAATGTACACATCCTTCATACTGATGACAATGAGAAGGGCATCTACTTGGCCTCCATACTACAAAAGCCTGTCCCAGCTGTGCCAGTGGCGCTGGGTGATGCATGAACACACAACAAGAGGCAGCCTTGGAGGAGATGCTGGTGACCCCAAGAGCTCAGAGAGGTCAAAAAGACCAAATGACATACGGCACTGAGTTTCAAGCAATGGTCCCTCACACTGCTGAATTAAGCGGCAACTGTCCTTTGTACGGCGAAGGGTCGTGAGAGAATCTGATGGGTTTAGCACTGGCGTTGATGGGAGCTGCTGTGACCTTCAAACTCAAAGAAATAGGAGGTGGTTTGTTGAAGAGTATAAAAGTTCACACACACATTGTCATACAAGATAGATGCCTTTTCTGCAACTTTTTGGGCAAGCCAGATCTGGAGGGAGACCACAATTATGGAGGTGGCCTTGCAAATTTTGGCTTGTCTGCTTCTCCTCAATCTGACAAACGGTTGCAATGATGTGCCAGTTTTGTATGGGCACTCTTTGTGAGATGACCCAGTAGGGGACATGTCCAGAATCCTCCTTGCTGGGCCATATGCCCAGGGTGTGATCAAAGTAGAGACCCCAGTTTCCTACTGCAAGCCCCTGGCACACTGGGTGAAGTGCTGCCTCCATCAAGCCAAATGCCTACAACCATGTCAGGGATGCACGGAGAAGGGAAAGAGCTACAGCTCCTATTGCAAAAATAGAGAAGGAGATAATTCCTGGTGCTTTGCACCTAGAAGTAACCTTCTCTCCATTCTCCTCCTTCCCCCTACTTGCTATCACCTCTGGCAGCAAGGGGCTCGTTCAGCTGCTCTTCTGCTGAGACATCAGATGGGCCACCAAGCACGGAGTGAACGCCATGGCCAATGGGGGTTCTGGCCTCTTCGCAGTGGGTTTAGTAACTGGTTTTCTCCAAAGGATGAGGTGGTGTAGGAAAGTCCTATCTCTGCATTGCATGTCATCACTTCATTAGCTATCAGAAAAGATACAGTTTACAATGATGTGATCTGGATTGATGAAAACACATCAGGTCCAAACCTCCTATGACCTGTTAGAGCACACACAGGAGAGTAGCAATCTGTACTGCCAGGCTGAGAAAGAAACCAGAAGCTGCCCCTGGCACTAACAAAAATGCATTGCATGTTGTTAAGTACATGTGAAATAGTGTCCTTGGAAGACAAGCCATCAGCTCAGTATCTCCTTTGCACTCAGTTGTTTTCTCCTTACACGAATTTCAGGTGCAAGTAAGCCAAAAAAGATAAACTAATTCTCATGCATTTGCTCTTTCATGATATCTGTCTACATGAGGGGCCAACCAGTAGGGTAGGTGAACTACCTGCATGTTCTCAGAGCTTCACCATACCTTCAGCAGCAATTTCTCCCCCTTGTGTTCTCCTCTTGCCTGGTCCTAGATCGTGGGTGTAAAGCAATTTATTGGCAGGGATGGGAGGAAAATTCAGAGGACGAGCATCCCCAGTGCTCTCAAATCCCATGCACTCTTTCAGTTCTTCTAGATACCACAAAGCAACAAACACCAGACTGTCTCGTGGCTGAACCAGGTCTCACCGTGGATACTTCTAACCCCAAGTCAGCCTGGGCCACCCCACATGGGCTCCCTACCCTTCCCTGATTCCAAAAATGGGATCCTCATCCTCTCCCCGAGCCTGGCCCAGCACGGCCACCAACATCTAAAAATCAGTCAGATAACTAAGCAGCACAGGACAGCTTGCCAGTAATTCAGCCAGCCCAAGGCCAATGGCTTCACACCGTCACTGTCGATGACACCAACGTCTCCATTGCCAGCAGGAGCCCTGCGGGGCCACGACAGGAAATCGGGTCTTAATCACCGTCTCACTTTTCACTCCCCACTTCAGTTTTGCTATTTTAGCAGCTGCTGCGAGCTGGCTCCACACTTTCAGATGAGCAACTGTTGGGGCACAGGGTTTAGACTGAGTGTTTTCAGGCTGCAGCTCGAAATGCAAAGAAAACTGTGAAGCTGGGGGAGGCTGCAGAGTAGAAATCAGGTAGCGATCAAGGCATTAAGACACAACCAAGCAAGCAAAAGCCTCCTGCCCAGGCTGACATTGCCTGTGCTGCCTGGGACACCACTCAGACTGGTGAGTCCGTACAGACAGGACACTGGCACTGTGTGGACCTACTGGCTGGGGTTGCTGCCCATTTGGGACAGTCGTGTGATATGGTCCGATGCAGATGTGTCTCCAGGTGCTTCCCCTTCTCCTTGTTCATGACACATCTATAGATCTGCTGTGATACCAGACCTGGGTTTTATCAGCTTTCCGCTCAGCCTGCGTGGCAGCCAGGGAAAATTCCCCTTGAAGGGGGGAAACCTTCTGCCATCGTAACCCATGCAGATGGCAGAGTCAGCCCCTGTACACCTGCACCAGAGACCATCTAAAAGGCACATGGCCAGAGCTCAATGGCACGACCATCCACATGCATCTGCACAAGAATACTTGCCAAGTGCCCATCAGCCCATGCTTCCCATGCTCACATGGCCTGTGGACCTTCAAGGGCAGCAACCTGCCCAGGAAAACAAGAGGTTGGATTTTGTGCCCAACTTTAGTTGTTTTTTCCTCGTTGCAGCCCCTCAACCTAGGCACAACGTGGGGTAATGAGAAAGCAACCCCAAATCTCGCCAGTCCCAAGCATCCAGACTGGTGTAGGTGACCCTGGAGGTAACAAACAACCTGTGCAATTCCTCAGGTACTCTCACATATGCTAGAAGAACGTGGTCCTTCACTGTGATGAGTGTACTGAAGTTCTCAATGCCCCTTCCACGGTGATTGATGATAGGTAACATGTATTTATATGTCACATTGATAGCAGCATGGTAACACCCTGGAGACACCACAAGGAAAGGGAGCAGAATCACAGAATAGTTGGGGTTGGAAGGGACCTCTGGAGATCATCCAGTCCAACCCACCTGCTAAAGCAGGTTCACCAGAGCAGATCACACAGGAATGTGTCCAGGTGGGCTCTGAATATCTCCAGAGAAGGAGACTCCACAACCTCTCTGGGCAGCCTGTTCCAGGGCTCTGGCACCTCAAAGTAAAGAAGTTTCTCCTCATATTCAGATAGAACCTTCATGCTTCAGTGTCAGAAGGGACAACAGGGTTCCCATGACTACAGGATGATGTGTGCTGGGGTGAGATGTCAGGGCAGACTTTGAGCCTGACATTTTCCTTTGACTGGAAGGTCAAATATTCCTCTGCTGGCTTCCCATCAGTTGCCCTAAGCCCATCACACAAAGTTGATGCTGTTTAAAACACACCTCAGATGTACTGAGGTCTGCTTCTTAGATGGTCACCAATTAGCCTATTCATAATAGACTGCTACGGTTTCATCAAAGCATCTTGTGATACTTGCCCAGACACAATGAACACCTTGGGAACTCTTCCATACAACTTAGGTATTGGTGTCAAAGTGACAATTCTTAAAATTCTGGAACCCTTGAGCCAAGCAATCTTTGCCACAAAACTAAATATTTGGGAAAGAGGACAGTATTCACCACCTGACTTTGTCATATTGCCTCAAGCAACATTATTCCTAAAAACACCCTCACATGATCCCTGTGTCATGCCCTGAAGTCCTACCCTTGCCTCCCCATCACCTCTATGTATCACAGATGCTGTGGGTACAGAGCTTCGGGGTGCCACAGCCACTGGCAAATTACGCATGAAGTATAGGAATTTTCCCTTCTCCAACCTGAGGTGGATCTGGCCACATTCTTCTCCAGAAACAGATGGAAATTAAGTCTTGCTGCAAGAGGGGCTCACAAAACTTGCTTTAAAAATGCTCCCCAAACAGCACGCCATAGCCTGGGGCACGAGCATTGCTACAGCAGGTGTAGGATTCATCTCGCCCACCCTACAGCCATCTAAAGCATATATATGTAGCCTAAACAAGCTGGCTATGGGCATGTCACATCTGATCAAAGAAAGGTGTTTGCAGTGTTGCCTTCTGCGTCGGAACAAGTCGGCAAAAAGTCTGTCAAGCAGTCAGGGAAGCTGAAGGTGCAATTCATCTCATTCATCACATCCTTCGCACCTTAAACCCCACAGACAACATGGACAAGGCCTCCACCGACTACAGCAGAAACCAAACACTGTGCTGCCAGCCTACACGGGGGGTGCCATGAGATGATTCCCACCCCACCAACTAGTCAGATGGAAAGAAGCAGAGACTTCCAGAGGGCAAAACTGCTCTCAGAGCCTAACTTCAGCATCTGTCACTGCCCGCACTCCAGTGTGCTTCCAGAGGTTAGTCCCCCATGGCTCTAGCAAGGGGAAGTAGAACAGATATTCACATTTTGGCATCACTGCCTTGTGCTCCAGCTCTCCCAGCAAATGAAGATGGTTTTGTGCTCATACAAAATGATGGATAAGGTGCAAAAGCACATGTAACCCACTCTGTAGCCCTGTCCCCGTGAGCTGCCTTTGGCAACAGGGCAGGTGGGAAGCAGGCGCAGCAACATCTCAAATGGCTCCATCAGGATTCATTTCACCTCAGGATGGTTATCAGAGGGTGCATATTTGACTGATAGATTCAGCACACATTAACACATCTCAGTAAAACACCCTGAGACTCCAAGACAGAAAATGCCACATGGGCAGCTAATTTGCTCCTAATAAGTGCATTTACCTCTGGCAGAAGTCAGAGACTGCAAGTGTTTCATGAGCCATTTGCAGGAACATTTGTAGGCATTACTGAGTAACTCAGGAACTTAATTATCTCCTTCAAAATGACCCGTGTGATTTAAAAACCTATTTGAACATTGGGTGCCCTGGGATCTGTAATCCCCAGTCTAGTCGCTCAGATGGCACAATCTCAAAGTCACCATGCAGGTCATTCGCATTGCTCTAAATCACTCTACCTACACACCAAACCCACAAACGTACCCCAAAATCCACGTTTTCGAACAGAGAGAGAGAGAGGGAAGCAAAACCACAGCAATCACCTCCTTATCTGCTACCTGCTCGAGTTTCCCAAACGAGAGCCTGAGTACACATCCCCTTATGGGGCTCAGCAAACTTTCAGCACCAATGCAAAACTGAGCATCTTTGGACATAAAATATATATATTTAGGCAAGTTACTACGCTTCTCGGAAACTTTTTGCAATATTATTTACAAGGCTCAGCGGCAGTTTTTAGAGTCGGCTGGCAGTTCACAGCTCTAATCAAGACACACCACACATGAACCCTCTTACTAATAATGGCCCATGGGGCTGGAAAGCCCCCGCGCATCTCTCAGCCCGGTGGTGCAGTGAGGTGACACGCCTGGGTGCTCGATTTGAATACGTATGGCCAAGGCCGCCCATGGGGAAGCACCCAATCCTGCCTGGGAGCTGCAGTCCTGACCCCAGGGATGCAAGGTGAGAAGGGCAGGGGCTTGCGCTTTCATTTCTCTACCCAAAAGTATTTCCACTGAGCGATGGTTAAGTGCATTCATTGGGTTTGGGTTTGGCTTTTTATAGACATGTCATTGCAAGAGGGCATGCCCAAAGCGGAAAAACGTGCCAATAAAATTCCTGATGCCCCTGTCCTCGCGTTCAGTGGCTGATGCTACACCATCCCAAGGGTTAGAAGCTCCCACATAAACCTCAGTACAAAACATCTTGCAAAGCGGATCCCTCAGCAGTTCTTGGAAGAAGAGTAGCAAAGCACCAATACCACAGAATCAAAGAATGGTTTGGGTCAGAAGGGACCTTGAAAGATCATCTAGTCCAATTCCACTGGCATCGGCAAGGACACGTGTCACTAGATCAGGTTACCCAGAGTCCCATCCAACCAGATCTTGAACACTTCCTGAGAGGAGACAACCACAGCTTCTCTGGGGGACATGGTCCAGTGTCTCATAACCCTTGTAGTAAATGCAGAGACACAAACCATGAGATTGGACACAAGCATAGATTCTCAAGGCCGATTTCTCTTCTGTATTAATGCACTGGGACCCTGGCTGATGTTCACTGAGAAATCGGGTGCAGCACCTACCACACTGCCACCGCCCCAGAGGAAGCTCTGGTCCCAGGCTGGCACTGATGAAAGGGATGTGCTCCTCAGGCTACGGCCATCTGACGTTTTGGTCCAGTATCTTACTGGAAATCAAATGGCTTCAGCAGTTCCAGGCACGGCGTGAACTGCAGGAGAGGATGCTCAAGTGTGTGGCCCAAGGAGCTACTAGCAGGTTCTGGTGACACCACGAACAGGAGCACCAAGCAGAGCCACGCACTTGCCATCGCCAGCACATCCCTCACTGCAGTGCTCCCCACCAAAATGTCTCCTTTTGACTCCGATCCTCCCTCACTCCTGTATGGCTCTGCATACCTCCAAGCTATCTACCCACCTCCAGCTGACAGCGCCTCAGCCCCTGGCCAACCCCCTCAGGTTAAGACCTCCTATGCAGCTCCTGCCATCCCCAGCGTATTCCCACCTTCACAGCTCAGCTCCTTCTGCATCTCCTCCAAGGACAGGTTCCTCCCTCTTGCTCATCACTTTTTCAACCTCATCACCTATTTCTCGCACAGCCTTAACGCCAGTGTTTCTGGAAGCAGAGGGAGGTCTGGGCACATGCTCCTGGGTTGCCTGCAAATTCATCCCCAGACACAGTTATTCTAGGTGTTTTCAGGAGGCTGAGCACATTGGGTAAAACTCTCACTACCACTGAGTTAATGGGTTTTTTTACTTTACTTCAGCCAGTATTTCACCTTTAATGACCCAAAATTATCACGCTGCAACAGCAGTTGCCTTACCTGTTTCTGCACCTTCTGGATTGTCCTGCTGGAAAAGGGGAGTAATGGCTCTGGAAAGAAAACAAAAACAAAAACCACAAAGAATCGAGGAAAGCCACTGGTGACATCTATTCAAAAACAAAAATTGCACGATGTCCTGGAGAACAGCTACAAAGCTGTAGCCTTTCAATGCCAGCTTTCATTTAAAGGCGACATCTTGAAGTGTGGTTTGAAATGACATGAGCTGCCCCATGCCCTGTACCCCATTGAGGGGAGCAAAAACTCCTCTCTGAACCCTTCAGATCGACAAACCAAGAGGAAAAAGGCACCAGAGAGCCAAAGCACATTTGTGGAAAAGCATGGATGGTGGAATTAAAGTTTGTGGCTCTTGGCATCATACTCCAGCTGTTATAAAACAATACGTTCATCTCAGTCGTGCAGTTATCGATACTCTAGCATGAGTCATCTGTAATACTTATCTAATGGTGAGTAAGCTGCTCCTGCTGGTCATATTTTCCAGAGAAATCTGTAAAGTAAACAAGAAGGGAAAAATACCTATCAGAACATGTTATCAAAGAAGTAAAAGGAAGGGGACAGTACCTGGGCAGCAAGGCAGCACACAAAGTGACAGGGAGAAAGTTGTTTTGGGGTCATCATATGAAACACACACACCAGGAGAAGCAAGACAACGATAAGGGTCCATATGGGCAACACAGCTTTTGGGATTAGGACTCAATCTACAGAACATAAGGCAGATTCGGGGTCTGTGCTCATTAACTCCTCGCCACAAGCATTGTTGGCAGTAAGGAGGACCCAGGGCCTGTGGAAGAGCTGCCTGAGGTCAGTGTTCACAAAATCCTGAACCGCAGGAAATCCCCAACCCATCCATAAGGAGGCTGTGAAGCGATGCTGAACATGGGGATGCTTCCTCACCTAACCATGTTTTTACTACAGCTCAGCAACTAAATTGCATATAATCTAATGCTGTAATTAATGAAAGAAAAAGACGAAGCCACCCTGTTTCACATCTGTTTGGTGAAAGCAACCCTGAAGGACCACACGTGCTCTTTCGCACCCAGCTGTACGTGACCTTTGTGTTCGCTGCCTGCCCGCGCCTCGGTGGGCTCTGGTGAGCCACAAGAGCCAAGGCCAAGCTGTAGAGGACTTTCTCACCAGAGAAACTGCTGCTGGGGAGGCGGGGGAAATACCCCAAGGGTCTCCCAAGGGGGCTGAGTCATCACATGGGTGTCTCACGGAGATTTTGGAGGGGTAGTGGGGGTGGAGAGGGGAGAAAACTCCAAACACCTCTTCACCTTCACACGGCAGAAAGGAAGAGAAAACCCCGGGTATGAATCACCCTGCCCGGACATCTCAGAGCTACCAAAACGTTTCACACAGGCTGCTGCAAAGGCTCCCACCAGCAGAGAGGAGCCCATAAGCTGTCCTTGCAGCTCTTGCAAGGTTTTGTGGGGCAAGAAGCTTCAAGGGTGAGCACAATGCTTCTGTAGGCTTGAACCCAAGCAGGCAGCAAATACGAGAACATGGCCATGGGGACCAATCCAGCCCTTAACACCAAACCATCACACTCCACACCCAAGTGTCAAGTCCAAGATGGTCACCTCTACATCTCCTCCGTCCTGGGAGAGACTGGAAAGCAAAAGCTCTGTCATGGCTAGGACAGCATTTCACAGAATCACAGATTGGTTCAGGTTGGGAGGGACCTTCAAAGATCACCTCGTCCTAACCTACTGCTACGGGCAGGAACATCTTTCACTACATCAGGTTGTTCAAACCTCCGTCCAGCTTCACCTTGAACACTTTAGTGATGGGGCATCCACAACTCTGCTGGGCAACTTCGTCCAGTGTCTCACCCCCTCCATCATAAAAAATTTCTTCCTCATGTCCAAACTACACCTATGCTTTTCCAGTCTAAAACCATTGCCCTCTGTCCTGTCACTACAGGCCTTGGTAAAAATTCCTTCGCCATCTTTCTTATAAACCCCCTTTAAATACTGAAGGGCCGCAACAAGGTCTCCCTGGAGCCTTCTCTTCTCTAGGCTGAACAACCCCAACTCTCCCAGTCTGTCCTTGTAGGAGAGGTGTTCCAGCCCTTTCATCATTTTCACGTCCTCCTCTAGACCTGCTGTAACATGTCCACATCCTTCTGTACTGTGGACCCCATTGCAGAGGCAGTTTCACAGTGCACCCCCAGCACTGCTCAGGGTCACCTCCATCTTCCCCTGCCTGCCCCAGGGATGGGGGCTCTTGTAAGGCAATTGTAGGAACTGACCACATCAAGAAGCAGCTTGACTGGGGTTTTGTTGTCTTCTGGGTTAAGTCTTGTTCAAATCAGTGTCTCGACCCAGGTTGCTGCAGGGTCATGTGAATCCTAGCACCAACACCAGGGATGGGCTGGGAACCAGTTTGGGAGAGGAAAGTCAGTGGGACCAGCCCCTTTGTCACCAGCACACTCACGCCAGATGAAAAGAGCCACGTAACCACGGCCTTGGACAGTTGCTCACGGCATTTAACCATCAGCCTCAGAATAAAACTGATTCCTGCATTTGAGCAGAGGCTCTGTATGAGGACAGCCATTTAGAAATAAAACCAGGCCAACTTATTCTCTCCTGAATCCTCAAACTCATTTTCATTATATACATTTTCTTCTCTTTCTTTTTCTTTTTTTTTTTTTACATAGGATTGAGAAGGGCGTCCCTGGAGCACGAACTCCATCTGCACCTACCTCAGGCAAACACATAATCCTGCCCAGAAACAAATCAAACACCTCACTCCCACTGCTCTTATTAAAAAGCTTCTCCAAAATCTTTCTTCTGACATTTTGTCTCATTTCCAGGCTAAGCAGTCACGTCGGGTGAGATTCACCTGCTCCTGAACCAAAAGCACCGTTCTGTTTCAACAGGTCATCACCTCCCTGGTACAGCTGGGCTGGGCTGAGCAAGCCGTGCTGCTCCAGCTATCCCCTCCAGGCCTTCCCATCCACCTCTTCCCACTGGAATTTATCTGGAGGACACAAGAAATGGACACAGTCATAGAATCATAGAATCATTTCAGTTGGAAGAGACCCTCAGGATCATCAAGTCCAACCATAACTAGCACTAAACCATGTCCCTAAGAACCTCATCTAAATGCCTTTTAAACCCCTCCAGGGATGGTGACTCCACCACTTCCCTGGGCAGCCTGTTCCAATGCCTGACAACCCTTTCCACGAAGAATATTTTCCTAATATCCAATCTGAACCTCCCCTCGCACAACTTGAGGCCATTTCCTCTTGTCCTATCACTTGCTACTTTGGAGAAGAAGCCAACAGCCTGTTCTCTAGGAAACACTCCCTGTTTTTTTACGTATACATCTGCTGCTCTGAGGCCTTTCCAGTAGAACCTTTAAATCTGGGGTATGGGCTTGGTATTTTTTTATTTTTTGAGTTGTATGATCAAAATTGCATATGCCTTTTAAATGTCTAAATACACATTTCATAGGGAATCAGTATACAGGGGAAGAAGGGGAAAGACAACCACATCTTACTGTCAGGATGCAAACAAAGCATTGGCTTGAAATTCAACTGGCCACAGCTGTAATCCAGCCCTAGCAGTGCTTTTGCAGCACCTGTGATACAAAATTAGACACAGATGAGGAGATTCCTGCAAAAGAAAAGACCATTCTGCCAGCTATAAATAATTTTGGGGGGAAAAAAAAAAAAGAAGAGAGGTTTTCAGAAACAAATCAATTGAAAACGTGGTCTAATACAGGATTTATCGTGTGCATTTTGGGGTTGTCCTGCGCAGGGTCAGGAGTTGGACTCAATGATCCTTGTGGGTCCCTTCCAACTCAGGACATTCTACGATCCTGCCAGTTTTGCAGGGGAAAGAAAAAAACACAGGAATCAATAATTATCTGTGTAGCAACCTATCACAGCTCTACACATCTCTATCAGTAAATAAACATAGTCATATCATAAGGATTGCCCATCTGTATTACGGTACAAAGGCAAACAAATGCACGCCACCAGTTTTGGGTTGAGGCTCTGGAATTTACAGAAGCAAAGAAAAATCAACAGGAGCTCTGCCTGAGTGAAGACGGCTGGTTAAAGCACACAGTGCTTGCACTGGTGTTCGGTGAACCCGCCTGGCTTGCATGCATGTGTGCACAGTTAAAGATAACTATCTTGATATGTTTAAACCAAAGGGGGAGAGAAAAAAAAATCCTGCACGCAAAATGTGGCAACGTTTGCACAGATCTTGCAGATCTCAAGGCAACCGAGCGGCTGTCTCACAAGAGGTCAGGGCTCTGGACCTGATAACCCCTCTGACATTGGCATTTTCTGAAAGATGAGCTCATCTGGCTGCCCCTGCAACTTCTCTACACACTCTTGGTGCAAAAGTCACATAGTGAGCAGGTGATGAGGTGACACAGCACTGTGGTCATTTAGCTCCTTGTTTTCTACAAGCTGGAGAACATTTTTTGGTCCCTTATTTTAGGTTTGGAAGTTTGGAGACTACATTCTTAAGAAAAAAACATGTGAAAATAGCCTGTTCCTCTTAACCGCTAAGTCCATTTGCTTAGATAGCACCTTCACCCTGGAACTGGTGAAGCGCTTGTGTTTTCCATAGAGTAAAATCACCGGTGGCATTTAAGAGAACTGCAGCTCAGTGTCATCTCTAAAGTCAATCTGCTGCTGGATTTGCATCTGGTTTGGTCAACCGGCTTCACCCAGCTGCTCCAAGCGCACCTCCCAGTCTCTACAGTAGCTACTAATTCTCGTTGTACACCAGGGTGGTAAATACAGCCATCAACTAAGATGTTTGCAGCCGCTAATTAAATTTCCGGCTCTAAGTAATGAGATACAATCTCTCTTCGAAAGCAGCAGCCTTGACTCAGCATACAGTGCAAAGGGAGAGACTCTGCTTCTTCACTTTCTTCAAAGGTCAGCGAGGTAACGCCCCGGAAACCCTGAATAGTAACACCTCGTCCTTCACCAAGGTGCAGGAGCTGTGTTTAGGCAGCTGGCTGATCACAAGAGCTACAAGGACACGTGTCCGCTCAACAACAACCAGCTCCGTACACGGGTGCCTTTTATGAGCCGCCCTTGTGTTCAGCTTTGCTCGGAAGAGCGTGCCGCTCTGCCGGTGGGACCTGCAGTGTATGGAACAGCAGTTATTAGTGAAGCTAATTACAAACAATGCGGCTACTTAAGAGGGCTAAAAATAGCGTTGGCGTATTAATAGATGGAGCACAAAACTGGGACACGGAAGATGAAGATTCTCATCTCGAGCGCAGCAACATCCTACACGATCTCGGGTAAATCTCTTCATCTGTGTGTTTCGTTTTCACAGTTTACAAAGCAGGCAGAAATATTCGTTCTCAGGCTGCCAGGTTGAATTCCTCCATGTCTGGGAGCACCGAGAGGTCCTCTTCTGTATCTCCACACAAGCGGAAAACATTCCTGTGTCAGCCACACTGGCTCCCTGACAATAATTTCACGCCGTTTATGCGGTAACTCAGGTGGTAGTTCCCAGAAAGCTGAAACATTTACCTTAAATAGCTGAGTTCACTACTGGGTGATCAAAGGAAGGTAGGCTTTGGAAACAGTTTCCAGTTGACCTGGAGCTGCTGGAGCAGAGCAGCAAAGTCACCGGCTCGTGCCCAGCACCGATGTGCAGGCAGGATGGTGAAGGGGGAAATGTCTGACTCATTTACTCCATGCAAACTTTAGTCAATTTAAAAATCTTACAATTTGCACCTAGCTAATGACCAGAGATAAAAAAACTTGTAAAGACGTTCTAAAACCCTCTGCCTCCTCCGCAGACCAGCAAGGTCTCAGCCCAGCGCCTGGGAGCAGATGTGAGAAACCAAGCCCTTCCTTCCCCAACCTGCAGCCTCTTAGTGGAACTCATTACAAAAGCAAAGAAGGGCCTGATGACCCTTCCAGGCTGGACAAATGTCACTGGTGTGCTGGAGGACATCTCCTGAACGCTGGCCTGGGAGCAGGAGACCACACCAGCCACCATAAGAAGGAAAAGACACAAGGACCCACAGCTCCTTTCCCAAATCTCTGATATCCCAAAGAAGCCTCAGTGCCCAAACCCTGGCCAGCCCTGCAGGGGTACCAGGGCACCCTTGCACCGGCTGCCATCTCCCCAGCTTTCAGATTAGTTTGAGACTTCACAGTGCTGACAGCTACAGGCAAGGCAGCCAGATGTGCACAACCTCTGGTCCACCCATGCAAGCTGTGGTTGTGTGGATGCACTCCCGGTATCACCCCAGGATGCCCAAAATCCTCCCTACAAACATCTCTCTGATGCAGCTGTTCATACAGAAGAATTTTAAAAACTGTCTTTAATGACAATGCAACTGCTGTGAAATAGGAGACCTGCCTCCTAATAACTATAATCAAACATACCCTAACAAGTAAGAAAAGCGAGTGGAAAATTGATGTGCTCCAGCATTTGCACAGGTCTTCATCTATTTATTTAAAAGCGAGCCTGAGTCTGAAAATAAGACGATGCAATCCCACAGTAAATGACAGCAGTTGTCCTACCTTTGCACTGATGTAGAAGAGATACAACTCTGCCCTTGAGTGCTTTGTTACCTTCTGCTGAAGAGTTCAAGATGATAAAAAAAATCAGCAAAAAAACATAAAAGCCACAAACCAAACCAGTTTCAATACAAACAAACAGGGATGTTTTCTTTAGCCATTTCTACCGTGGCAGGAGTGAGATAAGCAGACCTCTCATACGAGTATTGCAAAAATAGCTGCAGGAAGATAACAAAAATTGAAATATATGTTAGACTTAACTGTCAGCTACCGTCGTCTCAGGCTGCAACTGTTCCCACGCTTGCTCTCTAAAAGGAGCAAACAAGAACACGTAGCAGGGCTTCAAAAAGTCATCATCCATCAGCTGCACCACTGGCTTCCAAAGCAGGAGAGGTGGCAGGACCCCCCAGCACAGGAGCTCTGTCCCCGGAGGCAGAGAGCTGAGCGGGAATGGGAAAGACAGAGGGATGGAGGTAGAAGGAACACACACAGGAAGGTGGAAAAGTCTCCTTACTCTTACATGTTTCTCTTCCTGCCCACCATGTTTTCCAGTGGACATAAAGTCCTTTACCACCCTCAGGAAAACCCAAAGTTCTGTCAAGAGCCAAGGGAGCCAAAGTTCCTCACTGAGCTCCAGCGGTCCCAGGAGAAGACCCAGTTCGAGGCAGAGGTGCTGGGACATCACTGGTTGGCAGCTCTTCAAGCCCTGGCTTTAGTGTTCACTCTGCTTGAGTTTGGCTGAGATGTTTGACCTCCTGTAGGACTCCGCAGCACAAAGGGGGATGACCCTTCTCTTCTGTACTTTGCTCATCATGGTAACTGAACTGTAGGATTGCTGCAGCCCAGGACCTTGGCAGATGCACGGGGACTCAGACAGATGGTGTGAATTTTGAGGTTGTCATATGCAGGGACAGGAGTTGGACGTGATGATCCTTGTGGGTGCCTTCCAACTTAGGACATTCTATGATTCTATGGCTGCACAGCACAGGAGGTCCTTGCTATTGATGGGGACTCGGGAGGTTCTCTGCAAATCACCAACAGGAACGCGAAAAGAAAGCGGCACCGAGTTACAACCCCGGGAGGAAAGAAGGGACGTGCCTGGTGCACGCTTCTTTCTTATTTTTTCAAATCTATGACCTCACTTTTTTCTGAAATATCCATTTATGGTGAGATAAAGCAATTCATTGAGATGGTTGACAGCCACTGCACCTCTGATGGACCAAAGCATTTTCACTGATTTAAATGAAACAGAATGCTCCAGAGTGGAAAAAAAAACATTAACTGTAAAAAAAAAAAAAGGTGAGATTTTACTTTTTTTTTTTTACTGTATAAATGTAGGAGTAGTTGCATTTATACAGTCTTAAAATTACATTCGGCCCTTTGAAGGCAACCGCGAGGCTGATGTGGCCCCTGGTGAAAATGAGTTTGACACCCCTAACCTAACTCATAAGCAAAGTAAAATTAAGTTAAGGAAAGGGAACCTTTAGCAAAACGTTGGCAAGTATTTAACAACTTCATGCATCTTCCTGTCGGGAAAAGCTTCCCATGGGAAGGTCCCCCGGCTCCCCAGCCCGGGGTGCGCTGCCTGACCCGGCGCTGGCAGCATCCCGAGCGGCGGATGCGGCCGGTCCATCCCAGCTCACCCGCTGCTACAGGACGGATTCGGCTGACTTCATCGGAAACGAATCAAACCCCCCCGCTTCCCTTCTCCCCTGCCAGCCCCTCATTCATGTTGGGAAGGAGCCTGGCAAACCCCGGGTTGATTATAAGTGAGGGGAAGCGGGAGGTTAAAAAGCTCTGAGGCCCCTTTCAGTCTGAAAGACAAAGTAATCGTGAAGCTAAAACAGATGCTTTGCTGAAAATAAAGAGTGGTTTCTCAAAGAGAAGCCAAAAAATAGAAATGCCATAGAGTCCCAGGAAACCATGAGCATCCTGCTCTTATAAATAACTGTAATACTTGAGTCTACAACAATATTATTGCAGTATTTTGAAATTGTGCTGAAAGATTACACGTGTTGTTTGAAAGATAAATTTGAGACACAAAAAACCCATGCCACTAGGTCTAATGTTTAAGCCCTGACTTTAAAAATATCTCTATATATTTACAATTTACTTCCATGAGTGACACCGGGAAGATAGACAAGACCAGTCACCCAGGCACAGGGTCAAGCAATCACCCATTTAAATGAGCTCTAAACAACCAGAGCAAGAGATGCTAAAAGAAAGCCCATGGAGAGATAAGACAGCAAATGCTACTTTTCAATACAATTATGCTCTACTCTCATCCCATTTGGTGGCCCAGCTGGTTTCCCTGGAGACCTGGAGAGGAGTAATATTCCAAGAGAATATTTCTGTAGGTTCACGGACATTTGTCTATGGTGTTTTATGGGGCTCTGACCCAGCTCTTACCCAGCAGGTAAAGGGATGTTCAGGCTCTGGGCCCATCCACTTCTCCACCTTTGTAATGAACCTGCTGCCTCCAAATTGCAGTAGCTGTCAGCAGTTTCTTGGTGTGACCAAGCCTCTGCCACTGAATGGACTGAAACTACCGCGTTTCTTCCCTCTCAGTTAATGCAAATGCATCAATTGCAATAGGCGATCACAACTGAAGAATCACAGTCACGGAATGGCTTGGGTCAGAGGGATCTTCAAACATGAAGTAGTTCCAACCCCCCAGGCCTTGGGCAGGGACACCTTCCACTAGACCAGGTTGCTCAAAGCACCATCCAACCTGGCCTTGGACACTTCCAGGGATGGGGCATCCACAGCTTTTCTGGGTAAGCTGTTTCTGTGCCTCACCACCCTCATGGGGAAGAATTTCTTCCCTATGTCCAGTCTAAACCCACCCCCCTTCAGTTTAGAACCACTGCCCCTTGTCTTGTCGCTACAGGCCCTGATATGTCTGTCTTTCTCATAAGCCCCCTTTATGTACCACAAGGCTGCAAATAGGTCTCCCCGGAGCCTTCTCTCCTCCATGGTAAACAACCCCAACTCTCTCAGCCTGTCCTTGTAGGAAAGGTGCTCCATTGGAACACTGGGGTAGAGAGAGGCAGCTCTTCAGCAGGTGAGCCCACCCTGGACTTAGGGCTCTATTTATTTTATTCATCTGATGAACATCTCTGGCTGCTGTGCTTGCTACTCCAGCATTCTGAATGGCAAAAGGACTCTGCATCGTCTTTACTCAATCTCTGGAGCTCTAGGTGAGAAGTAAGTCTGCCAAGAAAGGGACCAGCACAACCATCAAGGTTTGTGTCTGCTTTGTGCTGCTTTCCAGAACACCTGAAGCACCCCTGCAACTGCCCTGGGGCTTGGCAGTTCAGCTCTGCTGCAGCAGGTATTCGCACTAGACCCTGCTCTGTTGTCTCCAGATGGGCTTTACATTCACTGCCTACTAATATATTCTGAATTTGGAGACGGGGAAAAGGCTCCTATCTATTTTCACCTCAAGCCGACCTCTCACCCCACTGCCAGGGTGGCTTTCCACAGACTTCACTTCTGCATCGACAGGTGATTTTTCATTCCCAAGCTCAAGCTAGACCGGTACAGAAGTGACAGGTCCCTCTTGCATAGTTCTTATGCAGCCAAAATACCTGCAGATCAATTACAGCTGAAAACTCCTACTGCCTGGCAAAAAGCTGCCAATTTTTCACATGTAAAATGTAGTGGCAAACAGTGGAGAAAACGGAAAAAACAGAAGGTAAAAAAGGGAGAGGGGATGAAAATAAGAAGAAGGAAGATAAGGTGGGAAAAAAAGGAGACCTGGAGAAAAGGATGGAACAAACAAGACAACCAGGTGGGGTGACTCTAGTAAGGCTCAGGCATCAACCCAGCACTGGCTCGCCTGGCACACTGCCCATGAAGAACCGGCACTGCATTAGGTACCAGCTCCCCTGCACGCTGCCAGGCCACAAGCTTTAGCTTTCCTCCTGCACAGATGGCCCCATGATCATGTTTCGATCCCTATAAATTATTTACATCAGATACGAGGAAGTGCAGACATTAGAGATGGAAAAGATGCACCAGCGCATCCTCTGGGGAAGAGAGATGGATCATTCCCTGCATCACACCAGCAAAGGAGTGATGCTCTGTCTCTCCTTGGGAAGCTGTTTTGCTGCTCAATGCCCTCACCACGCTGAAATTCTTCATCGTATGTTTGCATAAATCTCATTTGTTTTGACCTCTAATCCCCTCCTCCTGGCAGTACCACCTGCCTGCATCCCATGCAGTCCTCTGGAGTTGCACAGCATCCCTGGGACACTTCCCTCTTTAAAATTTTCAAAAGAAATAGATCATCCTCCAAAGTCCAGTGAAGGATACCTTAAAGAATAATTAAGAACTCAAGTATTTACAAAAATAAAATAAAATCAGATTGATTTTTAAAACCAGGGACTTTCAGCAAGCACTTCACGCTTCCTGCCTTCGTCTCCCAGAGGGCAATCGCTCACTAGTGATGCAGTCAGCAGAAAAATATTTCCTGAGCTATGGACCAAGTGCTTTGTGAAGTTACTCCTGCAGCACCAAAGGAAATGAGAGACTCCGGCACAGCATCATCCTGCATCTTGCAATGCTCAGCCAGCTGGAGTTTGTGGGACGGGGCAGCACGCATCCTCCTCAACACTTGGCAAAGTTCAGAAAGCTCAAAACAAACCCATCTCCAGCATCACATTTTAAGAGCTAACTCCCTCCTGACAACTGAGATAGAGAACCTAAAGGAGCATGTCACACTTTGAACTCCACAGCGATTTGCCTCCTTGCCAGGATTTGCACATTCATTCTGTTGGCTCCAAGAGTTCTCTGTGCTCCCTTTGCTTACACAAAGCTTCGTGCAGATGAAAGATTCCTGCCGCGAGTCATCAAGATTTACTGTAATTTTGGTTCAGATCAGGAAAGCACTTGTGCGTGCGCTTAAATCACTGCCGAAGTCAAGGGCACCCAGTTTCATGCTCCCATACTCCAAAGCAATCAAGATTAAACCTTTTTTTTTTTCTTTGGGATAAAAAGGCATTGAGAATATTAATTAAACCCTGATGGCAATTACCTAAATGATCTGTTTGTCACTGTAACCAATCAGATGGGAAGATGTTAAAGCATAGTTTGGACATAAGGACAGAAACTGGATGGGGAAAAGCCAGCACTGAGAGTTTGGCCAAGGAAGTACAGGGTGCAGGACACAGTGCTTGTCCACAGCACCTCTGAAAACAGGTTGCACGTTTTCAAGACACCGAAGCTATAAATGAGAAGTTCCCAGTTAATTTTTTACTTAAGATCCCCCTTCTAACAGATGCTTTCTGCCCTGCTCAAAATAAGAGGGACTGAGCTTATCTGCTTCTTCCCCATGGTATAATGCATTTCTGCTGGCTTCTCCTGCTTCAGATGCATGAGCCTATGCTGGTACTGCTAAGCCCTGAACATGAAGCAGATGTTCTGGGGGCTCTTCTAGACTCCATAACCCCTATCTGGCTGGCAGCAGCTGTGCTGAAGAGATTTGAGGATTCAAGTATTTGGGAATATTTGGTAGTCACCAATACTGCACTCCCAGAGCTACGCATGGGACAGCTGCCAGCCACGGTCAAACACAGTCCCAACAGGCTCCTCCACAGGTCTCTGCTGCAACATCACCCGAGGTTGCGCCAGAGCAGGACCAAAACTGGGCACTGACAAGGTCCCAGCCATGTGCTGGAATCACTTCAGCCTTCCCTCTATGAGCATGGAAGCCTAACACACAAAATGGTTCCTAGCAAGAGCACTGTAAGTTCCAGGTTGACTGTGCCTTGGTGGCTTTCAGAGAGAAATTACCTCAGCTGACAAATAAAATGACAGGTTTGTTTTTTTTCTCCAACTGCAAACTCAGTTGGAAACTGAAGGCAAAGACGTGAGCTCTCCTCACCCCCTCAAGCACTGCTGCCTGACACGTAATCTTGTCACGCTTGAGATGCACGTGCTGTGGGTACACCGGGTGCATGCTGTGGGTATGCGGGGTACACACCATAATGCTGTGGGTGTGTGTGCTGTGTGCTGTGCGTATATGGGATGCACACCATGGGCAGGCAGGATGCATGCTATGGGTACATAGGGTGCACACATGAGTATATGGGGTGCACACCGTGGATATGTGAGGTGCATATGATGGCTATGTAGGCTGCACACCATGCCTATGCAATGGTGCACACGATGGCTACGTAGGGTGCACACCATGCCTGTGCAATGGTGCACATTATGGGTATGCAGCATGGATGCTGTGAGTATGCAGGCTGCACGTTGAAGGTATGTAGGGTGCACACCACAGTCATGCAGGATGCAAGCCATGGGTGTGTGGGGTGCACAGCATGTGGGGTACACATCATGGGTATGCAGGATGCACACCACAGGCATGTGGGATGCACGCCATTGGTATGCAGGGTTGGACGCTATGGGTATGCAGTATGCACACTATGGGTATGCAGGGTTGCACACCATGGGTATGTGGGGTGCACGCCATGGGTATGTGGGGTGCACGCCATGGGTAAGCTGCCTGTCTCCAACTCAGCTGAGGTTATCTGCAATGATTCAGAAGTCACAGAGAGACTCTACCTGAGATAAAGGACTATCAGAGCATACAGTCAGCATCTGCAGCACAATGAAGAGCAGGTGCCCAGGAGGACAAGCCAGGCTGACTCTGCTGGGAGTGACCTGGCTACACCAGCTGGTCATCCCAGGTGGCCTCCCGCCCCCAGCATGGCACTTCCCCACCATCGACCCCAATATCGCCCTGAGACAACCATCCATTTCCACAGGATGGGACAGGGCTGTACCCAAAGACAAACCTGCAATAAATGGACACCCAAGCAGGAGATAGGTAATGTGGAAAAACTCAACTGTGGTGCAACGTTATGCCGACCTGGCTGGGGAGAAAAGCCCAAGGGCCAGCTGGTCATCCACCGTCCTGGAGACCTCCATCCCAGAGTGACCTCTGGGTACCGGCATCAGGCCAGCGGTTGCTCAACCGGTGGAGTGGGGCCAGCAGTTGCCAGGCTGGTCTGAGGCCGCTGTGGAGCAGCCAGGGTGACTCAGCACAAGGTCTGAAGGGAGGGCGACCAGCCTGCATGTGACAGCACCCAGAGGTGCCCAGGACTCCCGTGCTGTGAGCTGTGATGGATGCTGGCCTGCGCTACCGAAAAGCAGAAGGAAGGACACAGAAAAACCTAAAAATGTGGCTGTGGATGCGGTTTCAGGAGAAGCAAGGTGTCATGTCCTGCGCTTTGACCCCCACTGCCCTCCCCAGGGATGGGGCTCCCTGGCGACACTGCAGCCATCAGCCCCAGCCCAGCACTTCTTGCAGGCTGATGAAGACAGATGGCTGCTGCCACAAATGGCAGAAAAGCCTCCCCGAGAAGTCGCCCATGGCGCAGTCTTGGCCCATTGCCACACCATGGATTGCTGTTATCTCCAGGGATCTCACGGGGCATTTCAGAAAGCAGGGCAGGTGGTTTGGTTCTTCAGAACAAAGTAGTCCTCTCACCGGTGCCAGGCAGCATCACTCTGAGACCTACCCCATGCTGCTGAGAGCACACCAGGGTTGAGCTGGCAACAGTGCTCATGGTGAGACCTTCAGCTGCAATGTCCTCACCGTACCCAGTGTGGTTATCAACCTGGTACCAATCTAAAGTACAGCTTTCGCTGGATTCTTGGGACCGGACCTCCTGCTGTGCATTAAGTAGCTGTCACAGGCCTGCTTGAAGAAAACTGCAATTAAGGGGTGAGTGAAGTAAATTGTTACAGTCACCGAAAATCTGAAAAACTTATGTGTGACTGTTTAGCAGAATAAACCCATGGTGCACACGCAGATGCTCTCTACCAGTCCCTACACATGGAAGATGGCATTTTACCAGATCTATTCTGAGCTGAGACAGTGACCCTGCCCTGCCCTTTGTACAACGCTGTAAGAGAGATTTACCTGGCAAAGCAATCCTCCTGCGAGGAGAAAACAAAAGATGCTAATTCAGAGATGTCTTTTCCAGGAACCTCTTACAGAGAGCTGGACCACACCTGGGTGGCTGGTGGTCTTGCTTTCTGCTCAGGAGGGCTCCTAGGGACAAATCTGCCTTCACAGGCAGAGCTCAGCTAGAGGAAAGGACAATCCATCAGCAGGTCCCTTTGCTCTCCATGAAGAGCTTTGCAGACACATTGCAGAAGCTGAACACCCCATGCTGTTGGTTCTGCACTGCAAAGGGAAGATGCCGTATTGGAAGAAGACATAATGAAGAGCAGTGGCTTCTCCCTGGCTCTCTCCTACCTGCTAAACACCTTGAACCATCGGCAACTACCAGATAAACTCCAAAGCATGCAAGAGAGAAAGGGAAAGAAAGGAGGTAAAATAACTCATCCATTAAAGAGGCAGGAGGATGGAGAGATTAAGCTTTATGTAAGTTGTGAGTAAGTCTGGAGAAAAGCTAGGGCAGCTGGTAGAAGGGGATGGTTACATCACCTAATTTCAAGCAAAGCCTTCATGTGCAGTGGGAGAAGAGAGTCCTTGGCTCCTGCTGGCTGTGAAGCCTGAAGTTATCAGCCGTGCACACAAGGACCTTCCAAGCAAAGATGTGTTTGCACAGCTGTGGGCCCTGCAGTTTCAGTTAAATGAACAGCCTTGCTTCCCCTCCTCAATCCCATGTCCTCCTGGGCACAGGGACAACCCTCAGAGCCTCCATCTGCAACAAAACCTTGACGCAAGTGCTGCTGACCTACAGACACAAATTCATTTATCGCCGGGCTGGGAGGCTGGACAAAGAGGAGCGGTGTCTCAGAGCTGGGTGCCAGGGCCACTCTCTGATTCAGCAAAGCCCTTGATAAGAAATGTCATCCTCCATTGAGTAATTTTAGCTCGTGAGATAAGAATCTCTATCAGGCTCAAACATATGGCTGGCTGCAGAGCACGCAGCAAAATGAGACGGGTAATTTATTTGCTTGTGCTAAGAGCACTCCCAGACTCAGAAAAGCTGATGCAATGAAATAATAAGTGCCAAATTACACTCCATTCTTTGCAGACCTGGAAGAGGCTCCTGCGAAATACAAGGGCTTGTATCTCTCTCCTCCGAGCATCAAGCCACTGAGGAGACAACAGTACTACAGGACTAATGAAAATGGGGCTGGATGGGATTTTCTAAAGTCTGTTCCTCTCATTAAATGCAAACTTATACCCACGGATATATCCAGGGGATGAAGCACAAGGGTTAAGTGACAGTTAGGCAGGACCAAGAGCTGAACTCCAGTCTCCTGAGATAAGCCCTAGTGTTAGAGCATGGTTTAAAATTAATAGCCAGCAGCACCATTGGTGCACATGGTGCTGCAATGCTCTCCTGCCAAGTCCAACCTGTCACCTATGATTTAGGTGACCCGAGCTAATCTGTATAAACATGACACTTGGCCAGACATTGCATGGCTTGGGTGGCTTAGAGAGTAAGGAATTCCCTAACCTGAGCTGCTGCAGGAGCACCTAATCCATGGGGACAACTCAAGGACACTCCCAAGAAGCACTAAGCATGTTTAACAACTGGTTGCTGGGAGGATCTGCTGAGAAGGTTCAGCCCTAGAGAGCTTACTTTCTTATACTCTCCCCTCTCTTGCTTATCATCAAAGGAGATAACTAGATGGCTTTGCTCTCTAGAGCCACTTTTACTTCTCATTTTCATCAGCATAGCTGCTGTTCAACATGTATCACGTACTTCCCAACCATCACCTTTAAATGGAGGAACTTCACTCTCAGACTGAAGATTATCCTCCCAACATCCACTTTATAATAGTATCTCATGCTTAACATGCAAGTATTTCAATTTGGTGCTTCCAAGGAATTGGGCAGACCCAGACTTTGAAAGTGTCCGTCCTCTCTCTGATTCAAACTCACTGTAGAAATGTAGTAGCTACACACTTGGTCACAGATAGTCTCTTCACTGATGTGAAATCAGCATTGCTTCCTGGCCAGTGGTATCTTCCCATCACCAGATCTATCCGTGTCACTGCCATTCTCACTGCAAACATCAGCGGTTAAACCAGCGACTGAATGAGTCACGGAAATTAAGAACTTCTCACTAATACTAAGAGATGGTCCTTCCAGCTCAGTGCTGAGACATGGGGGTGAGGGGGAGTGGGGAAACCTCTGATCTGAAAAAAGATGGATTTTCATCTCAAGGGATTTCAATCCAGTATTTTTCATCACCGTCAAATTTATTATGGAATGTTAACACCACAATATGGGTCTACATGCCCACGGTAGCTTGGCTTTCAAGGCAACATAGAATCATAGAATCATTTCAGTTGGAAGAGGCCCTCAGGATCATTGAGTCCAACCATAACCTAACCTAACGTAACTCTAGCACTAAACCATGTCCCTAGGAACCTCACCTAAACACCTTTTAAACCCCTCCAGGGATGGTGACTCCACCACTTCCCTGGGCAGCCTGTTCCAATGCCTGACAACCCTTTCCAGGAAGAAATTTTTCCTAATATTCAATCTAAACCTCCCCTGGCACAACTTGAGGCCATTTCCTCTTGTCCTAAATCACATCACACACAGTAACCTCAGAGGAAGAGTCTGGTGAACCCCTTCCACCCTTACTACCACAGAGCCTTCACACCAACCAGTCGGACCACGCAAAGTGCAGCAGAGAAAAGCCACATGTGCCTCATGCCCTTGGAACTGTATCTCTAGAGCAGACTAAGCCCCAGATGTCCTCTGCCATCCCAGCCAGCCTTCACTTCCAAGGAAATGCTTCCAGCACTCCTGAGCTCAGGACAAGGGAGAAGCCACGCACGTTTATGATGAAAAATATTTGCAGCATGAGGGAAGTGAAAAAATAAATCAAGCTTCAACTTTCTTTTCTGCAATCAACGTTTTTAAATTCTCCAAAGGTGGTAAATTGAAACCAGGCAATTTTGCTCTACTTTTTCCAGCTCCTGCCTTTCTCCTCTTGTGGCTTTGGATGAGGCAATGTGATAAACCCATTTATTTCAACTCTCTTTGTATCTCATCAGTTGGGAAAATACATCCCTGCCGTGCTCTGGAGTCACAAACAGTGCAGATCAGTGTGAGGGACTTGTCATCCTCACTTCCAAAAATAAAGCAGCAAGTTCCTCTGGCATAAAGGCACAAAGCTGCTTCCAGAAGCAATATATTTAATGTGGGTGTGTGAGCAGAGATGCTTAAAAAATTAAGTCTTCGATATGTGGACAAGTAAGACTGTAGAGGTTCGCAGATGATTTTACATGAAGCCTGCTCAAGTGTCTCCTGTCCTCTGCAGACACAGGCACTGGCGACACAGGATGCAGGAAGTGGGCACAGGAACAAGAGGGAGGTTGAGGGCAGTAGGAGAATCCACTCAATTGAAAACTAATGCCTGGACTCATCCCACTTTTTGTGTGATGGATACTGGACTGACGTGGGAAGAAGGGAAAATGTTTGGCTGTTTTGCGCTGTTTTCTTACCTTGTTGTGAAGTTTCAGTCCCGCTGTAGAGGTCAGGAAGTGGCTTGTGCCATCACTTCTCCTCCATCCTCCTGGACCTTCCCTTGTGCACCCTCCTCCTGGGCAAAATCCATCTCTCTAAAACGAGAGCTACACTCCAGGCTTTTCTCCTTTTGAGCGCTCCCAACAGCAACACAACATTGATTTTAGTTACTCATGTGAAGCCAACTCCCTTCTTTCTCCTTGTGTGATACTGGAGATATAAGCTTAAGCTTCTCTGTCCCTGAAGTTGAGAGGGGAGTTCAGCAAGTCTTTTGAAATATTGTAATCCAAGCCAAATCGCAGCTTATCAATCTTCAGCACCTACAAAGAAAACAGAATTTTAATATCTGGATCAGGACAGACTGACAAACTTTTAGGTTTTATACATGATATCTGTTAGTATTAAGAGCTGAAAATTTTATCCCCATGGGAGAGTAATATCTGGTTCACCCTTCAAGGGATACCCTGACCTTTGCAGTACAAATAGAGGAACATCTTGTTCTTGCTCAAAAATTCAGCCAACAGAAGTTCTACTCAAACAGAGATGAACAAGGGCTGTCACAGAAAGCTGAAAAAAATCCAATTCTATCACCCTTGGAGGATTTCAAGATCTTAACTAGTTTTGTCCCATTCTAAATGAGAAAATTTATATATATGTATATAAATCTTGAAATTTTGAAGGTTGCTAAATTCATATTCATTTTGATTTGAAGCACTTTGTTTCAATAGTTGGAAATTTTGCCTTAGGTGTCATAAACTTTTATATTTTTCATTGTAACTTGCATTAGAAACAAAGAGCCATTTACAATACAAACCACAATACAAAAACAGTTGGAAAATTTAGATGTACAGTCACTAGCCAATCCTCTCAAGTATGTTATTATACTTTTCCCAAAAAGGGGTATTTATTGAACTCGACTCTCCCAAGGGTGCATTCACAACTTCAACATAGTGGCACATTAGTGAAAAAATCTCACTCAGCTCAAATGCCAACAAAGGAAACATCAAGCTACTTAAATCAAATGAAATGGGTTTTAATATGCAATGCAATAAAGTTACTTTTACATGTAAATCCATTCTAAAAGAATTTCTGCACTCCACTACAGATTTATATAGAGTAGTAAAATGACTGCATTGCTTGTTGATCAATACTAATGCAGACATTGCTCCAGTGGGTATAAAATACTGGTCCAACAAGAAGGCAGGAAAAACTGTCAAAATCTCCAAAAATCAGATCTAGATTAAATTCTAAGTTTTGTCAAAACCAGGAGTTATTTGTGTATGGACAGAAACAGAAACACAGTATCTAGATATTTTATGTGGAACTGAAGATTTTCGGAATCTCCAGGAGCTTCTGCTGCAGACACCAGCCAGGCATAAACAGCCCAGTGTAATGTCCTGAGAAAGAAACTACAAACCTTCACCTGCTTTCAGGGAATCTTTGGAAGAGATGGACAGTCAAGGTGATGGAGAGGTCTACAAGGCCTCTTTGGATGGCAAAATCCACAGAGGAAGGAACTGGCAGCCCCGTCTCACTGGGAAGAGACCACAAATAAACTCCAACCCAGCAACCAAGGAGGACTGCCAGGGTAGAAGGCACAGAAATCAGGTCTAGGACATAGCAGGGAATAACTCATAATTTAGCCTCACAGAAGAAAAGATCTCTTTTATCAATGGGAAAGGGTCAAGAGCAGCACTACACAGTTGGGTTCTGCATGTAGGAGCAACAGACATGACTCGAAACAATCCCCCTGCCACAATGATACAGCAGAGCTGGTACTCCCCAGCAGAAACCAAATGGAGCAGGAATGCCCCAATTCATCACCACCTTGCCTGGTGCCCCTAATCATGGCTGGGAGCTCCTGAGACAGGTACCAGACACACTGTCAGCAACCCTGTCTCTGCACTCACACAGTGATACCAGCAGATGCTCACCAAGTGCCTCCAAGAAGCAGCTGAAGGAAACAAAACAAAAACGCCAAAAGCAAGGTGAGGGACAAGTATTTCTCCAGCTGTAATTCTGATTTCTGCTTACAGGGCTCTTAAACCAGGCAAAGAGATGACTTAAGGGAGGCGGGGGTATGACTTGTCTACGTATTCAGAAATGAAAGGGTAGGCAACTCTTCCTTCTAGCATGAGAACAAAGATGCATCAAACAAAGCAAGAGACAGGCTTGAAAGAAGCAAAAGGAGGTGCTGCTTCATGCAATGAGTAGCAGCAGATCTGTGGGACTCCTTTCCAAAGAATATTGTGGATACTCCATTTTGTATAAATTTTAAAGGAAACTAGACAATTACATCACATGTAAATCCACAGAGAATTGCCGAGTACATCAAACATTCCTGAGCTGAAAACAGCAGAGTGCTGGCGGAGAGATGTATCACGTGTGCTTGTTCTGCCTTTACTTTTCCCTAAGTATCTGCTTATGACCACTGTTGGAGATCTGATTTTGGGTTGTTTGGTCTTAGCCAGCTGTAATGTTCTTAGTTATGGACACCCACAGGCTGGCAGAAGCAGCAGGAGGGCTAGTCTACACTGCTGAAGAACTGCATCCCTTGAGTGTAGAATATGGCACTGGAGGTACGAAGCCACCAAGGTTCAACCATTTTTGCTGGGGAAGCTTGGAGGGGTGGGCCAGGGAAGCTAAGAGAGGTGGATCACCTCATTGCCAAAGGAAACATGGTGGTATCTGGTGTGGTGGAACAAATGTCTCTGACATTCCCTGGGAGCACAGGAAGGACAGATGGGAAGACAGGAACTTCAAACAGGGCCTAACCCACAAGGATGGCAATACCATCCTTGGTCTCTTTGACCACCTCTTGCTGCTTTCTGTATTTAGGTGTCAAGCATTTACATGCCACACTGTCTCTCTTGCTCCAAGATGTGTTGCACTGTTTTGGGGGTCTGGCTCTCTAAATGCTCCCCACAACGTACACCCCAAGCTGCTGCAGGCTCCTCTTGTGTTGTACAACCCTATTCATCGCGTCCATCTCCATCTTGTGAATCACTGGGTCAGGACTGCTCCCTGCCAGGTAACCAAACGCACCTGATGGCCCATCTTTGGCCAGGCCATGATGCTGTGACACGCATCAGAGAGGAAGAGACGGAAATAAGATGCCTCTGGGCCATCCACGTCACACACACCTGCCACATGAGTGTCTCCTCCCCACTGAAGTACTTCGCCACACCTCAACCACACGCTTCCACCTTCTCTCCTATTTTAATCTGGACAATCTCCAATGCCACCTCACTACCCCTGGAAGGAGTCGATGCACTAGCCCTAATTTTGGGTGAGGAGACATTCCTTTTTTATTCAGAAAACTTGTGGTTGCCAAGCACCTTTCAAGACCGGGTGTCCAGGTCAGCGCTTTCTGATGAGCTCCAAAAGCTGATCCGCTCTGAAGACAGGCTCTCTGATGTTGAAAATTAGCCACACTCAGAAGTCATTGAGGAAGACAGAGGAAAAGCAGTGTGGCCTGAGGAGCTTCAGCACACACTAGGGCTGGGTCGTATCAGAAGGGCTGTGACCACAAATCGAGGATTTGCAATGTACAGCCTATAAAGAGACTGCACGACTCAGGGCATCTGGAATTACAGAGCGCTGCCCTCAGGCTGCCAGCGATACTCTCCTGGGCAGGGCATGACGCTGACACAGTGACATTACAAGCACAGGTTCCAGTAGCATCCCGGCCACCCAAAGCCCTGGCACGAAGAGGTCGAGCTGTCCCAAAGCCGACCCTCCCCAGGAGGAACTCTGCATGCTGACAATCCTGGCACGGGGATTAGCAAGGCGGTGTTGAAGTGCTAAACGCAGATGGAACCACTGAACAAAACAGCTTCTCACGAATGAGGGGACAGGCAGGAATATCTTTTCACATACTGGCTGCTGCACAAGCAGAGCTTGCCCTGTTCTTGGCTGAAGTCGATGCTCAGACGGACAAATGTCCACATGGCTGAGCTGCAACAGCACAGGTACACAGTGACCTGTAACCCGGCAAAAACGGGGTACAGTACTTACAACAGGGGACAATTATGTGCAAAACTACCTCCAAACATCCTACCCGAACAGCAAAAGCAAGAACAATCTGGGTTATGATCCGGATTACCTTCCTCTCCCACGCTTCCTCAGCAGCTGCTTCTCCCTGCTTCTGCTGCTGTTTAAATCTTCCCCTCCTCCATTCCTGCATTACTAATAAATTAGCATCACACAGAGCAGCAGGCAGCAAAACGCACCAGCAGGGCTGCCGAAGGCACTGACTTCAACACTGGCTTAAGCAGATGTGCTAAGGAAACATCTGGATGTTATTACGAAAAGGCTTTCTAGGTTCCTCATCAGATCAACACCTCTGTTTCCTTTGAGTCATTATACATAAGAAACAACATAAACTGATACTAACAGCACCCCAATTGGCAATACAGCCAGCCCTCCATGTCTAACATCTAGAAATACGCCAGCACTGACCCAAACCCTCAATGGGGGCAGTCAACCCATGACTCCCAAGCAAGGAGTTTGGTGCTACACTCTGTAGCCAAGAACGACAGGTTTGGCTCCACAGGGCTTGCAAGTTCACCATCTCCATGGTTAATCTCAATGGCAGAAAGTGATCCATCAAGAGCCGAAGAGGTCAAAAAAAACTGCAGGACTCTGGAGCGCAGTGGCACGCAGCCTGTCCTGTCCCACCACACAATGGAGATACATCTCAGCGTTATTTCCCTCTCGTGAACCACTGTCCTTCGCCCAGCTCTGTAAAATACACTCCTAAGCAGCTCTCAGCTGTATGAAGATTTTTGACATGTGGCTGGTACAGTGAGAAAGGTTGGACTAAAAATCCTTTCAGAATGCAAACCAAGAAAAAAAAAAAAACCCACACAACATCAAAAAGACTAATGAGATGCTTGGCGTATTAGAGAAATGGCTACATGGAAACTTTTCAAACATACAAGACCTACAGGACTGGCTGAGGTAAGAGGCATAATTAGCCCAATGTGAGCTTGCAAGGCAGGTCCACACCACTTGGATGCACAAATGAGGGATGTCACGTACCAGCAGAGAGGCCCTGTTATCTTTGGGCCTTGGGTTGGCACAGTCGATGGGAGTGTGAGGTTTAATACCTGTACCCACACTTCAAGAAAAATGCTGGAAAAGCTGGAGCGAGTTCAGAGAAAAGCCACAAGAACAAAACCAGGCTTGTACCAAGGAGCTCAAGGAAGTCAATCAAAGGCAAAGTTAAAAGGTACCTCACAGCCTGTAAGTACCTGTCAGGAAGAGTGCTCTCCAGCCTACCAGACACAGGCATAACAAGACCAAAGGTTGAAAGTTGAAGCCCAACAGAAACCAAACTAGAAACAAAGATACCGTTTTTCAGCGCTGCAGGTAATTTACAGAGGGAAAAGTCCTCCAACTGGCACGGCCAGTGATCTAGCATTGGCAATTTTTAAAATAAGATGGGATTCCACCACGCCTCTCTTGCTCCCCCAAAAATGTACATCAGGGTCCATCCACAACTGCTGAACCAGAGAGGAAACTAATTCCAGGAATCTCTCTTAAACAAGAGGTTGGACTAAACAAGTGCCGTGACCTTGAAAACCTGCAAGTGAATGAAGTACAGTAAAGAGGCGGCCAAATTACCTGTGGTTGGGCACCTCCAGCCCCAGAGATCCCTGCCCAGCCTGCAGGTCCTCTGCACCCCATCAGCACCAAGACGTGGATTTTGCTGAAGAGCAGCACAAGTGCCAGATCCCCACCAGGAGCAGCACAGTGAGATGCTGTTGAACTAAGAAATCCACATTGCTTTTTTTCCCAGCAAAGGAACTGAGAAAAGTCACCACCAGACAAAAACAAGTAAAAAAATTACACTGATGGGCAGAAACAAAGCAGGATATAAGAAAGCAATACTTTACAGTGAGAACATTCATTCACTGGAACAACCTTTCCCAGGGATACGGTGTAGTCCCCACCACTGGAGATTTTCAAGATGTGAGTGGACAGGGTGCTAGATAATCTCATCTAAGCTCCCTTTCCCACGAGAGGTTGGACCTGATGATCTTTCAAGGTCTCTTCCAACCTGGGCTGGTCTATGATTCTATGAAAGACACACAAAACTTTCCTGTTTCTTGTGTTTTGGGTTTTTTTTAAACTTCCAGAAAAGCACATCTACAGGTGAATATGAGCCATCATTTGGAGGGCCATCCTTTCAATTAGCTTTCTGGCAGAGCTGGCAACAGATATCTGGCAGCCAGATTTACCAGCAGATGCAGAAATGGAAATAAAATCGAGAAAGGAACTGCTTTCTCCAGATGCTTGCCACCTTGGAACATGGTCCTGCCACCCCGGCTGGTGGGGACAAGCCAGGGACGCCTTCACGGGTGTCACACCACAGCAAGCAAGAGGACAGTCATTTATTGGAGCACGGTGACTTGCTGAGCTTGTTAAAACAGCAGTTAAAGCCAGTGAAAACCAGCTGTGTTTTGACAGCGTTCTTTCATTCTTCCTCTTTGAGATTTCACGCGTTACTGGTAGTTTTTTTCCGAACAAGCTACCTGAGGGCTGCTGGGCTCCTCTGCTTTGGATGCAGCTAATGTGTTTTCCCAGACAGGGCTGTGATTTAGCCCAGAGCTGCGATGCCTGCAGACTGCGACTGAAACCTCATGTACGACCAACAGGACCGGGAGCCTTTTTTCTCTCCTTCCTTGTGGTCCAGCTTATGTCAGGAGCAATTCAATTAGCCTGTGCCTCAGTGCCCATCTGCTAATGGCCTGCTCTCTCACACAGCGGCCACAAGGATAAATATCAAATCATGCCTCCGGGCTAGAGATGATGTTCGGGAGGATCATATAGAAGAGTGCAGGCAGTAGAGCAGACTGCCCATTGCTCAAAAACTGGTTAGCAGATCCACATCTTCTCAGCAAATCTGTGGCTCCCTGAAGCTGAGACATGGCAAGGGGATAGTTTGGGGATCCTCAAATTGGCATCTTTGATGCCCCTAAAGCAGAGGTCAGAAGATCAAGTTGGAGGAGCAGTGCTGGGATGACTGAGGTATGGATCAGAGCTGGGTGCATTTGTAAAAGCAGCTGTTAAAGAAAACCTATTAATTTCTGCTGATCCATGTTTCTCCAAGCTACATTAATACAGGTGTTTTGAAGAAACTCAGCTCAAATGCTGTGAAGCCCACAGGATTACAGAACTGTTTCTCCAGCATCTGCCATTAAAAGGCTCTAAATATTTTAATATGAATTACTTCTGACCACACTTGGTCTTAATGGCTTAGGAAGAGGGCAGGGAAGAAAAGGTGGAAGTGGGAGGCTAATTAACCTATATCAGGAATGAAGGCCTGCCAAAACTGTCTCCAGCAGCAGCAATAATGATACATCATCACCATCATCAAAAGGGAAACCACCACAACCCCCATCAAGGTTACGATAAGGCTAGTGAGAGGCCAGCCTGAGATCTGCAGATGACAGCATTTACCTGATCCCTCCCACAACTGTCCTCCCTGAAGTGAGGACACAGCTCTACTTCAAAACTTGTGAGCACAACCCGTAACACACAGCTTCACTGGCTCTGCTGCTGGAAACGGGTGTTTTGTCTTGGGTTTCTTCCCTTCAATACGAACCTCAGCAAGTAACACAGAAGGTCCAGACCATGTAACTTCATCCAGACCCACACTGACTCTCCAGACACCCAGTCTCTCAAGATTTGGTGCACTTCTCAAAAGTTGTGGCTTCTGGAGTCACGTGAAATTACAAACATCAATATTTTGCCTTTCTTCCTAAACAGAGGAGACACTATCTGAATTTTATAGGTTGAGAGGTGTTTCTAAACCACAGAAAGCTTTAAAAGTCACAGATATATAAAAGTAGTCTTAAATACCTAACATTATGTATGCATAGATACGTATATTATGCACATAAACTTTTAAAATCTGTTTTTAAATGCTGATGATTTTGCGCTTCTTGTATTGTTGTCACACCGTATTTTTTCTGCTGGCACAGGCTGAACAGGCATAAGAAGGTTCATGCCTATGGACTAAAGGCACTCAGAGCTAAATGAATGAAGGTCTCAGCTCTGAGGTACTGAAACGCCCACTGATGTTAATCATGTTTAGGCTTCCAGGTCTCCTTTGTGCTTCTCAGCTCCAGGAATTTCACATCTTCTGGGTTCCTCTAAGCCTCAAAAGCCTCTCCCAGGACATGGTCCCTCAGCTGAAAAACCCTAAGGATGCAAATGCCCTGGTCTAGTCCTTCCTGCAAACAAAAAGCAAATCCCAGCTCCTGGCTGGTTTTATGAAGTTTTCATCACCATGGTGTTGGTTTACAGTTGTGCATTTGCAATACCTGCCCTCACCTGTCTCTTCTTTCTTCAGAGCTTAAAATGTGCAGCCCCACTGTGAACTAACGTATAGCATAAAAATCAAGGAGCTGCTCTTGCTCCCTAAGAAACCTGGAGGCTGCAGTGAAAATCCAGCCTTTTCCAGCCCTGGATTTGCACATGGTGGCTGGAAAATGGAGGGGGAGCTTCGGGATGGGGATGAACTTTTGCGGCTGCAAAGCACTGAATCACTTCCTAAGACATTCAGAACCACTGGGTCACCCAGGCTGAATCTTGCTTAAGGGAGGTCACAAGTTTCACTCACTTGCCTTTGGCTTGAGCTGTATTGCTGGTGTTTGCCCCACCTTCCAGGGAGGCATGCAGGCTCCATGCAAACATCTCAAGATAGAGATGCTAACTCACCTTTTTGATGGTTGGCTTGAATACTAAGAAGTCTTTGGTATTTAAAGAAGGCGTTTTAACTCCGATTTATCTGCACTGCATTTTCGACTAGGGGTGCCTGTGATGTAGCTGCTGGCTGTGGAAGGTGCTTTGCCTGGTGACTTCCTCATCTGTTCACAAAACCCATCTCCAGGAGAAACCCTGGGGCTCCTCAGCCCTCTTCCTCTGCAGACAGTCTGTCTTCTGCTCCAACCCTTTTTATTTATTACTAATTGCCAAAGGAGAAAAGGAATTTTAAAAGGATTTAGCACAAGTGTCTGGCAGGGAATCAGGGTGCTGGCTGCTTTGGGTGGCTGGGGGTGACACTGTCCTAAGAAGGAGATGGAAGGAATGGAAAGGAAGGGCAGTGCAAATGCTTCCATCCCTATTTTTTCCATTCCAAGGTGAATCCATGTATTTCTCCACACCCACTTTTTTTTTTTTCTCAGTTTCCAAACCTCTCCTGCTCTCTACCAGCTCTTCCACGTACTCACACACACAAGGACACCTTTCCCCAAACATCCTCCATGGATGTCTCATGACCACAAACTCCTGTGACCCTGTGTCATTCTTCTCCTTCAGTCTCTCATTAATAATTTACTTTCCAAGTTACCGAACCTTCTCCTCAATGCTCACGTCTTGAAGGGCAATTCTGATGTGGCTGGTTAAGCAACGCTTGCCACTAAGCAAAGAAACCTGGACTAAAGAAGATGCTCATGGTCACGCCAAATACTTCCGATAGAAACAGGGATTTCACTGCAATATCCAGAGCTGCATCCACATAGAGAACAACTCCTGTCAAGCCCAGCTGCCATCTGCAGCATCTTCATCCCACTTGCAAGGGCACATGTTTCAAGAGCCTCGTGCCGACGCTTCAGCACTTCCACAGAAAACACTCTTCGGTATTCAAAAGGTTTATTTTAAAAATGCATTTGTTTATCTCCAGGCACAGATTCATTTTCCAATTTATGTCAGCAAAATTTAAAAAAAAAAAAAAAGAAACAAGAAAACAAAACACAAACAAAGAAAAAAGAGCCCGCCTGACTTGGAAGCCTAAAAATAGATCTGCGTATCGCAAATAGCGAACTGCCAGGTAAAGGCTGCGGATTGAAGGTTCAGATGAATAATGTGTTTGTTTTTCCTGCTTCAATACTTTCCTGCTGTTATCACTGTACAAATAAGTCAGCACACGTTAATTACTCTGATGGCAATTTCCTGGGAGCTGGTACTTAAGTATCAGGCTAAATTTATTCCCAAGCATCACAGACTAGTCCTCCCCACGCACTCCCAAACACACAAACAGCCCAGGTGCCAAATTGCCCCTTGTCCTTCCTTGCCACCAACCCTGCGTTGCCACCACACTCCCACTCCTGACTCCAACACCAGCATCTGCCCCCAGTGACACATCGTTCCTGATGAGCCCAGCAAAAGCCAAGATGCGAATGTGTAAAATAGGTCCAATAGCGCCTGGACCTGGACTTATCCCCTTTGAGGTGCTCAAAGTATGTACAAATCGTGGATACCAATTGTTATTCATGCAGTAAAAGGGGCTTAATCTTGGGAGCCAAGAGTACAAGCACCTTTTCTGCAGGGCACATGCATTAAGAAAGGATGGGAAGGGAAACGTCTGTGAAGTGTTTTTATAAGGCACCCAACAAACCAGTCTCAAGCCCCTTTTAGCCCAAAACCATCCCACAAGGCTCACAGAGTTGATATTCACGGGTGAACTACATCAAAGAACCGCCTAAACAATGCCTGTGGTTTCTGTTGGGGTTTTTTCCCTCCCCCCACCCCGCCCTTGGTATTTATACAGCCACAGATTTGCACTGTAATTTGGTCAAACATATTAGAGCAAAGAAGGGAGGAGAAATAAGCACTGTTACCTGTGTTACATCCTGAATGGCACTGAATTTCTGTATAAACCTTTAGTGTGATCCCAACCCAGATGTGGGCTGAACAGGCAGTACAAACCCAGCATCCTCCTTTGTGCATTTTTTAAGCCTTTCAGGGTCTTTTTTGGGGCTGGTTGCCTTGCTCTGGATTTATGGTATTATCATTCCTTTCTGCTTTCACTGCTCGGCAAAGGGTTAAGCAACCCCTCAGATCCTCCCTGGATGCAACTCCATGCATAACAAAAAACCTTCCAGCTCAGTGGAAACAACTTGAAAGAAGGGCAGTGACCCAGCCAAAGGCTGAAGTTTCAGGTCACAACACCCCTGCTCAGAATCATCCGTCTTCTTCTGGCCACGAGTTTGCAGCAAGTCACCTCCCATTGGAATGATTAATCAGGAAAACACCTTTTTGGGACCTAGCTGTTGTCAGAATCCTCTCCTGCACCTGGGATGAGGGCTCTGAGCTCTTAGCAAGGGACACAGCAGGTACATACTCACAAAACATCCCCTTGCATCCAGTAATAAGTGCTAAAAATACATGGTTCATTAGGGAAAAATAAAACTCAAACTGCAATAGTGAGCTTTGGCTTCATTTACTCTCAACTTCTGCAAGGGAAACTGCGTAAGGAAATGGGTGTTTATAACCCCTATCAACCTGGACACGTGCACACCACATTGCACGGCAAAATCAAAGCCATTTGGCTAGGGCAGGAGCATCACGCTGCTCTGTTAAAAGCCCTGGATCAAAGAAAATAGAAGGTTTGGTGTTACTGCACACTGCGCCGGGGAAATGGCACATCTCAGAAATGCCACGTGCTGGAAGAAAGCTACAGAAGGGAAGGATGTGGCCTCTCTCCTCTCTTCCAAAAGGAGCTCCCTTGGGACGGTTAGAAATAATCACCTGCTGGACCACAGTATTGGGGATCATAGAATCATAGAATGGTTTGTGTTGGAAGGGACATTTAAAGGTCATCTAATTCAATCCCCCTGCAATGAGCAGGGATGTCAGTGGCTTCATCTCTGCACTGCAGCGAGGATGCTGCCAATCAACCCACTGCTGAGAAAACAGACGGCACAAGGTTCAAAACCCAGCTCCACACAGACATACACAAACATGGCTGTTGGGAGGAGGATCTTGGCTCATTTGGGGCAAAAGAAGACAAAAAAGGCCAGCGTGGGCATTCAGCCCTGAGTCTGGCACTCGGCGCAGCGCCTCCCGACCTCACACCTACCTGGGGTGGTCTTGCTGATAGAGAGTATCAGGATGGGATGCAAATACAGAAAAAGATGAGGGTGTGAAAAGAAATACTGAAAACTCTCCCAACCTCCACCACTTTGCGCTGTTAAGTCTAAAAGCACGAGTCCAAAGGAACAAATTGCATGTGCAGGTACTGGGTGCAGAGACTTTCCCATTTATCATGCTCAAGCCAGCCACCCAGGGAGCAGGGCAGAGCGGAGAGGCAGAACGCTGAAGTAGGTTCCTGGTTCAGCTGTAAGTCCTGAGATTTTGATGAGATTACGTCTGTGACTCTCCCCCACAAGCTTTTTGGCACCAGGACCAACCCATGATATTGTTTTCATTCGTTCCTCCTTCTCAGCCATGCCGGCACATGCTGGTTTGCCATGCAAAACTGCGAACTGGATCGGGGAAATGAATCTGCAGAATAACAACTTGGGAGAGAAAGAAAATAGAGAGTCACATCAGCTGGACGGCTCCCCGTTGCAAGCGCGTTCAGCGACATCCTTCGCTGTCGGCAGCCTGAAACGGTTTTAGGTGCAGCGGTGCAGAAGGATGCCCAGATTTCACGGTAATGCTGCTCGGCTGCTGAGGGGATGAGCCACCAAACATGGCCATGGGCCTTTATTTTTACTCAGCAGCTGTATTTATGTGCATTATCCAAAAACTGGACTGAATTCGGCTAAGTGATCCCATTTTTCAGCTGATTGGCTTACTGTATGATCCCACAGCACTGCCTGAACCTGCTAGAAATATCGGCTGCAAACCCAAGGCAAGCTATTTCTGACTAGGTGATAAAGAGTGAAACTCACAGCTGAAGCTTGGTATGTACCAGGGACAAGGTGGCACAAGCTAAAACACCAGCAAAGGACATTACGACTTCACCAGTTTCCCTGACCAAGAAGCAGTGGAGGAGTAACAAGCTGTTGACCTCTTGAAGTGATCTTGTATGGCCTTGTATATACTCACACGAGACAGATATGTGTATTTATTTTATTATTTGCTGAAAGTATTCACGCTATGTCCCAAAAAATGCAGATATGTCCTTCGGTGCCCAGAAAGGCACGTCCTGTGGGCAGATGCAAAAAAAACACGGCGTGCTTTGCCTCTGTAGCCGGCTTTGAGACCGATGCATTCCACGAGCAAAAAGCAGGCACAGGCAGGGTCTGCATTAATTAGCCATAGCCTTTAAAAGGACCCTGAGCCACCCATTTTGGGAGGAATTTGTAACTGAGGGACATGAGGGCTCAGATCTCCTCTCCATGTGCACACCCATCCCTTTGCTGCTCACACCACCTCGTCCTGGGTCAGGCTCTGTCCTCTGATCCGCAGCTCCTGCTCTGCTCCATGCTAAGGCCGGGGCTGCTCTGTACCCCACTTGCCCCACTGTGTTAGCTGGGGGCTTCCCCCATAGAATCATAGAAAGGTTTGGGCTAAAAGGGACCTTCAAAGGTCATCTAGTCCAACTCCCTTGCAATGAGCTGGGACATTTTCAACTAGATTAGGTTGCTGAGAGCCCCGTCCAGACTGGCTGTGAATGTTTCCAGAGACATCTACCACCTCTCTGGGCAATCTGTTCCTCCTCCTCCTCGAAGGAGACAAGTGAGCAATGCACACATCCTACCTCCTAAAAGCACCCGAGCTGCTCCAGTTGCCGCACTCCAATGGACCCGAAGCATGAGTGATGATGATAATGAAGGTCAGTGGGAAGATGTGGGGACAGGAACCTGGCATTTCACCCAGTAACCCCAGTAGCGCTGAACACTGCCAAGCTGGGAACAAACTCTGGGGAGTCTCTGAAGCCTGGCTGTCCCCACTTGGTTTGGAGAGGGCAGAACAACTCACTCCTTGGCTCTGGCACTCATCGCCATCCCTCTTTTTCTAGCAAAATACCCATTTGGGGTTTCTGAGCTACTCTGAGGTCAGCAGCTCTGGAAGGACACTGGAGGACAGCAGCACCACAACTGAGGGCCCTAACTTCTGCCCTGGAGGTGTCTTTCACCACCACAGAGTGCATGGGGAAACTTAGAGCAAGGGGTGAGCCCCCCACCCCAAACCACAGAGCGGCTCTGATGGGGCACCCACCCAGGGGTGCAGCCCAACACCCCAGCGCACGCAAGAAGGGTTTGCCCATCCAGGGCATGGCTGCCGTGCTGGCGTTCACCACCATTCCGTGCTGCCCAGGGCTGCCAGCCAGGGCGAGCACCGGTGAGAACAAGCCCTGGGCAAGAAACCCAGCTCTGCGTCCTGGCTTTGCAGCCCGGCGAAACAAAACGAGAGGTGCAGCTCACCGGCTCCGAAGCACACACCCTTCCTAATGAGAGTCGACCCAGGAGCTATGCGGGAGTCCGCCCATTCCCAGGCAGGCTTCAACGCCACCGAGAGCCAACGCTGGAGCCAGGCAGCCTCCAAGAAAAGAGACACGAATTGGAAATTTTGCTTTGATGCCGGCTCGCCAGCCAGCCCCGGCACCAGGGAGGAGGAGGAGGAAGGATTGCCGGCGCTCGCCCTGCTCCCTTGCGTGTGCCTACACGCGGGGCTGAGCTCAGCTGGAGATCCCAGGAGAGGGATGCAACAACTGCTGAGCAAGTGCGGAGTCACCTGCTGCGCCCGGCTTGACCGGGCAACGCACGGCTGGCACGGCCGAACCCCAAAACGGCAGTGGACCACCCGTCGCTGGACAAGGAAACCCGTGGAGGATGGCTGGCACGACCAGGATGCTATGAAAGGACCGCGTCGTATGACCATGCATCGTCCTAAGATGTCGGTAGGAAAAAAAACCATTATCTGCAGCTAAATCTGGGCAGAGCACAGTGCCAGGACCTCTTCTCATCCCGAAAAGGTTACGTTCCAGGAGACACAAATATTTTTTATCAGCCTTGCCGCCGCTGTTAGCGCAGTAATGATGTCAAGCATCACCCGGCGGCAACAGCAAGGTTCAGGACCTTGCATTAACGGCACTCTTGATCTAGCTCTAGAAAGCCGACAGTTGCAACGGGATCAGAATACATACAAAGGTGATTTGATGAAAAAGATTTCCCAATTAAATTCCTGACACTTGCATCCCTTCCCCCACTCCCTTCTCGTATCTCTTTTAATTTGCTTCCATAGGTCGGAAAGCACTTAAAAGACTACCTAGGTGCTGTTAGCATCGTCATCCTGATGGAGAAACTGCAATCCAGAAAGGTTGAGCAACCTATCCAGTGTTGCCCAAGAACCCAGTGGGAGAGGAGAAAGCAGGACTGGTTTAGTCCTGGTTAGTCCATCCATCCCACCACACTGCGTTGCTGCAGGGCAGGAGTTACGGGCAGGCGAACTGGGGTGGTTACACAGCATCGCCGTATTTCCCAGGGTGGAGAGTGCCCCATGGCACGGAAAGCAGTGGCCACTGTCCTTGCTAGAAGGATAGTCCAAAATACATGACTTGTTTCTTTTCTACTTATTTTTCCCCATCAGAAACAAGCTGTTTTTAACGTTTAGGACTGCTGACTTTCTAGGGAGCAAAGGCTGTCAGAAGAGGTGGTAGGTGTGCCTCAGTTTCTCCATCCATAGAATCATAGAATACTTTGGGTTGGAAAGGACCTTCAGAGGTCATCCAGTCCAAACCCCCCTGCAATAAGCAGGGACATCTTCAACTAGATAATGAAATAATATCAATGCCTTCATGTGTTTGCAAGCAAAACCCACCAAAAAGCACGGAGGATTTCTGTTCTGTTACCATTGCCCAGTCCCAAACCCTCTGTGTCCAAGGTTCAGGTCAAACAACCATGCACCAGGGTGACCAGGAGAGGGCATTTCAGAGAAACAGGAGTGGACGGCACCATAAGAGTCCTTATCAAAGCAAACAGGACCTGAGAGTTGCCCAAAGGTTGTAAAGCTGGATCCTTCCTGCAGCAGCAGACACAAAACCAGGGGCTGTGGCTGTGACAGTGCTCAAGTGTTTGAGCCACCGGTTCAGATGACTGTTGAGAACACCCTACAGCGAGCAGGTCTACCCTGACTAGTGGTCCACCAAGATATAAGATGAAACAACATACTTCTATTTGCCCTACGTATTATCCAGAGTGCTGTGATGAAAACACTTCTCAGTCCAGGGCAGTGAATGTGCCTGCTGGAGAGAGAAGCCAGAAAAGTCTCACACCTTTCTATGGACTTATTTTCCCTTCTGTAATTCCTCCACTTGCTCTAGTGATCCCATCTTGTCCTTCCCACTCCCTCACCTCTCTCATATTAAATCATTTGGCCTCCTTACAACCTTTTAAGTTACCACACAAATGAAAAACTAAAGGATTATCATCATAGTGACTAAGGATGTTGTGTCCAAAGGTCAGGCCCCCAGAGAAGTCCACCAACTTGACCACGAGGAAACTGTATGGGACTCCAATACCAGTGATACCCATGATCAAAAATGAGCCTGGTTCAGGGCATGAAGGACCATCTCTGCCCCAGCTCTCGCTGTTCAGCTATGGACCATGGGCATGGAGCAGCTTAGTGGCTTGGTCAAAAATCCAGTGGTTGGGTACAGAAACATTACAGCTGAGCATTCCAAACAGGGGGCTGCTACGCAAACTTATTTACTGGTCAACTCTCCATCACCCAGTCCTGCCGGGAAAGAGGGTTTAACTAAAATCTCACAGTACGACAAGTGCAATGAATAGACTCTGTCCACATGCATCCCAGCTGTTGAAGCAGGACTAATTTTATCTGGTCTTTCACACACAAATTAACTCCTCTTCGGCACCACACAGCATGAGAAACCTTGCCATCCCCAGCTAATCACTTGTCCCTGACTGGATTAGGCTGTTTCCATTCTCATTAGAGACCCTTAAACACAGACCTTAACTCTACCTTCAGTAAGAACCTCTACTTGTCTCTGTGGTTCAAATTCATCTGTACCAGCTCTTTCTGTTCGTCGACAATGCTATCGTACCCGCACCACTCACTTCTGTCAGCAAACTCCAGCTGCCCAGCTTGTGCATCCACAGCTAACACGTAATACTGGTCTTCGCATTATGGATCCAGCGTTACCGGTTTCCCCAACTTCCCAGGCCCTTTATGGGAATCAGCAGCAGCGCAGCCGAGCATGGTGGCGGCAGCAGCTGCCACAAGCGGCCGGGCCAGGCACAGCACCGCATTCCTCCCCTGGGAACGAGCAGTGTGAATAAACCTAAAAGCTGATTTTATTGCATCTTTCAAATTCTTAACAAGCCAACAAAAATTACTGCTGCCTTTTTTTTTATTTCCCATTTTTAAAGTGACAAGGCTTCTAAAATCAATACTTTTAAAATGCCAGGATATTGTTAGATGCATCTGGGGATGGTTAATCAGAGGCACTAAAGAAATAATAAGAAGAATAAAAAATGGCAAAGTGAATTCCCCAGCAGGACACAAGAGTTAGGGAGTGACTGTCCCCCTCCTCCCTGCTGGGACTCAAGAGCACACGAACATCCACCCATCTGGCTGCCCATGCCAGGCTGGCCCAGGACTTGCAGGACAGGCCTTGGGAAGGAGGCAGGAGCCATTCACACCTCAGCTGAGGCCATCTGGAGGGCTGAGGGCTCACTGGGGAGGAGGCCCCAGCAGGTCTTCCCTCCCCGGCAGAGCTAATAGCAGGATGGACACAAAAGCCTTCTTGGAATCAGGCAGCTGCCCACGGCAGAGAAGCCTGGGAAGGGGTGTGAGCGGGTGGGACGCGGAACAGAATGCAGGGCATATCATAGAACAGAATAATTTTGGTTGGAAGAGACCCTCAGGATCGAGTTTAACCATTAACCTAACACTGGCACTAAACCATGTGCCTAAGAACCTCATTTACAGGTCTTTTAAACACCTCCAGGGATGGTGACTCCACCACGTCCCTGGGCAGCCTGTTCCATTGCCCAACAACCCTTTCAGCGAAGAAATTTTTTCTAATATCCAATCTAAACCTCCACTGGTGCAGCCTGAGGCTATTTCCACTTGTCCTACTACTTGTTACTTGAAAGAAGAGACCAACACCCTCCATGCTACAACCTCCTTTCAGGTCTCCCCTCAGCCTCCTTTTCTCCAGGCTGAACAGCCCCAGTTCCCTCAGCTGCTCCTCATGAGACTTGTGCTCCAGACCCCTCACCAGCTTCATTTCCCTTCTCTGAACTCTCTCCAGCACCTCACTGTCCTTCCTGTAGTGAGGGACCCAAAACCGAACACAGTATTTGAGATGCAAAGACAGCCTTGCTCCAAAGCATCAACCTCAGCTCTCTCCCAGCTCCTGCCTTCCTTCCCAGCGCTGTGCCACACACATCTGTGCGGGTGTGGAGAGCCAACTCAACAGCTCAAGAGGTGCAATCATCATTAAAGCCAAGCAGGCTCCAAGTTGGAGCAGGGGAGATGTCTTCCCGCCAAACCAGAAGGTTTAACGCTGCTCGCATTCCTGCATTCCTCTGCCGCAGTGTAATGAATAAACCCTCACAAACTGCTTAAAATGAGGTGGTTTTGGTTAAGCCCAGCGAGTGTGCGGGTGTGTGTTTTGTAACCTTACACCTTTGCAGACAGAGCCCTGCTATGTTTGTAATTGAGGAGCTGAGGTTTTCCAGAGCCGGCTTGTGTGACCAGGCGGAGACGTCACCACATGCCTGTTTTATGGAAGTAGCATCCCCACCACAATGGTGTGAAGATGGGATAGAAAGCATATAGAACCATCCAGACACCTCACTGGGCAGGGGTGCAGCATAGGTCCCCGGCCAAAGCACACACACGAAGCCACTTCTGATGATGTTACACCCAGACCTTCTCACTATCGGTACCAGTTTATCTGCAGAGGATCCTGTCCGGGTCTAGAAGCAATAATATTATTTATTCATGATTTTACTGAAAAATCTAGTGGTTACTTAACCAAAGGTCAGAATCCACACATCCCTCTGCCTGGCCTTGGCTCCTCAAACTTGCCTCTGACAGCACCATCTCTTGTCTCTTCATCATCCTCCAGTTCAACTTGAGGCTTCCCTCCCCATGGGTCCTGTGGCTCCAGCCATGGTCCCGTTCTTTTCTACCTCCCCTTCACCTCCACCAGAAACACACATCCAGCCCTCCTCTGCACAGACTCTCCTCTCTACTCCAGGCTGGTCTCCTTGTGTTCAAAATTTAAGTCACAGAATATCTTTTGGATACTTTTTTGTCCAGCATCCAAATTTGCCATCACCATCCAAGCTCTTGTTTTCCCACATCACAGACAACACAACTGCCCTTCCCTGAGAAACGAAACTTCTCCTGACCAAAGAGTACGCCACCACACAGGTCATGTTTTCTAGCCCATTTCTCTTTGCCAAGGCTCTCCCCTTTCCTCACCTCATCACGCAAGAGCTCTCTAACTTTTGAGGAATAACCCATGCCCTACAGTACCCACTATCTGCTGTTGACTCTTACAATGCTCACTTCTACTTAGGAAGCTGGTCTCCTGAGCCAGTCAGCAGAAAACATCTTTGATATCGAATATTTTCTCCCTTCCTGCCCTTTCTTGTCTGGTAAGAATTCCTCTCTAGTGTCTACCAAACCACCTCATCGACTTCATCAAAACTCTCCTTTGCTGTGACATTTACAAGAAAACTCAATAACTTGTGAGGCTGCTGGTGTCCTGAGACACATCTGTCAAGATGATCAATAGTGCCCTAGCATTTTCATTTTACTCCTCCATCTGCATGTATCCAACCACAACCTTCTGTCACTGATCCAGCCTGTAAGCTCCCTGGGGGATGGACAGCCATTGATTCAACATTTGTACAAAGAACGATAGGCTCTCAGAGCACAGTCAGTGCTTCCAGTGTCACAGTGGTGTAAATAACACATTTAAACACCCACCAAGGTCAAGGTATGTACCTACACTAGGTGTGATCCCCAGGTTTACAGCAGAAAAAATGGCCAAGAAGTCCACCCACATTGTGTTGCCAGGAAGTCACAAGTTACGTGAGGACATTTCACAGTGCACTGAGATCCAGGTGGTGTTGCATCTAGTTACAACAACGTCCTATTTGCTCCAAAACAAATCACAGCACAAAGCATTCCCATACTACTAGAATGTCTTGACACACTGCTCTTGGTAGCATGGAAAGCATCCCACGATGAATTTTTGTACGTGTCAAAGAAGTCAGCGTTACCTTGCTTACAAGTGTAAGCTCCATGCTGAGTACTCAACCATGAATGCACTTCAGTGATGTTCTCTCTACTAGACTGGAAATCATAGAATCATAAGACAGTTTGGGTTGGAAGGGACCTTCAAAGCTCATCCAGTCCAACCCCCTGCAATGAGCAGGGACATCTTCACCCAGATCAGGTTGCTCAGAGCCCTGCCCAGCCTGGCCTGGGATGTCTCCAGGGATGGGCACCCACCACCTCTCTGAGTAACCTGGGCCACGGTTTTACCACTCTCATTGTAAAAAAATTCCTTCCTCACATCTAGTTTGAATCTCCCCTCCTTTAGTTTAAAATCATTGCCCCTTGTCCTGTCGTACCAGGCTTTGCTAAAAAGTCTGTCTCCGTCTTTCTTATAGACCTCTTTTAAGTAGTGAAAGGCCACACTCTTTAGTGCTTCTCGCTGGGGCTGAGTCACATGTTGGCAGGTTTGGGTTCTCATTGCCCCATGCAGAGGGACCCCACAGCATCTGCACTGCAGGAGGAAAGCTCTGCCTTCCCCAGGGGGAAGCATTTCCCATGGTTCACACCAGACATTTTGCACATGAATATGTTTCTTGAGCAAGAGCTTGTGCCTGTCACCTTGCAATCACCTGTCCTGTAGGTCAGCTACCAGCATTTTTGATCAGGCTTTCTCCAATGAATGCAAGGCTGAAAACACCATTCTCTGAGAACAGCAAGATTCTGCTTGGTTGAACACAAACTAAACTGCCTTTGTTTTTACTAACGCAATAATTGCACATTACAGGCATTTTCAGGCCCACTTTGATGATTTTATACAGCCAGTGCTACACAGTTAACAGGTACAGTCAAAGGTGAGAAGGTCCCTCTAAGGCTCCAATGAGCACGGATTTCAGCGGGATGTGTCTACCTAGACAGGTGCAGACAGACCTGGGCTTGCTCCACTTGTGCCCAAAGCCAACTGGGATTCAGTCCAGCTTAAGACAAAAGCCACGAAGCCACATTAGTACAGCACTCTGCCCAAGCTCATATGCCCAAAGTGGGTGCCCTGGGCAAACACCAGCCAGACCTTTGATTTTGTCCTCCACAACAGTTACATGAGAATGCAAGGGTTATAAATCATCAACAACTCAAAAAATTCATAATAACCACAACTAGTAACTATTATAACAGATTCAAGTCAACAAGTGTACTACTCTGACCTGACTGAATGGTGGCTTTCAAGTCATCTGGTCCTTGGGGAACCATGTACCATATTGTGTGGGTCCGTGGAAAATAACATAAGAAACAACTCCTTTGTGAGAAGACTTAAATTTCCTTGAAAGGATCCCACACTTCAATGAAAAAAAATGTTTAGGAACCCACAAGGTGAGAAAGGTTTGAAGAACCAGTTAGAAGGCGTATAATGAAGCAAAATCAACCCTGGGGTGGAAACAGCTGCTAAAACCCAACCCAACAAAACCCCCACAACAGCAGTGACCTCATTGCTATGGTTTCTGAGGAACAGTTTATTCCACAAAAAGAAAATTGTTCACAGGGAGGAAAGTGAGTTGAAATTTAGCCAGTACAAAGATGCATGTGAATATACAAAGAAAGGTTTTAAGATCCTGAGTGGTCATGAAAAGGCACCCCCAATAACATGTGTCCCTTAGAGGTGGGAAAATAGCCGTTTGCTGCATTGCCAACACCCTTGTGTACAGATGGCACCTGGAAGTGTCTGATGAACCATCCAAGCAGTCATCAGACTGTTTAGCTTGAATGCCTCAGTAAACACTAGAAGAAAGAGTATTTCTAGATGTACATGGGTGACAAGACAACCATATACTGAAATAAAAGGAGCTGATGGTGTACTAGACTTTCCCCTTCTGTTGAAATAAAATTATACCTTGGGTTAGTTTCAAGATAGTTTAAAGGAAAAAAATCAATGACCTTCTACACCTCGGCGCTTTCAAGACGCTTGAAGCATTTGACCTTTTTGGAGAGAAAAAGAAAACACCACAAAACTTTTCCATCTTATAAATCATGTAGATGCGACCTCAAAGGGCGAGGTGGACTGGGCTGAAACTCACTGTTCAGCTCCACACCTCATCGTTGTCAAAAAAAAGTACCCTTTTCCAACCTCCGCAGAGCCACAGCTGGCCCTGGTGCTCACCAAACCTCTCCAGAAGCTGATGCAGTCTCACTGATGAGCAGAAAGCCCACCCAGCATGGACACAAGCTCACCTTCCAACAGCACAGCGAGCTGTGGATGAATCAGTGCCAGAGCCAGCACAAGGGCTGAGGAGGGCTGGAGAAGTCAGTGGTACCGACCCCTTTGGTGGCAGGAACAGTGGCAGCCCAGCACCTCCCAGAACAGCCCATCATGTGGCCAATGAGTAGGAGAAGGGAAAGGCAGACAAGGAAGAAGAGGAAGAGAAGATGATAATATACAAAAGACTCGTTTCTTTTTTTTTTTTTTTGGAAACTGCCTATAATTAAAACCCCAAATCAGATGCAAATTTGGCAGCTGCAGAGAACGGTGCTGGGTTCTGTTGGTTTTGCTTGAGGTTTCTCAGCCTGGTTGGCAGGACACTTCAGGCAGATCATCCTAAGGGAAATGCCTTTGATTTTTCTTGAGAACTTGAAGCTGCTTTAAACACACAGCAAAAATTATCCTCAGGTACCAACTATTGCCAGATTCCCTGACAAGACAAACACATTTATCTCCGAAAAAATATTTTGCCATTCCCTACCTTTGCGTGAAGAAACCAGCTAAGAAAAAGGAGAAAGCAACTACTTAGTTCAAGAGAAGAGAAAAAGAACATGCACATGATGCTTTGAAAATTGCACAAAACACTCTAGTGAGAGAGAAAAGCAAGAGAGCAGACAGGGATGTTGCTCTTGTCCCTAATGCCCTTCGTGTCATGGTACTGGGTACGGGAGCATGAAGCTCTGACCACTCCTGCAGATTCCTGCAGCCGGTAACTCCTGCCTTGCAACCTGTGCGTGCCCCATGCTGGCCCCTCTCTTCTGCTCATTAAACCACACCAAAACATCCTTTTTGAAGTGGTTTGCCAGAAAGGGCTCCAACAGATTTGAGGTGTGGCTCTGCTGCCGCTCCATCAGTCTGTATTATATGCTGCCCTCTGGGCCACACTTTGTCCCACCGCATCAGTGCTGCTGCCTGTGAGCAGCACAGCCACGACACAGCTCCGTGAGCCACCTTCTCCAATAGATGATCCAATTTTATTGTTTTTAATATATATCATTTCATTAAGGTCACAAGTAACATGCATTTGCACGCTCTGTAGGACCAGGCTTTATTCCAGGTCAGCCATTGACTGTAAAGCTGGCACAGTGGTGTTAAGCATCCCATTCCCAGTCAAGTTGGACCATGTGTCCCACGCATGGCCAGACTCAAAGGGACAATGTGGTGGCTGCAGCTGTACGGCACAGATAGTACCAGTGATTAGCCTCCAGAAGAGAAGGCTGGGGAGACCTTACTGTGGCCTTCCAGTACTTAAAAGGGGCTGATAAGAAAGATGGGGACAGACTTTATAGCAGAGCCTGCTGTGATAGGACAAGGGGTAACAGTTTTGAACTAAAAGAGGGGAGATGCAGGCTACACATGAGGAAGAAATTTTTTACAGTGAGGGTGGTGAAACACTGGCCCAGGTTGCCCAGAGAGGTGGTGGATGCCCCATCCCTGGAGACATTCAAGGCCAGGCTGGATGGAGCTCTGAGTAACCTGATCTGGTTGAAGATGTCCCTGCTCATTGCAGCGAGTGGACTGGATGAGCTTTGAAGGTCCCTTCCAACACAAACTGTTCTATAAGGTTCAAGCAGACCACACTCCATGTTGGGGTGTGGGGATGCAAGAACCAAGTCAGAAGTTAGGAGTTTGTTGGAAAGATTCAACCAGGCATCAGAAATGGCCCCAAACAAGCAACCAGAAATTCGCAGCCCGGGTGAGGGAGCAGGGATGTTTGAGCAGGGATGAGTCAGGGCAGGGGCTGGCACACAGCTCTGTGTTGCAGCAATGCAGGCACAGAGCAAAAATTAATGGGAAGGACAGGGGGGCTGGAGGCAAATGGCAGGGGCCCAACAAGAGGAGAGGCTCCTGCCCACAGCACACTGGTGGTCCTGGGCAGCAGAGGGAGGGCGAGTCACCAGTGGGAGAGCACCAGCGCTGCACTAAGAGCAAAGCTGGATACACCAACCTGCAGCACACAGGACCTCGTGGCCCAGCATGATCCCACTGTGCCCCACATGCAGCTACTGCTCCCTGAAGATCTTTGTCTCATGGACCATGAAACACAGCAGACTCCGCAAGATTTCTGGCGGAAAAGGCTGCCACATCTCTGATTTGTTTAGGCAGGTTTTGGTGGTCCTTTATACTTTGGCTTCACTCCAAGATACTATGATGAAGCAGGGGATGCTTCAAACACAGAAGGAAACAGTGCAGAACAAGAGACTTGTAGAAAAACAAGCAGTAAAAAAAAAAAAACCAAGTAAGTTTCCAAATAATAAGAGTTGAGGATGGCAGAACCTAACAAAAGGTGTAAGAGCAGCAAGAATTAAAACACAGGGATAAATGGGAAGGGTATGAAGAAGCCTCATTGCAGTGCGGGGATGTTACAGAGACAGGGAAGGCAGATAAAGCAAGTACCACAAGGGCGAACCAGGCAGCGTGCGGCCAGGATTAATGATCTGAGGTGGGATAAAAATACCTCAGTAAACGACGCAGTGAAATCCATTCTGCCACTCTAAAAAAAATACTGTGTAATTTGTGTATAATAATGTCACCTGTTGCTGACACAAGACCTGAGGCTGCAGTTCAGCAGGACGCTGGCACAGTCCATGCAGTTCCTGCTGCCATGGCAAGACCTCCGTGAGGTAGCACGAGGTGGTGATGCTCGGTCCATCCAGGTCTGCTCAAAAACAGTGCCGGGTAAAGCCCCGTCAGGCATCATCCAGTACCATCTGTCCTCCCGCAGCCGGCGTGAAGCCAGCCCAGACACAGCAAGTCAACGTAACCTCCACGTGGAGAGTTCAGCCCGATCCCATGGAGCAGCAATTGAGTGCCCAGGGCTGATCTGGATCAAAGCCACGCTGCTGGCTCACCCCGTGGTGCCAGCAACAGGTTGTAATCGCCGTGAAACCAGCACCAGAGAAAGGCACAGGAGCAGAAAACAGCACAGGACCCGGTTCTGCTGCCCGAGAGCAGTTTCACACGGAGGAGGAACGAGACAAGACCATCGCTGCTGCTGGTGGTTTACAATCTGGAGCACTGGGGAACAGTGGGTGTTGAAACTGGGATTAATTGCTCCTTAGTTGAAACTGGGATTCCTGCTCCTTTTTTCAGCTTTTAACTGCTATGGTAAAACAGGATAGATGCTTGACAGGAGTCATGTTTCAAAGCGTCGGAGATGCAATGGGCATTTTCGTGGAAATCTCCCTTTTTCTTCAACAAATATATCTTTGAAATGAAAAGCAGCCTGAAGGAAGACACGGCGAGACCTGAGATCTCAACAGCAATGATCGAAGCCGCATGCACCGTTCAACAAGAAAAAGCAAAAGCATTTAAACTCAATGAAGTTAACAGCACGCCTTGGAAGTTTTTAAATGAATAAAAAGTTAAAGAAACACATAGCAGAATTATCAACAGAGATGGAAAGGAAACAGAAAGCAAGGAAAGGAAACGGGACAGTAGATCTTCACCAATCACACCAGCTGTTTGCAAGTGGCTACAGGGAATATTTCAGCACCTCCCTGCAAATGATGACACTGTTTATTTTATCAATGCAACTGAGCAAACAGGCCCTGCCATCGCTAAACATCTTTATAAACCCCTGTTTGACCACATTAAATGCCAACAGTTTATGGCCAAACTGTCCACTGTCCAGGGGCCAGCAGGCTCAGTGCTTCAACTGCGGAACTCCAGAGGATGCTCCGGCTGTGGGTCTCTATCCTGACTTCAGGCTCCTGGAAAGACATCAACTGGTGTAAGCAGAGTGTTGTAAAAAAGGCTGAGCTCATCTGGGGAAGGCAAAGCCCGTTTCAGTCTGGGAAGATTCCCACTACATGTTTTTGAACCACAGTCATGCATGGGGAGGGACCCGGGCACAGGGCTGGAGCATCATCTCCTGCGTGTATCATCCGCGGTTGAGCATCGTGGGGATGAGCAACAGCCCCGGCAGCCTGTTACACAATGTCAGGCTGTTTACGCTTTTAACTAAAATGCTGAGAACAGAAGAAAGGAAAAAAAAATCAGTGTAAGATAGCATATTAACCAGCCAGAGGGGACACATATGAGAGCTGCCCCCTCCACACCATACAGCACCCCAATCCTGCCAAACCCCAGCTCCCAGCCCTCACCTGCTGCCAGGTGGGCATGGATTTGGGAAAGCACAGTTCATCTACAGATCTCAGATGTTGCTGGATTACACAGGTTTGATGGGATACCGTGGGAAGCCCTTCACTGGAGCACCCAAGCACCTCTGGGTCACTTCATTTACCCACTGCCACATGCACCTGAATTGCAACCTTGCAGCATCCAAGCTGGGATGGATGGGCCCTCTCTAGGCTCTGCCACCCCCAGAAAACAGCTCTGGTCTGGCCAAACTCACCAACCAAAAAACTGGTCGAGGACGCTACTTTTTGCCCACAGACTTCTTTCTTCCTCTCTCAGACTGAAGCAAAAAGGTGTGGGGTTAAGCCCAGTCTGGGATGCTGAGCAGCCCAGCCCTTGCAGATGGGCACAGGAGATGAGATGAGGAGGACAAGTATTCCTTCGGTCCACCTGAACCCTGAGAGCATCTCCTGCACTGCTGCACTCCCACTGCTCCTCTCAACAACGTTATTCACCATCTGCAAGTAAAGCTCCAGAGCAATTTTCAGCACAGATTCAGAGGCATGTGAGATATTTCCAGACGATTGTTCTTTTTTTTTTTTTTTCTTTTAAAACTGGCTGCGTATTTCTGGCTAAGTCAACAGATCCAGTCATTGCTGTTACACATTGTCCTCCCCGAGAGCTATTTTTGCTCATGGTAAAAGAAACTCCAGTTCTTTCTGATTAACTCCACAGAAATGCCCGTTGCTCACACAGGAGTCTGTAAAGCTGGCTTGAACTAATCATCAAATTAGTTTAAAACAATTACATTCTGCGGATGAGCATCCTCTGGCATCCAAAATATCATTCTGAGGTTTTTATGCACTTTTAATGTTATTTTGTTTTACTGTCGCCATCAGGTTAATCACAGACAGAACAGAAACATCATCAAAACCAGCCAGCCCATCGTGGCATAACCCAAAATAACACAATTAGTTACCATAACCAGCTTCTCTGCAGAAGCAACATCTCCTATTCCAGTCTTGGTTCTGTATGTGCCTCATGATTCAATTTGAGGGGAAAAAATCCACAAGGAATCTGTATGTATTAGTGCAAACCCCAGAACACTGTGTCATGCAAAAGTCAGCAAAGAGCTGACCCCAAAGGTGATGCAGCAAGCACGGCACTTTGGCTTCCAGCAAGCTTGCCCAGATGGCCGGGTATGGCCCCTCATTGGCGGTCCAGTACAAGATGGGGATCCTGTTTATGTTTATAAATACCTCAAGGGTGGTTGTCAAGAGGATGGGACCAGACTGTTCTCAGTGGTGCCGAATGATAGGATGAGGGGCAATGGGCACAGACTGAAACAAAGGAGGTTCCATCTGAATATGAGGAGAAACTTCTTCACCTTGAGGGTGCCAGAGCCCTGGAACAGGCTGTCCAGAGGCTGTGGAGTCTCCTTCTCTGGAGACATTCAAACTCACCTGGACACCTTCCTGTGTGATCTGCTCTGGGTGAACCTGCTTTAGCAGGTGGGTTGGACTGGATGATCTCCAGAGGTCCCTTCCAACCCCAGACACTCTGTGATTTTGTGATAACTCATCTTCACAACAGGAAGAATGGGTTTCAGCAAGTAAGCAAACACCAGCTGACAGATGGACACAAAAAGACCCTAAGAAAGACTTAGACCATACAAAAAAGCCAAGGCTGCCAAGTCAAAGAATTGCGCAGTGTGCCTTTGCACTCCATTCCCCCAAATTTGCCAGTGTAAGAAAATAAGGCTGCAGGTACTTCCACCATCAGTTGGGCTTTCACAGGAGCACAGCGCCCGTGTTTCAAGTTGACCTGGGGTCAGCGCAGCTCCGCAGTGGGGAAACAGCCCCGTGGGACTCCACACGCAGCACGGAGAGACTCTTCTCCTTTCCCTTTTGTCCAAGCATCACTTGAAGCAAAAGCCTGGAAACGCATTAACCAAGAAAGAAAAGCAACCGCATGACACAGCGAGCACACAAAGCAAACCATGACATTTACAAGTGAGGCTGGTCTTACTCATTTGTATTTCAAAGGCCAGGTTGACACAAGACATTTTTCTTGTTCTAGCTTCGTCTGTGAAGGGAATAATACGTAATTCTGAGTGTTGTTGCCACAGTGTCAGCCAGAGGCTTCCTGCAGAGGCAGCTACAATGACATTCAACTTTACCGCCCTGGAGAATCTAAGATCCAACCTGGGAAAATCCCCCTTTGGCTGATATGACCCATGCTGATTTCGGGAGGCTCGCTCATGCCCGTATGCTCACCGACCCATCCTAAACTCCCTATGGCTTGAATGAACATTAAGCTAACCATGTTGAGTGTTTTCCCTCCTTCAGCAACTTCACATTGCCAAAACCTTTCCATCTCCAGAGCTCTTGCTGACAGAAGGCGAAATTTAGTGAGAAAACTCATGCTCAATGTTTTAACACCTTCAGGGCCTCTATCAAACTGTAAGGTCTCCTTTTTTGCACAAAACTGGTATTTTTGATCCAGCCACCAGTAACAACCCCAGCAGAGGATGGAGGACCACCAGTGCTGAGCAGAGTCACACTGGCAAAGCTCCGGTGCTCCTTAGGCCAAGAGCTGCCTCTTCCTTCAGCCCAGCAACCTGATGTAAAACTGAGCTGAAATTCAGTTTACAGCCTTCCCTGTACACCAGACCCACCAAGACCCTTGTCAGAGGTGGTGATACTCTGTTCTGGTGTAATGCTCATCCCAGTTGTCAACTTTAAACTGGCAGTCAAGGTACGTGGCACATTTACCTCTAATAAATTCAGCCTCATATCCTCCCAGCAAAAACCCAGCTGTCTCAAAGGAACAAGCCATCGTCTCCACACCACACACATTTTTATGCACCTGTTTTCAGGCCAACGATCTAGAAACTACAGATCTTCTTGGAAGCCTTTACTTGCCTACAACAAAGCCCATCACAATTCAGGTGGACTATGATTTACGATTAGGCAAATACGTAAAAATGACAAAGTCACAACAGATCAGGTCTCCAGCTCCTTGGAAGATACTATCATGACCACACGGAGGCCTTAAAGAGATGCTATCATAAAAAGGCCATGAATGTCCACACAATGAGAACATCCTCTTCAAGCAGGACTAGAAGATGGGCACATTAAGTGGGCATTTTGCTTCAGATCAGAGCTGACCACGAGGCTCCACTTCTCCTTCATGACATGACCCCATGGTTAATTTCGGCTCCTTTTCTCCCCCAAAAGCACATTGGCATTGTTGGGAGTCCTTCTACCCAGTTACTAAGCCTGTGTACATGACCCTAATAGGCACACTAGGAAAGCAAAGTAAGCAAATTAGCAAAGTAAGGTGTGTAAGAAACAACAGGGGAACCAGCTTGCGCAATTAATGATCTCCATATTGAAATCAGAATTTTCCTTCCAAGTTTGCCATCCAGTGCAGAGTTCCTCCTACCGATCTTCTCCTCCACCCACCACCACCATGCATTCGACCTCTGCCGCAGCTGCTGTCTCCAGCCTTCATCCATGCCCATGACACCATAGTCACTGTCCAGCACATCTCCCCTCCCCTTTCAGGACAGTTTTATTCCTGTTTTTAAAGCAATGTTCCTCATATTTGCTTTGACCATGTTTGTGGACCCATGGCTATCCGCACACAATGAGTAACTGCAACTCGGAGGTTTGGGGGCTCCCACCTGGCAGTTGCAAAGCCCACAGACCCCTCACCTACAGACAACTGAAATGGTACTGGATGGTTCATGTCTCCTCTTGCCCAGGTGGAGCGATGATCATCAGGGATGAAGGGAAGCGAACTGGGTTGGGTCATGGAGAGGTCCGGCAATGGACTGATTGTCCCTGACACATCCCATCCGAGATCCCACCACAAAAGTGAGAAGGATTCCCTGTGACAGCAAGACAAGGTTGTATATAAATCCCATATTGTAACATGTACATGCACAGAGCTATATATAAAGATATAAAGTACACACCAAAATAACACCAAGGAGTATGGATGTCAAAGCAGGGATAAAATTAGCTTATTAGAGTAGCGGAGAAATCCTGTAAGATCATGGAAAAAAAGCCTATTTTGAACAGTAATGATCACATTTCAAAAATAGTAGATATTCTTGGCTTGGAGCTGCACATACCACAACAGACGATGATCAAGTGAGATCTCACGAGAGAAAAATCAGCCAGAAGATCCATGGGAGAAATCCCATCAAAAACAAGGATTGCATGAGTTAGGGAGCTCCAGCAAATTATTTCCTCAGCATTACTGAGGGTGCTGCCTAAGCCAGTCTGCTGCTAAATGCAATCTTCTTAATATCGTGCGTCCCTGACATGGCAAAAAATCAGCAGAACCTTAGAAATAACTTTTCAAAATCCATTTCTTGAAGGCTAATCCAACAATAACTAGATAAAAAGCCATGCTGGCAGGGACTGCCAGGATGCCATCCGTGAGACTTAACCCAGATAAGGCAAAAATGCAAATAACTTCAAATGCATATAAATTACAATAGAATAATACTGTAGTTAGCTCAATGACTTCATAAAAAATACCAATTTACAGTGCAAAATGAGGCTTAAAAATGAATGAAAATGGGTTAGCAGAGTTTCATCACAACTGGATAACGTGCTCAAGGGCATCAATGGGGGAACACAAGCATCCCAGGGTTGGGAAGCATTTAACAACTTCCCTAGAAAGGTAAGACTAATAAATACAAAGCAGTATTAATCTGTAATACAGCCTACTATAATATTTAACAATAATTAATCAAATTCAGATAAAGGCAGCATTTATAACGAGCAATAATAAGTGCAAAACATAATCAGAATCACTGCACCCAAAAGCTAAGACCTACCTCCAAGAGCAGGGCAAGCACGGTGCATCTGAAGAGGTACATGCTGCCCCACACTTTATGGATATCAGGACTTTTATGGCAAAACCTTGGGTAAAATTCCTTTCTAAAGAGAAATCTGTATCCAAGACATCAACGTGACTCTGAGCATCGTTTGCCCAGCTCAGCTTACAGCAAAGTTTTCCTAAATTTCCCATCCATTTTGCTGGATAATTTGGGTGTGGGCAAGAGGGATGAATTACAGGCATGGGGTAACTCAATCCCTCTCCCCCAGAGGAGCTCTACTGGCAGCTCCAAGTGAGATGCTGACTTTGGATATCTCACCTCTTCTTTTTTTCCCCGCGAGTGACCACAAGAGAAACTTCAAGCAAAATGGTCCTAATCTCTCCTGGAGATGTTGATTTCAGTCCAATGTAGGTGCTATTTGAAGTTTCATGAAAGGACCGTCCTAAATAAAAAGGTTTGTGGTGGTCATGTAGCAGTAAAACCTCTTTCAAAGCTTTAACCCAGGGGTGCCAAACTCATTTTCACCAGGGGGCCACATCATCCTCGCAGTCGCCTTCAAAGAGCTGAATGTAATTTTAGGACTGTATAAATGTAGGCTTTAACCCATCAGTCCATCAGCAGAAAACCGAGGATGTTCGTTAACCCTTGGCATGCTGGCAGAGTCAAAATGCTGCCCACGGCCAAGATAAGCCTGTTATTTCAAAGGCAGCCACCCATCCACTGCTGTAGTCAGGCACCGGCTCCAAATTTTGTATTTATCTTCTGTTTCAGGGAAACAAGGACTTAATATTAAATAATTTTACATACAAGCAACAGAGATATCAATAAATTAGAATGTGGGACTGCTCTTTCCCTAATCTCAGCTGTCTATAAATTAAGCATCTAATGTAATCCAACTGTCTGGAAACTTGCCATGGTCCATGGAGGAAGAGGCTGCTCCAAAGCAACATTTGTTCCCCCTCTTCCCACTGAATGTAAGTGGAGCTTAAGTTAGAAATCAGGGTTTTTTTAGACTTCTCATCTAATCTCACCCGACTGCTACCCACAACCATTCAGGCACAGTGATGTCCACCAAAGAGGAGCTCCAACTGGCACAGTCATGCCAATACAACATCTCCAAGAGGGCCTGCATGTTGGCTGCCAAGTCACACTTTCAGATACTCTTGGTCCAGCTGTGCGACCCATCCAAGGTCACACACCAGTATGTGCTGACACTAGGACTGGGATGTTCCACGTTCAAGATTGGCCTCTTCAACCTTTTGGAAATGAAACTGCTTTAAAAGCCTTCATTTGTGCTCTCAGAAAACACACAAAAATTAAACCCCCAAAGCACCAAGATTTTAAAATTTTATTAGCTTAACTGTTACAGAAATATGAAAATTCAATTTGGCACAACAACCCATCTCCCCCCGCCCCATCCCCAAACATCTCTCCCTGGATAACCTACATGGTACGTGACTTCACAGCGGTCTCATGTGAGGAATGCCCATTCTGCCCCATTCCCACCTGGTTCTGCTCACCTGTCCGGCAGCCCTGTCTGCACCAGGGGCATCCCCGCGGGCAAAAGCACAGGCAAAAGGTTCCAGTTTCTGGTGTTTATCCAAAATACCAATGCATATGAGAGTGAGTAACACAAAACAGCCAGAACCATCAATTTTCTGCTCTTTGAGACTATGCCTACATAGGAAATATTCCCATGAAAAGATCATTTGTAAAGTATTATCTATAAGGTAAGGCTACTGAGTTAATCCTCATCACAATGTATATCTGATGCCTTCTCATGGAAGGATGCAACCCAGTAAGGAGGTATTGCTGGCATGTCACCACACATGGCCAATCTGCAGGACCATGAGCTCTCCCTGTCATGATCACAAGGAATGACAAGATGGAAAACCACCACTCATCTCATTCCAAGTCAGCAGCTCTCAGCATGTCTGCTTGGAGCAATAAACCCCTCTCACAAAAGTGACTCTTTGCTCCATCTACTGCTGTTAAAGATCTCTCACATCTTTTTGTTTTGGGAATCCCGTCGACAAACTCAGGCAAACAAGCTTGAACAAAAGAAAGAAAAAACCCAAGCCTAACACACGCAGCCATTCAGCAGTTTGGTTCATGTGTTTCACTGCCCCGTTTTCAGCCACCCATTCCACAAAGGTGCATTGGCACCATGCACCCACCAGCCCCATCAACGTGGACCCTCAAGCCTCTTGGCTCCAGCCATTGTGCCACCTTCTCCAAGCCAATAGTGATCTGGCTGCAGGTTGCAATACAGCAGGCAGTGAAGACTCAGGACTATCTTTAAGACACATTACTCCCAGAGCACTCAGAGGCTAGCAAAATACACCCCAGGTTTAATTAATCCTTCTTGGCCCCCTTTACTCCATACTGGTTTTCAATATGCAACTTCCTAATTCAGAAAATGAACATGGCTTTCTGCAAAGGGGTCAAATTAATTAAGGAAAAACATCCACACAAGGGCAACATCGCCCGAAGGAGATGTCTCTCCAGGACATGCTGCAGATGCATCCGCTGCCCACCTGTGACATCACTTGTTGCCTACAAGTGGCCCAGAGACCTCTTCCTGCCTCCTTCCAAACCCTTGAACACCCACCCCATCACAGCCAAGACAGCAGGCTATGTAACAAAGGGCCACAACTTGTGGATGATGGGAGGATCATGCAGGACACTGGGGAGAGCTTTCCTATGAGCAAGGTGGCACAGTGTTGGAAGTGGTCACCTGGAGAGATGGTGACATCTCCACCCCTGGAGGGTGCCCTCCTCCTGACACTGGTGGCACCAGAGACCTCACGTCGTCCCTCCCAGACACCACGTCGGGGGCTTTCCCTTGGGTCCTGCTATGTTGTAGGAGATGTTGATGGCCAGGCTGCTCCCCTGGGACTTCCCTGCCTTTCCCCCAGGTCTCCACTGCAGACCATGTCTGGATGATCTTCCTCAGCTCCCCTTGTTATATCCCCACGGTGCCCAGGAAACACAGTGCACACTCCACAGAGACAACAAGGCCAGGGCAGCTGTGCATGGGGAGGAAGGCAAAGGTGTGGGGGAGTTGAGGAGACACTGAAGAAAAACATAGAGATGACACAAACCACCTCTGAGAGCAGCTTTTTACATGCGTGTAATTTAACCATCCATAGACACCGTTAACTTAAATAGGAAACAGCAGAACTGAACAACCCATTGATGCAAAACCTGAAAAAAAAAAAGCCAGAAAACACCTGGTTCAATTAAATATATTCAGTTTGCTACTGCACACCCCCCACTAACACACAAGACCCACATGGCTGTATGGACAACATGATTCGGAAAGGTGACTGTACAAGTCTGTACCGATGCCAAGCTCTCTCTAGGCACGGACACATGTAAACACTGGCCACGGCAAGTCACCGGCTGGCCCAGATGACGCTGGGAGCTGCTGATGAGGAGCAACTGAATCTTGGAAGAGGAGAATGCCATGAACTGAGGGAAGATGGGCCTGAGCAATGTCACCATTTATTTTTTCCAGATTTATTCCAATGGCTCTGAGAGGATATAATGTCTCCAAACTTTGGATGAAACGTCTGGGTGCTCACGTGGATGAGGATGGAGCCTGCAGAGAGCACGGTGCTCCCTCCCCACCTCCCCATCCCCACGCACACACTCATCACTCCACACAGCTGCTTTAAAGAAGTAAAAATCCCTGAAAGAGGACACAGCTCAAAGAGATTTTTATCATCACATCCTGCACATAATAAGTGAAATCAGAAAGTGGGAGGAGCAGCCTAGAAAACAGATAAGCATTAGATGCTCATGGTGAAATAATCAGTGTCTTGGCTTTGGCGGAGAGGAGGCTGTGGGAGCGCTCATTAAAATCAGGAAAATTAGTGAAACTATCAAAGAACTGAAGTGGGACATGTCACGCTGCAGGATAACACAGGCGCGAGATGGGGTGGACTGGCCATCTGTGACCATGGCTGAGCTGACAACGCCTGATGGGACACATGTGCAGGTCCAAATCACAGCAAAAAAAAAAGGCTTCATTAAAAGCCCCCATTGGATGCTAAGCCCAGGCTGGGTGTAAAATTAATCCCGGCAGAACTGGGGCAGGGCCCAAAGAACAACAGCTCGGGACCACTCCCCAGCGTACTCAGCATCGCCACAGTGGGCAAGACGGGTCCTAAATTCACAGCAGTTTTGACCTAAGGGATGCCACCCCTTAACCAGCCATCCCCTGAGCTGCAGCAACTGGCTGGATTCCTGTACTGCTACCGCATCAAACATGAGGCAAAGCACAGTCTAAAAGCCCTTCCAGGCAGGTTTAAACTAACCGGTCTAATGTCACACTCGCAACAGACTAACGGGCAGCAGCTCAACAAGCTCTGCTCACCCAGCACTCCTCAGATGGCATTGATCAAAGAAGGTTTTAAGCTGTTATACACCATCCTATACCAGTGATCAGTGCTGATTCAGCTGAACCACGGTGAAATCTGGAGGAAGCTTCATTGCAGGGACATCACAAGTGCCAGCTGGTCACCCTTAGTCAATACTCACTGCCAAAAATGCTGCCCGTGCCTCAGTACCCTGCTCACCCTACGACCCAGCCCACCCTTCCATTTTCTTTAGTGAACATATCTCCTGGCCTCGCCTCGGGGCTTTGCCCCGTTTTTGCCTCTCTGCAAGATCCTTAGGCTTCACAGTCACCTTATTGTGTTGGACCCAACTGCCTTTTCTCAGGGCTGATCAACTTGAGTCATGCAAATTACCCAGGGTGGAGGTAAACTTCGTTAGTGGCAGAAAGGGGCATTCAGATGGTTCCTTTTATGTTTCACAGGTCATTTGCATCCTTATTCTCTGCCTTTAGGGCAACTCCCAGTTGACTGAACACCTGCTTTTAGCTGCCTGGACACAAATAAAACATCTTCTCCACCCACCCCCAGTTCACACTCTTTCTGAATATTTAGCTGGTTTCACTGAGACTTGCAAAGTCCTCCTCACTTCAGGCAGGATGGTCATTTTATCTTGGTCAAGATGGAGATGAACACATTCTCCTGCTTAACACATCCCAGAATCCCAAAGCATCCCAGGCAAACCAAACCCAAGGAGAGCGGAGAGCCCAGCACCAGGTCACAGGCTCTGTGGCTCCACATCTCTGAGTCCCAAACACTCTCGCTGATGTCTGAGGTGTCAGCCTGGCACAAAGATCCTTCCAGAAAGGGAGGGATGCAGAAGGGAAGCCAGCTGGAGTGAACTTTATTGCAGAAAAGACAGACAACAGCCAAGTGAAAATGAGGCTCTTCACTGACAACCACTGATATTGCAGAAAGCATCACCCCTGCTCAGACACAGCAACAGGATCCTCCGCTACATCACTTGTCCTTAACATGAGCATCACCAGAACTCCAAAGACTCAGTTTATCCCTGTTCTCTGCATAGAGAATCAGGCATGACCTAAGAGCAAAGAGGGCAGCAGCAGAAGCATCGAACTCAAGGGCACCATGAGTCCTTGCAACATCTTCTGATCTCCAAGGCAGGCAGAAGGAAGGTAGAAGATGTATGTGTCTTCCACTGGGACACGGCCAGGGCTCATGCAAAGGGCAGTGACCACACAATTTCATGTGACAGTGTTTCCCTCACTATAAAAGGGAGTGTTTCCTCTCTCCAGGGCCGCAGCGAAAACACTCCAAAGACTAGTAACAGAAAAGCTTACAGTATATTGCAGAAGAAACTCTGTACATAAGAAACACACACATATTCTGTTTGCCCACTGAAAACTAAATAAGAGTGATATACTGCAACAAATTATATTTTTTCCTTGATTTAAGGTGACAATCTTGAGGATGCACCTTCAACATCAATCCCTCTTTCATAACACAGGGCAATGGGCTCCACATCTGAGAGCATATTGAGGGCACCAGCAAAAACAGAAGTGTATCAAAAAATCTTCCACAGTTGCAGCTGCTTAGGTACAACAGCTTGTATATCTAAGTTTTAGTATTTTCTACTCAGTATTTATCCACACCGCAATACGGACGAGCCAGCACATGCTGAGCGCTCTGCAAACAGACGCAGAAAACAACATTCCTGTCCTCACCCCCAAAAAAAGCTTGTGGTGAAAAAGTGACGCAGAGGATGCAGCCCAGCAAAGGCAGATAGATATCTGGAGGGAATTACCCCCCCACAGGAGATGCAGCGAAGTGCACAAAAGCTCTCCGGGGAGATGCTCATCAACAGAGCCCTGACAGCAGGTCTCAGCTCCTCGCCTCACCACACGCACCAGCAGTTCTACCACAGCTGAGTTACTGGGACATGGATGTTCCTGCTACAGGTGTCAGGCTCACAGAGAGACACGGCAAGAATCACTCCAAACCTTCTCATGGTTGAGAAGCCACAAGCCACGTTACTCAAAAAGCCAGAGGATGGAGCAGTTCCAGGGCTGGTTCCCAAGAGGTTCGTGGGCAGCACCAGAAGCCTCATCAAGTCTCAGTGCAGCACCTCCTGGGGCTGGAGTGATCTTGCTGGTCCCTACGGGGACTGCTACAGCACAGCATGAGATGACCCAGTTGGACTGAAATTGTCCCAATGATGATACTCTGTCCTTCAGGAACGTATTTACGCTGCCAGCCAGGGTGTATAAATGCTGAGAGCAGGCTCAGACAAGTAGCTCACAGAATTAGGCTGTGTCCAAACCTTGAAGAAAATTTAAGGGAGCTTAGGAGAGGCCCAAGCTTTCATCCAGTGGGTTTGGACAACCCAAGCCACCAGTAAGAACCCTGAACTCCAGTACTCCTGCGCAGGGTGCAGACAGGCATTGCAGACCCTGCATCCAAACAAGCCATCCCAGCTCCACTGACAGTGAGGAGAAGCAGGTATTGTAGGGAATGATTCAACCCATGCAGGTGCCTACAGGTCAGGGTCGGGCACTTCATAAAAATACCCATTTCCCTCCAGCAACTGTAAAAGGAGACTGGGGGAGAACTGGTTCAGTAGCAGGTAAGTGCAGGCGAGGTCTCTCAATCTAGAGGAGCAAAGTCTCTTGCTGCGAAGCTCAAATACAACCAGAAACAAGGTCTGTGTGATGCACAGACCTCAACACATCCAAGATAATCTCCAGCCCTTCTGAGACCCTCAAGCACATCAGCAGTCTAGAATCCTCCCATCAGCCCTGTAGAGGTAAAATACAGTGAAACCCATAATAAAAATTAAGTCTAGAGGTTCAACAGAAGACGTCTTAGCCAAAGGGTGCTGAGAAGGCCAGGAGGGCTTGTGTCTCCAGGCTTACAAGTGCTGAAAGCCATCACCACTCACCTCATTTTCCAGGAAACCCTGGCAGGATCTGACCTCCCTTCCACACGCTCCTCCTCTCTCCTTTTTGCAGTCAACCGAGACCTATATGACATTACAACAAAAGAAATGTCAGCAAGCCCAGCTTTGTCCCGTCCTTTCAACTGAAAAACTTCAGTTCCTCGGTTCTTTGAAATAAGGCTGCACTGGAAAGCAATTAATTACAAACTTTAGGTTATATATCTACTTAAATATGTGTGTATATATATATTTAATATGCATATTCTCTATTTTAATATATATATACATTGGGGAGGGGATAGGAGCCCCTTGCACGTGGCCGATGCAGCAGCAAATGTCCAAGCATCAGGAGCCCTACAGCCTGTTCCATGATGAATAACCATGATGACCCAGGGACGGGGAACCAAAGTGAGCATGCTGAGGTCCTCTAGAGATGTTCACTGTCAGCTCTAAAGCAATTCCTCAAACACTCCTGAAGAGTAATGGGAGGAAACACAGCCAAGAGAGCCAGGGCACCTGGGATGATGAAGAAATGGCCGCCTTGTGGTGCTCACCCAGGGCTGGTCAAGAGCTCCTGCCCCATGAGCATCCCAGTAGCATCACAGAGAGCACGTGGGCGACCTCCAGGCCTTGCTGACACCCCACATTACAGCCTGGGGGTTGCACAGGACAGCCCGATGGACACCAGGCTGTTGTTCAGGCCACAGGGCCGTGCTGGCCGGTGGACCCAGCAGGCTGTTTTCTCCCACCATCTAGGTCCCTATCCTCTCTTTCCTCTCAGGCCACAAGACCCCTCGTGGGGACAGCCATTTGTCACACAGCCCCATATCACCCAACCATGCAGTGGCAGCAGGAGCTTGAGGCAGAACAGGGTGAGGGGACCCTTATTACCATCAAAATAGCCTCATCACTCGGCCTACTTAACCCAGCTACATTTTGCACTGCTAAATTTGGGAGAGTATGAGAAGCATTCCCAGAGAACAGAGGTGGGGGAGGGACAGGCAGGCTTTTCCCCTCCTTTAACTCCCTGCCAAGTGCTCTGTAATTCAAAGTCCATGTCAGGGATGCCACCCCAAGCTGCACAGCAATGGCCCAGACCCAGCAAACCTGGTGCCTTAACCCCTTGGAGTCAGCATCTGAGCTTGGCTATTTTAAGAAAAGCGAGTTAGGCTTTCTGAAATGACTCCCACTGAAATAACAGGTTTCCAGGAGGCATGTGCGGGGAATTCAGGACATCACACAGGAAAGGAGGCACTCAAATCCAGATAGCGAAGTTTGAAGACCCTGTCCTAGAGGGACATGGCGCTCAGCTTGGTAACAGCTAGCAGCAATCATTACACTCCAACTGGTTTAAGAAGTTGTGAATTACTATTTTCAGGTGCAAAATAGAAGAACTACTCAGGAAACACAGCAACAATACCAGCAGCGAGATGGGGCCACCGACCCTGGCAGCATGTAGAAATATTGCCCTGACCGGCAGCACAGGCTCCTAAAAACAACTGACCACCAGCTCACAGAAGCAGATTTCACCTCTCTCCTGCTCTTGCTGCTGGCAGGTTTGGGAAGCAAACGTAGATTACGGTAACCTTTCTGGGTCTGTTTTGCATAAACATCATCGGCACTTGCACTCTCCTGCAGATGCCCAAAGAAATCTGCCCCTGGAAACTCAACCCGTGAAACGTCCTGTTGGGGAGCTGCTGCCCACATCCAACAAATACACATGTTAATTAATCCCAGAGGGTGCCAGGTCCGATGGCAAGCCAGAAATCTTCCCTGGTACCCACACTGAGATGTTCGAGGGAGCTTTTGAGGAATCCAGCCATGAGCCTGGGCAACCGGCCGTGGAGCTCGGGCTGCTCTCCTGGGACCTTTCCCAAGCAATTCACACACACACCTGAAAAAAAACCTAGGCTTGTTTTCTGTAAAAGTAGGCATCAAACGCTCTGACATCAAGAAGGATGATTAAAGACAGTTGAGTTATGAGGAAAGATTAAAAGAACTAAATATGCCCAACTTGGCTAAGCAATGAGTAAGAGGAGACGTGATAAAAGACTCCAGGCATCTGAATGAAGGGAGTGGCATGGCATTAAAGGGCTGAATAAAATATCTTTCTGAGAAAGGGATCTATCAACGATCTCCCAAGAGATAAGGTACAAGCCTCATTTTTTAGGCATTTATAAAACCAGTTGCTAGAACCGAGGAGAAATCCACATTGCCCCGAAGGGAGGAGGCACCAAAGCTTTTCATCTCCGGCACAGGGTGCTGTGAACAAAGCACGCGATGCCACAAGGGAGTACTGGAACTTGGGAAGTGGCAAGTATTTCATTCTGCCTCACCCAAGAAACAGAGATACGCTTTTTGACTGTAAAATTAAAAAAAAATATCATTTTCACGCCTTCTTTTTAATTCAGCGGCCCTAATTCATAATGTTTCAGGTAAAAAAAAAAAAGAGAGAGAATAAACACCAGCCCTTTCAAAATGAGCAGGGCTGGGAGTCTTACAAGTACTTGACTTTTCCCCCCAGTAATTAAAGATACTTGGGGTAGTGCAGAGGCAAGAGCCCAGCGGCACCCCCAGGGACTGTGCAGCTCCCAGACCCAGCCAGACCCAGCACACACATGGGCAAGGTGGATAAAATCTGGAAAGCACTTCAATACCTGGCTCTGGTGAGACTGTACGCCTCGGAGAAAGCACCCTCTGAAACCCAGGGACCTGACGTGCTTTGTAAAGATCAGATGCCCTGAGCCATGAGAAAAACGCCCAGGAGGAGAGCTAAACCTGTTTGGCTTTACCCCAAAAATCCATATATAATGTATGTAATGTACATACCTACCTAAACACCAAACCTGTGAAGCCAAAGCAGTGGATTTTGTTTAATTTTACATGACGTCCAACCATACTGAACATCTACTCCGAGTGTGGACACAGGGATGTGCACAAGGGAAGGAGCTTGACCTGGCAACACTATTCCCTGAACACACATGCACGGTGAGGTTTCCAGCAACATCAGCTTATCAGTCCATTTGGTGTGCCTGAGGGCTACTATTAACCCCCAAATATTCTTTCAGGTGCTTCTACCTTCCTATTTTTGAGGCAACTCAGCCGCTGGGTATCATTTACACACCTCAGCAGTATCCTAGACTTGGGTACCTGAGAGTCACCTTCACCTTCAACAGGGCAATGACAAAAGCCATTTGCTGATGGTGCAATTTTAAATCACAGTTAAATTTCCACAGTGGCCATAAATTAATATTAAGAAGGTGGTCCTGTCCCAGCTGCCCCCCACTACCTTGACCTGGTGAGTCAATGCAGGGCAATTAGGTCTAAAAGAAAACAAGCTAGGAAAAAGAAAAAGGTGAACAATTTTCTTCTAATTAATTCTCTAAACCAGTTCAGTGGGGTTCAGGCAAGTACTAGAAATCTTCCCCCTTTTGGCATAAGCGAGATCAGCTGAACCGCAACATGTGACTGCAATCCAAGGCAACCTTTGTTTGCAAGACCAAAAGTGGATCTTTTTGATTTATTTTTTTCCCCCCTTTCCCACAGCAAGCTCTCAAGTCTGCAACCGCCTTTCTCCATGGGAACAGGAGATCCACCGTTTGCTGACCGGTGAGTTTTACTGCAGTTCAAACAGGATGTTCACAGAGGATTTTATTATATTTTTTTAATAAGTGGAGTATTTTAGTAGGCAGTGAATCTTCTTGCTTTATGCTTGCGTGTCTCTTTGGGAGGCTGAAGTACAACACCAGGCTGCCAGATTCATTTTATATATTGAAGAAACATGATTCCACCCAATCTGAAAGGCAGGCCAACATGAAAAGACCCGTTCAAAGTGGAGGAAGCTCTGCATTACAGTTTGGGATGAAAAGGGGAAAATTAAAACATCTAAGAGAGATTATTATACCTTCTAACAAACCTTCCTCTTCCCATATAGAATCAGCTGCTTCCATCACTCCAGCAACGCTGATGCTCGAGATAACCAGGCTCAGGGTATCACCATCAGAAAGAATTAAAGGCTTTCAGGTTGTATTCAAACAACTCCTTCCTTTCCTTTTGAAGTTAATTTTGGGCATCCCCGCTCAGGCCAGGACTGCAGTTTTACTCTGCTCTCACCACGCATTCAGACAGACAGACAGCCTTCCCTTGCAGTCAGCATGGCAAGAAGGCAAAGCCACTCTCTGACCCATAACTCATCCTTAGATGAGCAGCTTTGGGGAACTGAAGAAGGAAATGCAAAATTTTGCCTCATGCAATTCCCACCACAGGGAGCAAAGGTTATCTTTTCTCCATTCGTCTAATGAATAAGAAAGAACCCTAAAACACAGACAAGTTTCTACTATTCAGAAGAGTGGATTGGGATAATCCATGTGTTTAAAAAAAAAAATGGAGATTAGCCTGAAAGAGCAGCAGGTCCCATGTCCTGCATCACTCACACAAACATGCAGCGCTGCCACAAGGACCGATGGAGAAAGGTCAGCCCAGGTGTGGTCCATGCACCCCCACCACAGGTGAGGGAACAAGGGTAGAGGGGAAGGTGTAACCCAGAAAAAACAAAAAGCGAGATCCCTGCAGCTCTGCACAGACGATACAGAAGCCCTGGTACCTGGCCAGAGCACAGCTCGCTCCCACTATACAGAGCCCTGGCACCTCTGCAGAGCCGGCATGGAAACCAGTCCCCATCAGGGACAGTCCCTCTGAAAGCCACGGGAGAGTTAACTGTACAATTAACACCCTACAAAGAAACCCACCTATTGTTATCCTTTTTTTTTTTTTTTTGGCTTACAAAGAGCAGCAGAACCCGCTCAGCAGTGCACAGGTCTGCAGGGTGAGGATGCCAAACCACAGATGCTTCGCTGCTCGCCCCTGCCCAGCCCTCCCCAGCACAAAGCCCCACTGCTGGCAGCAATGACAGCGACTTCGGTATCACTCCCTTGATAAAACTATGGTGTGCCTTTTGGTGCTTAAGAGAGGTGATTTCCTGCACTATCTCAGAGAGCATCTTGCTTTCCAATGAACCGCGCCTCGGGATACCTTCGGAGCTGCCTGGGAATGATCTGCTACGGTATTCTGCATGTGGGCAGCGGGGCGACATGCACCAAACCCAGCTGGATAGGCAGGCGGGCAGAGCGGCATCTTCTGAGAGATGACAGAAAGAATAACAAGCAGAAACTGGGCACAGAAGACAACCAGCCCCAGCACCACCTCCCTGATGTGTGCTGGGAAGCGGCTGGCTCCCCACGTCCTTCCTGAGAAGTGTGTTTCTCACCCTGACACACGCATTTTGATACCCAAGTCAATCCCTGCTCCCACTTGGCAGAGCTTTTGCTGGCAGTGCTTTCCCCTGGGTATTTTCCAAACGCTTATCCGGAGCTTCCCATCCCCACTCTCTCCCATATCAATAACTGTTTTTCTGGTTTTACTCAAGATCTGAAAAGGCACAAGAGAGAAACGAGTGTTTTTCGGGTTTCAGGAAGACAGGCACCTCTGCCCATGCATGTAGCTGCTCCTTGGCTGGGGGAGAGGGGATGCACTTGTCCTGTGCACAAAGCTCCTGGAGAGGGAACCGAGCGGGATGTGAACGCCTGGACCACTGCTGGCAGCCTGGAAAGAGTTACCGCCTGGCTCGGAGGATTTCTGCCTTCCCAACAAGGCGGCCGGGGTGAAGAATGCAAGTGACGCAGTAGCATCCTGCCGGGAGAGAGGGGAAAAAAGTCAAAAAGAAACCCCCAAGAAATTAAAAAAACTAAAGCTCTTTGGATGACATTCAGGATGACTACACTTTTACTGTAAGTGTTTAGTAACCGGGAGTCGCATAACCCTTCCCTGCCCACTTGGGGCCACGACACGCAGATTACAAACTACGAGAAACACTTCATACACACACGCCTGGCCGAATCCACCGTGCGAGGGAGGACAAAAAAACCTTTAACAAATTAAGCTGCGTTTCCCATTTAGCAGAGCCCAATCGCTATTTATTTAACAATTTTAAAGTGTTATTTTAGCCTTCCTGGTTTGTGTGTGTTGAGAGGCTGTTCCTGGGACAGGAGCCAAAGTCAATTAGAGCAACCCGGCAGCTGGAGAGGGAGGGAAAAGCAGAGTGGAAGAGTGGAGGAAGGTGTGAGGCAAGGCTTCACCATGGGGACAGTGACTGCCAGCCCCCTGCAGAGCTGGAGGGAGGTGAATGGGAAACTGGGGGCAGCAAGGGGGAGAGGGAGCTGGGGTGCAGAGCACTGCCCGGTCCATCACCATTCAGTGGTCACCAGCAGAGGCTCCCTGCTTTCAACACACCCATCGCAGAATGGCTGGGGTTGGAAGGGACCTCTGGAGATCATCCAGTTCAACCCACCTGCTAAAGCAGGTTCACCAGAGCAGATCACACAGGAATGTGTCCAGGTGGGTTTGAATGCCTCCAGAGAAGGAGACTCCACAGCCTCTCTGGGCAGCATGTTCCACTGCCCTGCCCCAGGCAAGTGTGCCAGGAGATGAGCAGATGAAAGCAAAGCCATGGCAGCTCTGCAGACACAACCATCCATCCCGGGAGGACGGCGCAGAGCTCTCTGTAGCGGGGATGCTCCACGTGGGTACCTCCCACGTGAGCCACTGAACCCATCCAAGAGATGCTTTCACAGAAGCGACCAGGGGATGGATGATCCACTTAGGTACAAATTCTGTTTGGTATCCACCTGCTCAGCATGCCCTGCAGCATCAACATAAACATCTCCCAGCGGGTACCAGATGAGTCCCACTCTAGGGTCCTGCATCCTACTCCGCCTGGCATCCCAACACCTCCAGATCCGCCTCTGCGAATGATTTTTGGAGCAGGCAGAGGTGATATAGATGGTGGTGAAGCAGGATGGATGCTGCCCCCAGTTGAACAGCTTTCCTGCGCAGATCAGGGGAAAGCTACCTGGTACCCGCTGATGGGGGCTGTGAAACATGTGTCTCAGACTGCCACCAGCCCTTTCCCCCCCTTCCACATTCCCAAACTGAACCTTTTCTCAGTTAACGCAAGACCCCCTCTTCCACGTCTATCAAAACACAACATGCTGCTTTAACCACCATTTTCCCCCAAAGAGCTCGAGGGGTCTTTGGCCATGGTGGCTCCAAGTGCTTCCTGAGGCTCATGTGCCCCATCACCACCGATGCCATCAGCTCGGGGCTGGCCAGCAGCAAAACTGTGATGGTTCTTCTCCATCCACCATGCAGGAAGAGGGCGATGAAGAGAGGGAAATCCACTCACCCCCAGCTCCTCTCCCCCAGCATGGCCATCTGTCCATTAGGCATGGGTTGGTGGAAAGACAGACACAGGGTCTCCCCTGGACCAACCATGAGCAGATTCTTCCACATGGCTTTTCACCAAGTCCAAGCAGAGGGAGGAAGAGCACACAACACCAATGGGAGCTCTAATAAAACACGATAATGATGATATAGGGGTGCAAATCTAAAGACGGAGGGAGTCAAAACACAGGGAGCACCAGAGAGGAGCTAAAATGCACCAACAGCTTAGAGGAGCCAACAACAAGCCCCAACACTTTGCAAGAGCTGGGCGGACAGGCTGCATATGGCCAGAGATTTCAGTAGACAGACTCATCAGGACTACCCCAAGAATTAGTTAATAAAAGCACTGCAGCGTGCTGGGCCATCACGACTCCGTCCTCCAGAGATGTCCCCAAGACAGGTCCCCATGTGAGCACCCAGAGCAGGACTGGCAGCTGCGACGGTGCATTAGGCAGAGCCACATTGCGCACAGACCTGGAGCCGGTGCTGCTGCAGGGCCCCGGCCAGCTGCAGGCAGGCAGAGCTGCAGGCAGGGCTGCAGGCAGAAGGACTCAGTTGCTGCAGCTCTGCAAGATTTTATCCTTCCTATGCTGGTCAGGAAGAGGCAGCGACCCAACCCAGAAGCCTCACATCTCCTGCTAGTCCTTTTGGTTTTTTTAATATGACACAAGGGTTATTGCACAGAGAACACCTGAAAACACAGGGCAAGGGTGATGTGAGCACAGAGCATGCCCACGCATGAAACCAGTGATCAGCAAGATACAGGCTCTCCACAGCATCACTGTAAGTGAGCCTACCCAGCATCTCAACACCAGGATGCTCCTCTCCAGCCACCCATCACCTCCTCATAACCAGGCTCAGTGCCCTCCACGGAGGGAAGCAGTGCTTTACTACCTTTCTTTATTCTCCTTTGCTCTCATTTTTAGGAAATAACAGTGCATGGAGGAAGGTAACAGGTGGGAAACATAAAAGCAACTCTCATGCAAAATCCATTGGGCAGTTGGCGAAGCAAGAAGCTAAAGCAAAGTGAGCAGAAAAGAACCAAGGAATGAACACTGTAAGCCCAGAGACATTATTCTGCATGCTCCAGAAGTACAAACTTGGAAGGAGACACCGGGGAAAAAAAGGTCACCCCCTGTGCTCAAAGTTCACGCTGCCCCTTCTGAGCATTTGAGAAAATAAAAGCTTCAGCATTGCCGAAATCACCTGCTGCATTTTGCAGAAGATGAGTTTTCTGCATGCTCAAAGATATGTCCCCAAGATGCCGGTACCACTTGAATGACCTTGCTGATGAGCTCTGGAGCTCCGCTATCAAGCAGCCCTGCCATGCCAGCCCTGCCACAAGCTCGCCGTCCAGCAAACTTCATTTGGTGGGCACTACTTCTGATATTATGTGGTTATTTTGATATTATGTGGTGTGTAGGAACTGCCTGGGGATTTGACTTCTTCCCAGTGTAAGCCCCAGCCTGTTAGCCTTGAAAAAGCAATGAATAGCAAATTGCTTGTTTTCTTCTTCACTTTCTCTGTACCCTTTTAAAGACAAATTACCACGCTGCTTTTATTTTTTAAGCAGCCTGGATCAACACCAATCACATTGAGCGCCAGCATGTCACACATGTCACAAGCAAGCATAGCAAGCTTTTTCTTTTTTTTTCCATGGGAATTTCAGCATCAACTACGCTAGAACTGAAGCCTAGATTTTCCTAGCATGGCTCACATCTACACCCTCTAAGACGGCACGCACAGACGCTGTGCTCTGCACTGTGCAGGGATGCAGCACGGCAAGGGAACCCTGCAAACCACAGAGGAAAGCTCAACAGCCTACAACAAAAGATGAGGTGTACCCAGATCTGCCTATCTATGATCTTCCTCTTCAAGGCACTTTTATATCCTCCTGTGATTTCAGAACCCAGCACACACTATTTCAGCTTTGATGCTATGTGTTCTTATTATCAACCGACCAATACCAGAATATCCTCCTTTCTTCTTGCAGTAAAACCCCTCGTTTCCCTAGGAGGTACAGCTGGTAGGGCAGAACAGACCAGGCATTTAGCATTTAATCAGAAGTATCAGCTCGAATCATCTAGGCTTGCACAGCTCCAGAGCATTCCCACCAGCTGCAAACACCAGCCGAGTAACATCACCGTCAGACAGCAGGGGTATCTGGTTTAACAGCCGCAGGGAAGGAAATCATCATTTTGCGTCACAGCACAGTGACCAATATGTGGTCAACCAAACTACTCCCAAGAGCCGAAAAACCAAGAGTAATGCAGTGATGTTGGAAATTTGGACTCAGAACAGCAGAAGGTGTCGGGACACTCGGCCTCAGCAAGACTGACAGGGGCACAAGCCACGCCAAAATCTGGAGGCAAGGACCACAGAAACACCGGGCCAGACGGAACTTCAACCAGCCACCCAGCCCCGAACTCTCTCTGAGCTCGTTTCTCTTGGTGCCGCTCTCCAAGGCAACACCGGGCAGCCCTGCCAAGGAGGAAGCAGGACTCGGCTGCAGCTCCCAGCAACAAGCACCGCTCGGGAAGGGCTGCTGTGCTGCTAACAAAGCGGTTTCTAACACTTTTTGGGCCAGCTCCAGCATCACTCACTCTCCTTCGCCACCACCACCAGGAGCTGGAACATACACTTTGAGAAATGCCAGCCCAGCCTGCTGCTACCAGGCGCAATGGAGCTCATGCGCTGGAAGACAGCATCCAGAGAAGCATCTCCCTGTACACAATTTTCTTCTTACAGAATCACAGAATGTCAGGGATTGGAAGGGACCTTGAAAGCTCATCCAGTCCAATCCCCCTGCTGGAGCAGGAACACCCAGATGAGGTTACACAGGAAGGTGTCCACGCAGGTTTTGAATGTCTCCAGAGAAGGAGACTCCACAACCTCTCTGGGCAGCCTGGTCCAGTGTCTGTCACCCTCACCATGAAGAAGTTTCTTCTCAAATTTAAATGGAACCTCCTGTGTTCCAGTTTATACCCACTGCCCCTTGTCCTGTCACTGGTTGTCACTGAGAAGAGCCTGGCTCCATCCTCCTGACTCTCACCCTTTACATGTTTATAAACATTAACGAAGTCAACCCTCAGTCTCCTCTTCTCCAAGCTAAAGAGACCCAGCTCCCTCAGCCTTTCCTCATAAGGGAGATGCTCCACTCCCTTCATCATCTTCATTGCCCTGCACTGGACTCTCTCCAGCAGGTCCCTGTCCTTGAACTGAGGGGCCCAGAACTGGACACAATATTCCAGGTGTGGTCTCACCAGAGCAGAGTATAGGGGAAGGAAAACCTCTCTCGACCTTCTAGTCATCTCCTCAGAGGTGGACACCGGGTGCTGTACCACTCACACCACCTTCCTGTATGTCTCAAATCTCCTATGTCCCCTACAAGTTTCAGGTGCTCAATCACCTCTCCTTTCCCTGCCCTCCTTCCTCCCTCCTGCATGCTGTCTGTTGTCCGGGCAAAACTGCAGAGCCTTACTTGGAATTAACTTTGGGGACACTTTTCAGCTTTTCTTGTACTAATAGAAGCTCCTTGTCCCAACTCACAGTGTGGAGATACAGGCAGTCTACCAACCAATATACTAATGATACAGGCTGTGGCTACACAACTTGATCGCATGATGAGCCACAGGCACAGCCAAGACCAGGAGAGCAGAGACACCTGGCTCTAAAATCACTGCTGCAGACAGCATCCCATCAAACCATGCCCTGACACCTGTGGTTTTGTGTTTGTTTTTCCCCTGGGTTTAAAATATGCAAATTTTCCTGCTATTCCTCCTAAGTGAAGTTTTCCGAACAGAAGCTTTGCCTTCCCAAGCCATCTGTTTTCATATTAAAAATAGAGGGGCTAATACTGGATACTGTATTTCAAGCAAGGTTTTATATGACAAGGAAGATTGAATTATTGTCTTTTCCATTTTTCTCTGGGCTATTCAAGCTCTGCCTTTCTTGTAACAGCATCCCATTGTTGATTCACAACCCGCTTGTGATTCACTGCAGCTCCCAGATCCCTTTCTGCACTTAATTTGTTACTGCTCATTTATGGGTACGTGCATCTGATTTCTGAGAGCACCTTTTTGCACTTGTCTTTATTGAATTTATTTTTCTTGTCTTCAAAGCACCCCTGCAGCTCATTAAGACAACTGTAACAGAAGATGGTATCACCTAAAGTACCTACAATACCTGTCGTTGCATTTCATCTTGTGCCCTCTGCAGTCTACCAAGCAATCTACTAATGACCCTCAAAATGCCTTTCTGATTCAACAGCCAACCATTTCTTTTAGTTTCTTAAGTACCCACTTATGATGATTTCATCTTCAGCACATTTCCTGAGTTTGTTTATCAAGCTGTCGGGATTTCCTCAAGAACTACTCAACAGCTTTCAGCACTTTTTTTTCTTTTTGTAAAGTCACTAAAATACCAGACTTGGTTTGAGTTTGCCCAATAGTTCTGCACAGCCTCCATCCTTCGGGAGAACTTGGTACACCAGGAGATAACCCAGTTAAGAGCAGATTCAGACGATACAAATTCTGCAGTTAAAGTCAGATCAAGCAGATCATCCATTCCAGTTCAGGATCAGCATCACCGTTTTTCCTCAAGTCTCACCTACCAAGCTGTCCCTCTGTTGCTGTTTTCCTTGGCTGAGCTGGGACTCCAGGGCTGCAGGAGCTTACAAAGAAAAGCTCATGCCCAAAGGGTTAAGACTTGCTTTTTCATTATCTTTAAATCATAAATACAATTTCCACTTAAAAAGAGAAGACTTCATTTAACACAGTGGCTCAGTAGGGTAATGCAGGGCTTTGAAGGAAATTTAAAAAAAAAAGAAAAAGGAAGCAAGAGGAGAAAGCAAAATAACACTTCCAGAAACTTTTCCGAAGGAAATGAGTAACCACTTGTTATTAAATGATAAATCCCAGTCCTCGGGAAGTGGCATTGTCCGTAGTCTATTTTTAATAAGAAAACACCCCTGTCACTGGCATGAGGGTTGAACATGTTGATGAGACGTGTCTGTGGACAGCGGGAGTGTTCACTGGGCGCCATCATCTCATTCGTGACATTTCCATCACTTATCAGCAACCCAAACAGCACAAAAATGAAGTGGCTTCAGGAAAAAGGAACGGACCCAGGTGAACAAACAATGGTTACTGTTTTCCATGGAGGGAGGACGGGAGGAAACACTAGAGACCAAGTGGAGGAGCCAGATCCCAAGCGTAGTCCTAGGGTTCGCTTTTGTTTTCCACACATGAGGGATGCACACGAAGCAATGAGGAAGCAAATCTGTGCTGACCCGATGTCCCCATAGGGGCTGAGGTGACCTCCCACGTGCACTAACATCCTCTGTGTCCCCAAGATGGGGACACATTGGGCACACAGTAAACCCTCGATCCCTTTTCCCTGGGGTCTGTCACCAAGAAGGGGCTTTCTGGCGAAGCACCTGATGCTGCAGCTCCGCTGATGGTGAGCACTTCAAAGGTGTAATTGGCCTCACTTTATGCTGATAAATGAGTCCCAGATTCCTATGGCAAAGCGACTCACCGATGGAGAATAGACACACCGTGTCAAGGGAAGGGAAGCAAAAGTCAGCAGAGCTATCGGGAGGCTCAGCTACAGGCACAGCCTCAACACCAAGCCAGGGGGACCACAAGCTCTCAGACAGCCCACCATCACACAGCAAGTCTCCTTGCACACTGGCAAGAGGACAGTTTTCGGTACCTGGCACCAAGCCCAACCAGTTCCCAAGACCCAGCCAAGCACTGCTGAGCCCAAGCCATGGGTTTCAGCTGCGAACTGCATCCCCCAAGTCCTCAAGCCAACTGACCCAAAACCACACACACTCCCCTGCAAACTGTCCAGGCTGCACTGGGAACCAGCAGGGACTTATGACCAACTCACTGAACTACAACACACTATGGCTAATTTTACTGTGAGGGTGACCGTGCACTGGCACAGCTTGCCAGGGAGGTTGTGGAGTCTCCATCCATGGAGATAATCCAAAGCCATCTGGATGTGGTCCTGAGCAACTGGTTGTTTGGGCTGGGAGGCTGGACCAGATGATCTTCAGAGATCCCTTTCAGCTTTGACCATCCAGTGATTCTGCAATTGCAAAGACATACTGCATTGCAATCCTGCACATTAAATTAGCTTTCACTGACCTGGTGCAAAAAAATAAGACTGCAATTATTCAACTTCTCAACTATTTCTGACATTCTTCCCATATATGAGGTTTAAGCCTTTTTTTTTCCCCTTAACAGGAATGCAACCCCACAGTTTGCAGAAGATTATAAAACACACACACACACATCACTCTTCCAAAACAGCATCTGAAAGCATTTGTTTGATGATTTTTTTTTCCCTCCCACCCATAAACTACCACCCTGCTGGTTTCATTCATTGTGCGGCATTTTGCAACGAAGCGTAAAAACGGTATTAATCATAGCTCTGAAAAAACACCAACTTCTTCTCTGAGGTTTGAAGTAACCATTTGGAAGGAAAACTTCCAGGAGCCAAAGGGACTGACAGGGCTGGAGACTGAAGTCCTTCTTTTCAAAGGCCAAGTGTATCCCAATATATCCCTTGGACAGCTGCCCCGAGCCAAAGTTACAACACTTTATTCTTCAGTTCAAGTATCAAGAAGGAGATTTGGTACAAAATCAGGACAAAAATCCAAAGTGAATGGGAAAGTGTAGCAGGCAAATGTGTCACAAATATAACCAGAGGCTTGAGCTCTGGTAAGGATTGATATCTGAAACCTCATCTGCCTCTCACCACCAGGATGCTGCACGGTTTGGGGCCAAAATGACCAGGTAAGGTCACCCGTTCCTTGCAGGCAACAGCCGAGCATCCCGGACCGAGCGCTGACACCCACCCACAGCAGGGTGTTGCTTCAGCAACAGTCAGAAACACAGAGATCTGCAAAGGCTATGCCAAAAAATAAAAATCATTATCATCTTTATGTTTTCTGGCCAACCACCATCGGAGAAAATTACCTTCTACATAAATCAAGCTCTTTGTCCACCTCCGCAGATTTAGTGCTTCTCCTGAACACAAGGAGGGGCTTCTGTCAAAGACAGGGTTGGGAAAAAGCATGAGGCTCTTTTCTAAGTTAGATGACTTAGCAGAGATTTGCCAAGGGCTTTGGAATCCCTCTGCTTCAGAGGCGAAACATTAATAATTTAAATCCCTCCTTTTAAATTAGGAAAGGCACTAAAAGAAACTATTGAAGGAGAAAAACCATCAAGCCTGCCACAGCATCCAACTCAAACACCGACATTTTCTCTCAAACCCCAAAAGTGGTTTCAACAAGCTGGCAAACAAGGAATTTACCTTTTTCTTACCCATCCTTTCCCAGCATTTGCTTTTCTGCCATTAATCTTCCAGGCAAAGCAGTCGACCACGGGGACAGGGCACGCCAAGCACCCTGATACAGAATGTCCCAGGATGCTGCAACCAGGGGCAGGGGAGGTTAAGAGCAGTTGCAAAGCATCTCACAGGGCATGCCAAATATTTCAGGTTTATTGTTATATTAGAGAGAGGAGAGAGGAGAGAGGAGAGAGGAGAGAGGAGAGAGGAGAGAGGAGAGAGGAGAGAGGAGAGAGGAGAGAGGAGAGAGGAGAGAGGAGAGAGGAGAGAGGAGAGAGGAGAGAGGAGAGAGGAGAGAGGAGAGAGGAGAGAGGAGAGAGGAGAGAGGAGAGAGGAGAGAGGAGAGAGGAGAGAGAGGAGAGAGGAGAGAGGAGAGAGGAGTTGGAAGGGACCTACAACCATCATCCAGTCCAACTGCAAGCACTTTGTATTAGGAGAGAAAGGGGAGAGAAAGTAAATAATTAGTGATTGACCTTTTTCTTCTTTTTAATCAATAATCCCAGACTCTTGTGTGCTGTGAAGTTCCCTGCTTATTCAAAGCACACGTGCCTCTGCCTGTCTTGGCTACTGATACCACTTCTTATCAGTACATTTCATTCTTTCCCATTCTTGCAAGAGCTCTGCAAGCGGAAAAAAAAGGATATTATCTTCGTATTTTAGAGTCAAAAAAGGCTGATAGGGATAGGTCTACCTCACTATCAAGGCTTTTGCAAGAGCAGGAACAATGTGGTAGCCCAAGATTTAGCATTGTCTATACAAGCCCCACCAGGGACCCCAGCTCCTTCATCAGCAGCCATCCCGGGCAGAAACTGCTGCCCTGGTATCAAGGTGGCCAGATAAATGCACACACTCAGAGGGACATCCCCCTCTTCCATGCAGATGTACGTACTTCAGATGACCAGTCCAAATTTGCCAAGAAAGATGCATATGGCCAGGCAAAATCACCCATTTATTCCATACCACGGCTCTTTCTGGGCCCCCAGCTCAACCAGCCAAGCTGAACAAGACTTTTGCATTGATTTGAATCCCCAATGCAGCCGTTTAGACACTGGAACAGTGCAACCTCATGTCTTCACAAAGGATGCTTAAATACAACCTTTCTTCAGGAAGAAAGGAAGAGGAATAACTATTCAAAACCTACGTGCCAGCCAATCTGGTGACCGAGTGCCATCCTCCACAGCTTTTTTAGACAGTCAGGAACTTCAAATTTATTTTGTCTCCTGCTCCCAGCAACTCCTAAACAGTGCGAGCTAAATATTTATAGAAGAGTCACTGTTTGTTTAAGTTTCAATCTATACTTGCTGAGGTCCAATATGCCCAGATCTCAAAATGACAGCTGATTACAGAAGAGCCTGAAAACATGGCAGAGGGGACTCTGACGCTTACCAGACCTTTCATCTGGACACTTTCTCCGGTGGTTGCTTCGGGGCACCTTTCCCAGCTTCTTTCAAAAGAAGAAGAACAACAGCTCCCGCCAGCCCAGATCCACATTTCATCAGATGCTTCAGCACAGCTCTGCTCAGTGCCGCAGAGCCCCAGGTTTTGGGGAGCCCCCGGAGCTCCCCAGCTCACAGCGAGGTGGCCTGATTGCTTCTGGAAATGCAGCTGGAGCAGTGTCATGGTTTAACCCAAGCTAGCAATTAAACCGTGACAGCTGTTCACTCACCCCCCTCCCCAGTCCCCTCCTCACCCCCACAAATAGGGGAGAGAATAAAAAAGGAAGGGAGAAACTTGGATTGAGACAAACACAGTTTAATAAAATAACAAAATACTAATACACTACTAGTGAATACATATATATGTAATAGAAATAGAATATAAAATAAGAGATACTCCAGGCAATTCCTCACGAACTCCGTCCACACTGAGCAGCCAATCCCAGGAAGCAGCACCTGATCCTGAACAGCTGATCCCAAAAAGAGAAAAGAGGAAAAAGGCAGAAAGGCTCAGAGGCACCTGCAAAATGGCAAAAGGCTGAACTAAACGTCCTGAAGCAAACTCCCCCAGCTCCAGCAAAAAGAGTGAAGAAGCGAGAGAGAGCCCAGGAAGGTCCCAATTCTCCTTAAATATAATGCAGAACACCAGTAGGATGGAACACTCTCATTGATCAGTCTGGGTGTCAGTCAAGCTCTGCCCCATCCATGCCCCCTTCCTCGATGCCTCACACCTGTGGGCGGAGCGCTCAGAATATACTTGGCTCTCAGACCAGAGCAATTAAAAACATTAACTCTGTCCTGGGGTGTTATCTCTTGTTCTCAAACGAAGTCCAAATAGTGACTGTGCTAGCTATGAAAAAGAAAGGTTTCCAACTGCATGAAGAAAATTAACTCATTTTCAGTCAAACCAGTGCAAGCAGCTGAGCTGCCTCACAGGATGCACCAAGGCAGGGTGCAAACATCTCCGAGTGTCCAAGCCCCTGAAACCAACCTGCCGCAGGTGGGGCATGGCTTGGCGTCCCTCTGGCTCAACAACTCCTACCCTGACCTGCCCCTTCTGTTTCTCCCGGATTCAGCAACTGCTTTTCAAAATTCATCACAAAGTCCACTCCCACGGCATAACAAAGTCCTCCCACACCTTACAGAATCACTGAGGATACCCAAAGTTTTTGGTTAACTGGACGATCCATCAGAAGTTGAAAATACACCTGTATGTATTGACATGCTTCTGCTACAAGCTAGGTAAGTCCGACAAGTCACAAGGCAGAAGACGACAGCACCTTCTTCCACATGGTGTTGCACAGTTTCACAGGTGGGCCAAGAAATATCAGACTGTACTTCAGACATGGTGATTTCAATTTATCCATCCCATAAAGTCACATGTAGGCCCAGTTAAACACTCCTGGAGTCGTCCATTTGGGATATAACTGGGGACTCACCACCATGAAGGTACACACGAGAGGTGAGTATCAAGCAGCCCAACACATTCCAAAGAGCATCTCACCCTTGTAGTTGCTCAGCGTCAAGCTTTGCAAACTCCCAGAGGAACAGCAGAGGCAGGAAGACACCACCCAAGCAAACACACTTTTCAGCATCTTCCGATGATCACCCAAAGCTGGTAATTCCCTTTGTTTTCACGGTTTCACACAAAAGCTCCTGCATGAGGAACTGAGCAGAAGGTCGTTATTCACCTCAGATGGGTGAGAGGCTGGGACACCTTTGCCCAAGTCCTGCTACATCAAATCCAGCACACGATTTGAACAGGCCCTTGGAGGAGTTGCTGAAGAACTCAAAACCCCCACCAATACCTACCCCTGTGCTCATCCCATTGAGATAAAACTCTTTATCAGCACAGCAGCAAGGTGGGACTCAGCAACATTGCTCTGCCTTGGGTTTCTTCAGGGGATAACAGGACCTGTTCCCCCCTGCACAGAGTGTTTCAAGGCATTTTGCTCCAATCAAACAGAAAACACAGTATCAAGCAAGAGGACAACTTTTGTCAGGTGGATCTGAAGGTCAGGTTTCCATGCTGCCATCATTAGGAGTCTCAATATCCAGCACGAAGACCCTTGCGTGGGTGAAGAACCCAATCGCACAGATGGCCATGCCAGTGCCATGCATGTATGTCCTACCCACACTCATCCTCACACGTATACTCTATCCAGACGTGTCTCTGCGCACTCATGGGAAAGCACCTGATGAAGTTTTATGGATGTGCTCATATGTACACGCACATGAATATGCAGGAGTACACAGGCCCACCGCAAGCAAGCCATGCCGAGAGACGAGATTAAAGAGGAGACTGCGACATGTAGGAGGGTGGAAATAATGACAAGCGCTTTCATCAGTAAAATCCCAATTACCCAGCCTGCACAGAGCCTCTCATCTCTACAGAGCAAGCAAAGCTACTTATTACAGAGATTCCTTTACCATAATCGGACTTTCAGAGAAAGGAGAGAAGCTGCCCTGGCTTTCCCATGTTTTATTTCTCCAGGTCTCAGGGCAGAGACCCATTCTTGTAAGTGCACACCTTGCCACACGTGGTGCTATGGCTGGTGGGTCCACTGCAGCCAACCATAACCAGGAGGTTGAAGGCACAAGACTACAACGACCAAGGAGCCTTCGAAACCACAGCCAATCTCCTCCAGCATCATCCACAACATTAACACCGTGGGGATGGCTTTACCAATGCTTCACGGAAGACAGACATAGACACTTGATGGAAAAAAGCAAATTTTACTGCAGCGCAGAAGACTCTTTTCTAGTTTAATTCACCTGCTCCTAAAAAAAAAAAAAAAAGAAAGAAAAAAAAGAAGAGATATAGCCCCCCTATTCCCCCTTTTACATAAATATTGGATCTGAGCGTTTTATGCTTTTAAAAAGTTAAAAATAGGAAATAACATCAAGGCTATGTGCTGCACCTTTTATCAAAGCCTTTTATAAACATCAAACGCAGCTCCTTCATGCTCTTTTATACTTTCCTGCTGTCACTCACAATTCATAAAAGGGGACGACAGAGATACAAAGGGTAAAGCACTTCCCAGCACTGTCACAGGGAGTCAGGGACAAAAAGCAGCTTCTCCTCAAAGCTCTGAAATCTAAGAGCAATTTTATGATATAATGTCACTTTCAGCACAAGAGATGAATAACAGATATTCAAAACATAATAATACTTTCACAAGTAAACAATGCTTTGCAGTGTCAAAGCTTTTTAGCAGCGCTGTCAAGCCTTTGCAGAAGAATCAGCAGTGTGATCACCGTAACACCGCTGGGAAGCAGACACTGCAAGAATAAACACATGTTTGGCTGAAAAACACAGTCTCTCAAAGGTGTTGGTCTGGCCAAACTCCATCTGTGTTCTCTGGAGACACACATCCACATCCCCCCTACAAAAAAGGGGAGGTTTGGAGATTAACAAGATGAACCAGAAACTCTTTACACATAAACTTGACTTTGACCTTGCCATCTCTCAGAGACCTGCCATAAATCCAAACCTCCTCCCCATCTGTATGATGAGTGGGATTATACTCGCCTATATTCAAGAGATATGAGCATTAATGAACTTCAACGTTAACGAAAAAAATCCACATTTGAAAGATGGTATCTGCTAGAATATTCATGGCTCTTTCCAGCTTGTTTATACACCTGGATACAGAGCAAATCCCCCATGCAAACCACGGCTAACCTGAGAGCACCATTCAGCTGTTCAGCATCTTTTTCACAGAAGACAAATTCCATAACTTGCAGTCACCATTATTTTTTTCCTGCCTTGCACAGTAAGAGTTAGGAATTCCAAGGGAGGAAGTGATAAACCCATGATAAAAGAAAATTCCAGTGAACTTTCAGCATTATCCTAAGCAAAAAAGAATTTCCTCCTTAGTCATCCACAGGCAGGGTAAGCCAGCTCCCTCACGAATCACAGAAAAGCAGGGAAAAATGCTTATCTGGGAGAATACTTCTCTTCCTAACACCTCAGTATTTAATTTTTAAGCAGGGCAAAGGTCAAACGAAAGCCACCTGATGACGATGGTAATACAGCCCTGGATAAAACTGCACAGGGACCCCAGCAGAAAGAGTTGCTCATTACAAAAGAAAAAATTGTGAAAACCCAGCGATGGGTGCCAGCAGGGAGGGTGGTGGCACTTCAGCATCCCTGTGCCACTAGGATGCTGTCAGATGGTGAGCGGGGAACATCTGTGATGCAGGGGTGGCCGAGACAAAAATCAGCAACAGTTCCTCTGGCCCACGGAGAGCCAGGGTATGTTGGGGTCCCAGTATCGCTCAGCACCCCCTTTTGCCTAGAAAAACTGGGGTGTCAAGCCCAGGCTGAAGTCAGACCCCTCTCCTGGATGGTGGGCAGCAATCCACCTTACAGAGGCACCACGGCTGGGATGCATCTGTGCCCCATCCCCCAACTTATCTACTATAACCTATATAAAAATATATAGGGTTTTTATTGCACAGCAGAAGAGCATATGCTCAGGTCCCCCTTTTGCTGCTGGAGCCTTGGGTCTCTAATTTGACCTCCTGGCTTTGACACTGCAAAGGTAAAAAGGAAGCGGGACAATGATGGTTTCCCGCAAAAGCACAGCCGGTGAAACCACAGGATCCCCAAAACATTGCCAGAGAAAAACCAGGAGGATGGGTGTGAGATTCGCTTCCAGCTCAAGAAACACACTCAGAATAGAAAACTGCTCAAAACAGTATTTAGTGTTTCTGAACTGAGTTCCACGCTGTAGGACCAGACGATCCGGCAGATGCCCTCCCTCAGCAGCTGGCTGGCCCTGTGGCAGTCGTTCCTGCTGGCACTTTTTGTCTGCTCCCCAAAATCAGCAACTAGATCAGCTTGGAGATGATTAAAAATTAATTATGAACTTTTCAGATCATGTCCCATCCACGGTTTTGGGACGGTGCAAATCCTGCCACCTTCACTGAACGGCCCCTCCAGGGGCCTCTCGCAGCCTTGGGATACCAGCCAGTTTTGGAGGCTTTACATTTTCGTGGCATGAGACAAATTTCACTACGAGTTCCTCAGTATTAATCCACACAATCCTGCTCAGCAGATGGGAGCCCAAGAAAACAGCCTGTTGACACCTTCGGCTCCGCAGAGCCCCTGAAAGCAACGCAAAGGATTCAGGAGCCGAGCAGATACTCGTGCTTTTCTGGCTTTAGCAATGACACGTCTTGTGACAGTTCACTGCTCCTTCGCAACCTGGACAGCACAGTAAGCCAGCAGATAGGTAAGTATTTACTGTGTACTGGCAGAGCCCGGTGCTCACAGAAAAAGCAAAGATCACACCTTAAGAAAGAGCTTTATTCTGAAAGTAATAACTATGATGCTTTAGACAGTTTGAAGTGCCGAGCAACATCTCGAAGCAATAAACAGAGGACTGTGCAACACACACCAGCAGGACAGGCCTTTAAAATATATAAATACTTATTTATAGAAATATAAATATATACGAAATATGGCCCTGTGTATCTCCAATTAAATGTCGTGCAAAAAGGCACAAAGTTTGGGCACAAACGGCACATGCCGAGATGCTGTCAGCAAGCACACCAAGAGAAAAGTTGACCCTAAGCATAAAAACACGCACTGCAAAAGTGAGGGAAGGTTTAGCACAAGCCAAAGACTGAGATACGCAATTCATTTGCTTTGCTTGAGCTGGCTCTCACAGCTGCTCGGTGAGCAAAAGCCAGCATACTCCAAACCGCAGTCCTGGGGTCAACGGCAACAGGATGAGCACAGGTCCCTCAGCATCCCTCGCTCTCAGCACCATCTCCTCCCAACCCCCAGGCAGGACAGGGAAAGAAAGGCCAAAGCAAAATTTCAGAATCATCCGCTTCAGCACTTTTCCTGAGCAGAGGACAAAGAGAATCCGAAGATTCAGCTGTAAATATTTTAAAAGTGGCAAATGGACATCAGGCAGCCAAGCAAGAAACTTTAAAAGCACATACTTGCGTTTGCTGCTCCCAACCCTTGCAAATCCAGCCTGCTGAAGTGGTAAGGTAGGTTGGCCACAAACTGAAAGCTGAAACTAGTTTCAGCCCCAATTCCAGAGAACTGGGAGTAATTTTAGAAGCAGGAAACCATCAAGCAAGAGACAGCATCTGTGGATTAAATCCTCTTCCTTTGTCAGGCTTCAATACATTCGACTCACAAAACCATAAACACAGTACGACTCCCTAAAAAAAGCTTAATTGTCAAATTTATTTTATAGCTTGGAGGTTATTTTTTTTCCCTTAAACCAATAAATACTTGCAACTCCTTTATTTGCTGCCAGCTGGGGAGACATTCAAAAACTACTGCAAACCTGCAATTTCAGTGCTTGTCTGTGCTGGGCACTGAAAAATTCCTCTCGAGTGAGAGTGAGAGGGGTTAGTCATGACAAGAACATCCCTGCAATGTGCCGGGGCTGCTTTTCACTGTCATCCAACCGTCATTAATACCGGCCCATCCATGATTCTTATAATCAGTTATGTGCTTTTGAAACACACACCCAAATACAATACCCTCCCAAGAAGTCAAACCGAAGCTTTTTTTATATATATATATATATATATATATTTTTTTTTTTTTAATTAATAACTTGCATCTGTCCATAGACCTATTCCTTAAAGGGCATTTTGACCTCGCACTCTGCACCCTGACTACAAGGTTTTGCTATTTTAGCAGCAAGGACTTTAAAAGCCGACGGAGCTCATCATTTAAGTAGCACCAAGGGATGCACCTGGCAGCCCCCCAGCCCAGATGCTCACACTGACCGAGGGAAAAGCCCTTAAATTACCATCCCTTTGAAGCTGCCCCACGTCTGTGCAGGATGAGACCGGCTACGAACAAAACCCCAGATGATTTTTCTCCCCTATAAAAGACAGCTGTAAATTTGCAAGCACAATGTCATTTTTGGCCAAGCTCTAATTCTCAGGCCACTCACAACTACCAGCAGGTTCTTCCTTTGTGTTGGAAGGGACCTTCAAAGCTCATCTAGTCCAACACCCTGCAATGAGCAGGAACATCTTCAAACAGACCAGGTTGCTTTATTTGCCTATCCAGCAAGGCCCTGAATGTCTCTAGGATGGGGCATCTACCACCTCTCTGGGCAACCTGGGCCGGTGTTTCACCACACTCATTGTAAAAAATTTCTTCCTCATGTCTAACCTGAACCTCCCCTCCTTTAGTTCAAAACTATTCGCCCTTGTCCTGTCATAACAGGCCCTGCTAAAAAGTCTGTCCCCATCTTTCTTATAGGCCCCTCTAAAGTATCTAAATGCTACAGTAAGGTCTCCCTGGAGCCTTCTCTTCTCCAGGTTGAACAACCCCAACTCTCAGCCTGTCCTCACAGCAGAGCTGTTCAGCCCTCTGATCATTTCTGTGGCTTCCCTGGCCCCTCTCCAACAGGTCCATGTCTGTCCTGTGCTGAGGGCTCCAGAGCTGGACACAGGACTCCAGGTGGGGTCTCACCAGAGCAGAGCGACAGAATCACCTCCCTCAACCTGCTGGCCACGTTCTTTTTGATGCAGTCCAAGATACGATTGGTTTTCTAGGCTCCAAGAGCACATCACCAGCTCATGTCCAATCTTTCATCCACCTCGTGTGAGTTCCTTGGAAAGCTCGGACTCCCATTGCAAGAGGCACTGCAGAATGCAAGTTTCGGGATACATCTACCACAGCTTTTCTCCTTGCTTGGTGCCAGTGCAGACCCACGCAATGCAGAGGGCAAGTACCACTGGGGTTGCTCTAGGTTCCCCAGGTCACGGGCAGGTTTTGTTCTGTCTCCACACAGGCACCTCCAAAAGCACCAAAGTGACATGTATATGAGTTTCTTAGGGACATTGTTTAGATGTGAACTTGACAGTGTTAGGTTAATGATTTGACTCGATGATCTTAAAGGTCTTTTCCAGACAAAATGATTCTATGATTCTATGACTGCACCACTGGAGCAACTGACGCCCCATTCTCTGGGGTGACCTTGAGCACTGCTTGTACTCCAGAACTGCCTCCAACGCCTCTTGTCATACTCAAGATCCATCAAGAAGTCTATGTACAAGTGATGATTACACCTCATCTGGCTCTCTAAATAAGGAAACCCAAGGAACTTCCTCACATCAGATTATAGAGATGTTCTTCCTAAAAGGCTGAGCAACAAGGACTGGAAGGAGACCAATAAATACATTTTGCACATACGCTCCAAGTCCTCTAGAGGTGTTCAGGGCTCTAATTAGGCTTTTCTTTGCCTGCAAGAAGGAAAGCCCAAGTTCCTGGTTATATACAAAAGATAAAGCTCATTCCGCTGCAATGCGCTGCTGACAAAGGGCCTTTTCACACCTTACAGGAACACGTGGAGATTTGGTTTGCAACATCTTTACCAAAAAGCTGGCTGGAAAAAAAAAAAAGAGGATTATAGATATCAATATAGATATCAATGGTGTTTGCTTTAATTGTAGATAAAAAGCTCGCACTGACAGTGATCTTTCTTTTTCAGGTGCCTTAGAAGTTGTTAGGAGCTAGTTAATAAAACACCAGGAATTTCAGCAATGGGAAAGCTGTGTTTTGTAGCCCTGAGAAAAATGGGTTGAACAACTTTCCTCATCAACTCACACAATGGGGCTCGCCCACCCATGACAATGAATTCAGGTTAAGGAAGGAAAACTCATTTTCTGAATGAAGGGCTGAGATCGAAACTGAAGATGTAGCCAAATCCTGGATTTTTAGTAGTGTATTCATTTGGTGCACAGGATGAGGAGCCTCTAAGCAAAGCCCTGACCAGGGCTGCTCTACAGCGGTACCCACCAGTCTGCACATCCAGGGACAGATGCTGCACAGTCCGGCCGTATCTCCCCTCTGGCTCCATCAGCAGAAGACCCAGCAGGGCTGGGAGGACAGTGGGATCCCAGGAAGTCCAAGCTACTGGAAACTCAGGCCAGGGGCATTGCTGCAGGTGCAAACCAGATCTACATGAGAGTGGAGTTTGGTTTGGTGAGCCCAGGTGAATCTGAGCAGCATTTATTTGGGTTTAGTAAACCATTTCTCTGTGCTGAAGGACAAAAAGCTGGGGGAGAAGAGAAAACCAAAATACCACTATACATAAAGTTATCACTTTTCACACGTGAAGCCAAGCAAACAAACACAAATATTTAGTGACTTCACCAGAGGTGTAGATGGAGTCACTGGAGGAGACAGCTGCAGAACACAGATCTTCTAATGGCCTCTCTGCTCTCTCTTGGCCATCAGAGAAAGCCTTCAGATGTACAAGAAGAGGCACTGCATCACACAGAAGAAACAAAATCATTTTTCAGTGTATCTTCTATGTCATTTGAGCTGGACCTCAACATGTCAAGTCAGCAAAGCAGGAGCACGGTTCAGCACAGGAGAATCAAATGCTGAACGTCCCGGTCCCAGGGGACACCTCTGCAGCAGAACACAAAGCCCACACAAGCAATGCCAGGAGCCTCCATCCTCCCCAAGGAGTGGGGTCTTCCAGATGCCCTTGGGCTGAGCCTCCAGGCAGTCCTCCTCCTGGAGAAGGTCCCATCTCCACATGCAGCCACATTGCACGAGGGTTAACCACCCACCATCCCCACCAACATGGCACAATGCTGCTTCTCACCTACTACATCCAAATCCCTGTGGCTGAATTTTAGCCTGTGTTAGAGGCACAGTTAGCGCTTGCTGTTCCTGTTACTTAAAGCAAAGAACCTTTTTACCCTCAATCTTTGTCTACCATCTCCATCTGGCCCACAAGTTGCAGTCAAATTCAAGAGCGAGGTGACCGATTCTGCTTCCCCACACAGACTCTCTACCCCTCATTTCCTTCCTTTAATCTGATGCAAAATCATGCTTACGAAGCAAGAAGATGAAACTTTTAATGCCTCCCAAATACAGATTGGAATGCAGAATAAATGTATAGCAAAGCATTTTCAGCCCTTTCCCTTCAGCACCTCCTCCTTGTATAGCAAAAATAAATGAGCTAGATTCAAATAGCTAACTTCTTCTCAACCCTTTAGAAGGAGCGATCTGTTTGCCAGCAGACAAGCAGATTCAACCCAAATCTGAGCAACTGCCAAAAAGGCCGATTTCCACAGCAAACTGATACCCACAGAGACCAACACAATGTTTCAGTATTAAACGAAAAAATAACCCACTGTAAATTACTATAAAAATACCAATTTGGTCATTATCACTACAGCTATTGACTTATGCATGTCTATATTGAATAGTTTTAAAACTAAAGTTTAAAGCCATCTCCTTTTTTAATGAGATAAATCATTCTCAAAATGATGTTCTTCAGCAGAAATACTGTTAAATTAAGAAGAGAAAAGATGAACACTCGTGTCACCTCCTTTGAAACCAGACGACACAGCCCGACAAGCAGATCCACACATGGCCGGTGCTGGCTGCGGGTTACAAACACAGTGGACAGCTGCTCGAGAGTCTGGGGAAATCACAGAGGAGGGATAAGGGTCCACAGATACGAGCATCTCCATCCGCCTCCTCAGACAGGAGGTCCACGTTGGGCATTAAAACCTTCAATACAATCTGACCCCACCTCTCCACACAAACCGACATCTCAAATTGGGTCTGTGTCCTAATGAGGAAAAGCCACCTCCAGAGCACAGCACCAAGGACTTTGAAGGTCTTACCTTCAGCAGAGCCTAGTGATGCAGCAAAATGATTGAATTCCTAAAGACCAGGAAAGCAAACTGGTAGTGAATGAGAAAACCATCTACATACCTGTTGGACATGAGTGCTGCAGCACTGGAAGAGCTCTGGAAGAAGAAATAAAATATCCTCCTGCCAGGTAAACTGGTGGCTCCATCTTGAGAAAATGCAAGGAAAGGTATTCCAGTAAGGATGGCAACTGGTTTGCTATAATCCTCAGGACAGAGAGGCTTCCTTCCCAAATGACATGAGATGACCCAGGAAAAAACGGGGTAAAAAAACCAGCAGGAACTTCCAGATGCTTTTGTCTGCAGCTGACGTTCTCCAGAGGGCTTTGGGAGTCCATACACCCCACGATCCTAAAAATCCTTGGGAGCTACCGAAAGGACCATGCTGCCAGGCTCCTCCAAACATGACTCCACACCGGTGGGAAGTGCAGGGCTGGGACCTTCAGAGAGAGGAAAGGGAAAGACCATTACATGACAGCAACATCGGTTGGACAAGACTTATTCCCATGCAAGCTCGTATCTTTTGATTTATTTTGGCACAATATGAAGTTTTTAGTTGTTTTGTTCTGTTTTTTGTTGTTTGTTGTGGGTTTTTTTTCTCTTGGTTGGGGTTTTTTCATCTGTGTGGTTTATTTCAATGAATGTCACACTGCCCATAGGCACACGATGGGGCCGCCACCTCCAGATGCCTCGCAGGTACCAACCAATGTGAGAGGAGGAGGACAACAAGCCAGCAACTGAAAAAAAGTTTGCACCTCATCTTTATTTTTATTTTTTTGTCTAAGGAAAGGAGACAGTTTTCCTCCCCTCTCCTTTTTTCACACCCCCTTCTAAAGCTAATGAGGTGTTTTCTCCACCAAGGAAGAGAAGGACAGAAGGACCACCCGCCCTCCTGGTTTTGGAGGAACGCATCCATCCATGGCTTGGAGCATCACACCATCAGGTGTCCGCACAGAGGTCTGGCCCAATCCATCAGTGAGATCCTACCCCTGACATCTCAGAAACATGCAGCTCTTGAGTACAACCACCCTCTCTGATCTCCTACCAGGCAGAGCCACATTTCCCACCTCCACAGTCAAAGAAAATAAACACGTCCCAGCAAAGTGGCTCAAAATACCCAGGGAATTAGTCATAAAGATTCTAGTATTTGATGTCTATAAAGCCACCATAACCTGATTTTTTGTTGGTGGCGGTTTTAGGGTTTTTTGTGTTTTGGTTTTGGGTTTTAATTTAATCTGATCTTACTAATTGTGCTGGGAATAGAGCCGCTGGGATTTTTGCTTGTTATTTTAACATATGAAAACTGTCGCACAAACACAGGCGATTGCCAGTCCCGGAAATAATGCCGAGCAAGCACTGAAAGGAAACTCAAATAACTCTTCGCCCAACACTGCTTTCTAGTTCATCTGTAATAAAAACAGCAGAGAGGCGCTGAGAGCCAAAAGGTTGGCTGTTTTGTTTGACTTCTTTCTCTCCTTTGTTTTAGCTCAGGCAGCACAGGAAGGTGATACCATTGTGTAATGTAACCAAGCAAAGGAGTAATGAAAGTGCAAGCAAATAGATCAAATAGCAGAGGGTTAAACAAAAGGTGTGATAATCATTTGTTTTGCTAATTGTGTCAATAAAGTCCTATCTCTCCTCAAACAGAGGAAATGTCATCAGATATTCAAAAAAAAAAAAAAGTGAATAAGCAAATGTACAAAACCTCATCATTTTTCCTCAGATGCTCGTTTTAAATGGCTGATTAAGAGAATCATGTGTTTATTCTAAATAAAATGTCACTGACTTTGATCATGTTTAAATCACCTCAAGTATGAAACCTTTGAATCAAGACTTCTTCCTCCCTAGGGAAAACAACAAAAACTGCCTTTTCTGCGGTAAAGACACAGTTTTACCGCAATCCAAGTTAACCAGGGTCGTGATGCCACCAACGGGACTGGACGACACCGTAACCCATGAAAATCCGGTGTCTTTGCAATGAATTTGGCTTGTAAACTACAAAACGCGAACCAGTACCAGGCAAGCGGCAGCCTGTAGACAGGCTGGCAGACAGAGTTGAACTCTGCTAATTCATGCAAAAATACATCTCAATTTCTTTGCTCTCACTTCTACTTTTTTTTCCAGGGATGGGGAGAGTTAGGAAAATAAATATTCTCTAACCTCCCCACTGTTAAATGAACTGAAGCTAGAGAAGGTCTGACCCAACCTCCTGCGATGATGAAAACACTTCAGAAAAGGACTTGAATCTCCCAAAATAACTGCCATCCCACCAATTACACAGTGAGCTTCAGCTGCTTTGATGACTATATGACACTCAAAATGCCTGTAAAACCTGTTTCTCTCCTGTTTAAAATCCTTGAGCTAACGGTTTTCTCTATAAACCAATTACCTGCAAAATATGAGCATGCAAACAGAGATAAATCTCTGTCACCAGGTAAATTAGACCTGTCCCACAGACCCAGCCCCTTGTCGTGCTGTGCCCAGAGCAGCACCAGGGCTTTTTGTCCACCATGGATGTGTCAATACCTACTTCAACCACTTCTCCTGAGAGACAAGCCCAGTGGTCCTAACTGTCCAGTGAGCAAAATTGTCATCATCTTCTTTACCTCTTTTTATTTATCGCCCTGTCTCGCATATACCACACCACTCACATCACTCCCACCATCTGCCTTCAAGCCCAGATGGATGGCAGCAGGACCCAAGGGCTATGGAAGAGCTCAGTGACCAGCACCTTGCACACATTGTGTTTTTACAGAAATATATGAGCTTTTCTAGTCAAATTATAAGGGTTGGGACAACTGATAACCAATGACAGATGATTAATGTTAATTTTAAGCAGCTTCCTTCATGGTACGGAGGATCCTCAGCACCTCTCATCCCTGATGTAAGGAAGGAGATACTATCAGGAGTTGGACTCGATGACCCTTGTAGGTCCCTTCCAACTCTATGATTTTCTCTCAGTGCTTCCTAGTTTGGGATGCAGATGAAGTTCAAACTCTTGTGCCCTGGAAAGATGCCTGAAAAGTCAATTTTCCAGTTCCTTGGACTCTGCCCTTAAAATACACCAGTTCATTAAGGCTAAGCACTCTGCCTGCTATGAAGATCCTACCTTCACCTCCAGCTCACTGCACTCTAGGTTCTCAGTAGCCTTCTGCTTCCCTCTCAAATCAGAGGGTCTTCCTTGCAGACTGCCTATGAGTACTGCCTAACACCAACAGTTTAGGTCTTGCCCTAAATAACTTACTGAGGGTCATGCGGTAGGCTGGCACCAAAGCCCTGCAGAACATCCAGATTTTGCAAGTCATGGGCCAGCACTTGAAAAACACATCCATCCTCTCCATCCCTTGAGAAACACATCCAACCTTCCCATCCCTTGATGAGGAATAACTCCGTTACTCGTACACAACAAGGGTTCAATCACCCACACGAAGAAACACGAGGCACTGAGCACGCGTCCAACTCCTAGCAAACAAGGCATCAGCCTCAACACAAGAGCAGCACTCTGAGCACACGGCTCCTCTCCAAGAGCAGCAAGAACAAGTCAACATGAGCTGAAGGAAAACAGCAGCAAGCAAAGCGTGTTCTGCTACAGAGAGTCCCCAGATGATTAATAGCCACGTTAAACAAGCTAGAGAGACTCGCCGCTAATTAGTTAAGAAATACAGGGGGAAAGAGAGAGGAATAAGGAGTTCCACCTGTTAAGTTTTGACCATTAAAGAGTCCCAAGTGCAATGGCCAATTTTAAAAAACAAAGGGTGTTTTCTGTGCCTGTGTTTTTTGTTTTAAGGAAAGGGCTGTTTTTCCACTTCAGTGTGTTCGTTACAACCCAGCCACGTGAGTTAAGTGCAGTAAGGGGCCTGTTAAACCTCACAACCCGCTGTAGTAAGCTCCAGGGGTGACTTTATTATGGGCAAGAATGCAACCGGTGGTGTTGGCCAACACTGCTCCATCCACCAGGCACCCAGCTCCCCAACACCAAACTCCCCTCCTAAGCACAGGGTAAACATCCAATATGGTTTCATTACATCCCCATGCAGAATAACATTTCCACGTGCAGAGATTGCTTATCAAAGTCAATGTTAAACAGCAGGGGAAGGAAAAAAAAACAACCACACAACTTTTCTACTTTTCTATAAATTCTCCAGCCTATTTTAAGTAGGTGCTATTTGCTAAAAAGCAGCAGATCGCTATAGTGGGTAGCCAAGCCACCACTAGGGGAATGGTTTTCTCCTGGTTTCGCGAACCAAGCAGGTTGAGCACCAGTGCCGGCGGAAGGAAGAGGACAGGATCAAGCCCAAACTGTCTCCTGCAATAACATCCAGCCAGTGAATCAGCTCAAGCCATTTCTGAAAGCCTCTGCTTGGCTGTTACCTCCCTGTTCTTAGGCACGCAATTTTCAAAGAGCTACAGACTGAACCTGGCACAGCAGTGAGAGTGGCAAAATCAGAGGTTTTCAGGACAACAGCACCTGTGTTTTGTATCATTGAAGAAGCATGAACTTTTTTACTTTACGGACTCATGGAAGGACACTGGTAACAGTCTCTTCTACCATGTGCCCAGGATATTTATGTCCTTATAACAAAATTTATCAAATATTCTCCCTCCTTCAAAAAAAAAAATGTAAGGGCTGTTGCTCCTTTTCCTCCTCACTCAGCAACACCAAATTCTTGGAGTAACCTGACCGCTTTGGGGTGCTTCACAGGCTTGGTCAACAGCCACATCCCAGGCAGTCTCCAGAGCGAGGGCTTCGCTCCTAGATCAGAAAAATGAGCTATGGCTGGGACATGATTAATGAAGGGAGGTCACTTCACAGACAGTCCACCAGCCCGCAACCAGGTGAAGACACACACACATCCAATTAGCCGTGAAGATCAGGAGAAGACCATTACACTTTGCTCATTAACCCCCAAGAGCTGGTAAACTTGCATCAGTCTGAGATACCCTCTGGAACAACCCACTCTTAGTATTAAAGAGTATTTTATGAAAACAAGGTGGAGGCAAGAACCATTTATCATGTCTCATCCTACCATTTTTCATTCTACAAGTCAATCCCTCCCTGCAAACTCCAACCAAAAGATGTTTGAAGGAGAAAGATAAGGATTGCCCATTAGATGGGGAACTCCAACCTACGCTTCGCCTAAAGACGAGTCATTTGATAACAAAGTGCAACAGAAAAATGCTTCCAAGAACTACTGACTCTTCTAACGGTTCCAGAAGAAAGTGCACTTCTTAAAATGTAACCCTAGATATTCCATTGGAGGTATCATCACACAAATCCTCCTCCCTTGCATCCAATGCAAGACTCTTCACCAGCACTCACTGTGGATCTGCCAACCAACCTGAACCAACACCTAGGAGACCAAGGGGCTGGATTTTTACAGCTCAAGTTCTCACACAAAAGGCAGGTCTTGACTATGCCTTTTTGTCTTCCCAAAATGATTCCAAATGAGGATCACAAGCAAGGCTATTATTTAAAACACTGCTGAAATGCCTTACCATGAAAACTGTTCTTCTAACCCTTTATGTTTTGAAGACAAAAAGCAACATTTTAAGCAAATGTCCCACAATCTGACATTTTAAGCACCTAATGTCACCTTGGACCATTTTCAAAGTAAGATTTAATAACCATATGCTCCAGCTGCACCAGCTGACATAGTTATATTCAGAGAAAAAACCTTTTAATATGTTCCCTAAGGGGGAGTGGGGGGAGACATTCTCCTAACAAATGAAGACTGTTGCATAGAAAAGACCAAAGGAACAAACTGTAAGGTAAATATTAACTATCATTTTTATAGTACACAAGAAAGAAATGTTCCCCAACTTAGTAGGGGACAGTACCAAGAAAAATCATTTTATTTCATGCTATTGGAATCACCTCTAACATGGAAAAGAGCATTTCATACATCCTCCTCTCCACAAAAATGCTTTGCAATGAATCAGTGTCATTCTCAAGAGATACTGAATTGCTTCACCTGGAAAAAATGAAAGGTCACAGAAAACCCAAGGCTATCAAGAATGACCATTTCAGCCCTGAATCAGTTCCAGCTCTGCCCTCTCTGAGATGCCATCAGGCTCCTTGGGTAGGAGGAACATCCACCTCACCGTTCAGTGATACTCCAAGGGTGCAGGTCATTCAATAACACACTGACCCATTTGAAAAAAAAAAAAGCCTAGCAATCTTTTTTTTCCTTCTTTCATTTCAGAACATCTGTGCAAGACCCCAGCACAAACTGCGCATTTTGCAATCATAACTTTAGCTGGGTGCGGGTGAGACCGGAGGAGCTGTAACCCCAGCACTGTCTCTCCAGCTGCCCCGTCTGGGCACTGCAGGGTGAGGGCCCCTTTGCTGATCCAGTTCCCAAACTTTGCTGCTGTGGGATGCACATGATGGGAAAAATCAGACTTGCAGATTCAGGCTTCAAAGCTGTTTTACAGAAATTTTGACCCTCAGGCTAAGCTTGCAGAGATAAGCTGTGCCCCTTCAAGTGCAGAAGGAAACAGACTTTAATTTTACTTGCTTGCTTGCTTTTTTTTTTTCAATAGTTTCTCATTTAAATCAATAATCTCTCTCCATCAACTTCAACTACTAAAAGAAATGTCAAGATCTGTGCATCGAAATGAAAAGCAGGTTCCTCCACCTGGGTGGAAGGAAGCACATCAATCAGCCAGGTGAGGGGCAACATCACCACCCCAACATGGTACCCACCAACCCCACATTCTACCGGCCAAGCTGCAAGAGCAATCGCAGCTCTCTTCAGCACATGAGGTATTTCACGTTGATTTGGGGCTCTCCTGCCTGAGTGCAGAGCTGTTTAGCCTGGAGAAAAGGAGGCTGAGGGGAGACCTTATCACTGTCTGCAACTACCTGAAAGGAGGTTGTAGCATGGAGGGGGTTGGTCTCTTCTCCCAGGTAACAAGTGATAGGACAAGGTGAAACAGCCTCAGGCTGCAGCAGTGGAGGTTTAGATTGGATATTAGGAAAAACTTCTTCACAGAAAGGGTTGTCAGGCATTGGAAGAGGCTGCCCAAGGAAGTGGTGGAGTCACCATCCCTGTAGGTGTTCAAAAGACATTTAGATGAGGTTCTTAGGGACACGGTTTAGTGCTAGAGTTAGGTTAGGTTATGGTTGGCCTCAATGATCCTGAGGGTCTCTTTCAACCAAAATGAGCGGGAGCCCAATTAGTGCACTTTTTTCTTCTTTTAAATTTAATGATTTTAATTCCTTACAAGAGAACTCTCAGTTGGTATGTACCCATCCCCTGGAAGCTGGCTTACACCCACATTTCCATCCCACTGTTCACACCCAAATGGGCACCATTTCACCTCCCGTGCTGCCTGTGGGCTCAAATAAGAACCTCTTTCTTTCCTCGGGTCCCATACACAGGCATGTGGCAGCAAGGAAACCATCAGCTCTCCCACCAGCCCATGTCTAGCCCCAAAGACCTGCAAGAGCTCTCACAGGTACGAGATGGAATGGTTGTTCCATCTCCAGGGATGCTCAGTTGCATCCTGATGTGCAGCCCGGTGCCGGGCTCCCCCGCTGGGCATCACTGCAGGATTCCCAGGAAACTGGGAAACTGCAGCAAAACTCACTTGTGCCTTGGCCAAAATGAACTGTGGCTTCCCACGCCTGTCTTGGTCACCATGAACCATCCCAGCTTCCTAGAGCGCGGTTCAGTCTGAATCGTGCGGTCGCTTCTTGCTATCTTTTATTTATGATTTTTACTCTACAGCATTAGTTACCAGCATACAATAAAAGGAAAAAAAACCACTAAGTCAGCTAGAAAAATAATCCTTCTGCTCATTACATTTTTGGTTCTTCATCTTAGATCTATTCTTTAAGCCTTCAGGATCTAGACTGTCACCACGAAGGCTAAAAATATGCTTTATAGTCAAACAAATGCTGAAATACTGACAAGACTAGGCTACTCCAGGAGCAAAGCAGTTGTGTTAAAACTATGAAAGTGGCTAACAACAAGATTAGTTAGATCCTATTAAAAAAAACAAAAACAAAGGTAGGCACCAGCCCTTTACTTTTCAAACATACAATCAACCAACTCCTTCTCAGCTGACATTCGCTTTCATCAAAACACCACTGCTTTCTGAAATCCCTCAACTGAACTGGATTTGCAGTTCTCTCTGTTAAACCATCCATACTGCTACTGGTTTAAGTCCAAGAAGGTAGAGACACGGCACCCACTGGGGTTGGGATGGTGGGGTTGGTCCTCTGAAAGCACCAGTGGGACAAAGACTCAGCAGAAGACCCCAGTGCTGGTGAAGTTTGAGCGTTGCAGCATCAAATCAATGCAGCTCTGGCCCCGCAAACACTGAGCTGATTTGTTGGTCCAACAAGGCCAAAAGAGGACACTTCTGACTCTTCTCTGTGCTATTCTGGACCAGTTCAACTCATTAATCCCAAGGGAAACCATCCACTGCTCTTTGCTGGGAGGGTTTTTTAGTGGGTAAAGCAAACCAGCCCAACACTAGTTGAGAAGCAGCAAGGGGGTAAGGGCAAAGAAGGAAAAAGCCATTTTTTAGTGAGTGTAAATCACCTCTCGCACAGCTGATGCATTTCAAGCTTAATATTTGGCTCCCTTTAAAGCTGAATTCTCAGTGTCTGCCTCGTCCTCCGAGAACCGGACGGAAGCCCATGGCAATGACTTTGCCTGCACACTGTCACACTTGGCTGGAGGTCCGAGCATCCCCACGTGCTCGGGGCTGGCACCCAGCTCCGCAAAGGCAACCGAGGTGAAGATTCCAAAACAACATCTCTGGCAATAGCAGTGCAGAGGTATTTTGGCAGATTAGGCTCTGTCTTCCTGTTACTTTTTTTAAAGCTCCCACTTATTAAGGGCACATGTTCAATATTCTGTAAATAATAACAGAAAGTGTTTGCTATTAAACTGAAGCCCATGGAATAATTTTACTCATTTTAGCTGGCAAATCCAAATAAAAGCCTGCCTGCCGTTACAGGCAGCTTTAATGTGCAGCTCAGTGAAGTCAACGGGCATGAGCTCAGGACCTTCTTGAGGTGAAAGAAAATATTATTATTAGGAAAGATTTCATAACAGTCTAGGATTAGGCTTCATCCAAACATAGACGTTGCATTCGTTTAACTAAATCCAGAATGGAAAAGTTTTATTGCATCATATAGTTACATTACAAAGTTACAGCCCAGGACTCGTTTTTCTGCTGATATCCAAGAGTGAGCCCCTTTGCTGCTGATGCACAGATTCCCATCGAGGACTGGACTCTACCTCTAACTGCCCCATCCCCTGCTCACTGCCTCGTACCTGCAGACCAGCGCCTACCGTGCACCACGGCTTTAATCCTCCTCACCCAAACCAAGTCAGTGGTACCAAGTCTCCATCCCCATCACTCTGCTTTCACCTACATCACCTCCATCCTTTGTTAAGGTTACTGTAGCCACATCAAGAAGAATAAAAACAGAAGCACAAAAAGACAAGACCTCTGAAAACACGCCTGGCTCCTGCATAACCTTCTCTGTTTCACAAATAAATACACTGCCTAATAGTGGCAGGGAGCTGCAGGGAAGCGGCTGCTTGCTCCTCGCTCTGGCTCTGCCTCCCACAAACCCTGCACCACGCACAGACAGGGCAGCGCTCAGGGGCAGCTCCGCTGTGTGGATGGGCGACCTCCCCAGCTTGGCACCCCCATCATTTTGATGTCTAAACTTCTCGCAACCCAAAGAGGAGATTTTGTTTAAATTTTACTTCAAGACTAGTGATGTACTGCACGTCTTCTCACCCATTTATTGCTAATAATATTTTTCTTTCAGTCATGTCCAGGCTCTTAAACATTTCACATCCAGGCTTTTTGAAGAGTAAGCATGCTGCTTCTGAAATGAATGCCACATGTTAGTGTTCAGACTAGAATGATGACAAAAATAAGAGGAAAAAAACCTGAAAACAGGATTATTTTGTTACTATATTAACATTTAAAGGCATCAAAGGCATTCCTAGCCACATACCCTTTGCTGTACATGAATACAGTTAAATACTATATTTACATACAAGGCCTGCTGCATGTATCTCAACAGAACTCACAGTCCAAAAGGCCCCTTTTCTCTTGCAGGGACAAGGCTGCCGAGCAGGGTTCACTCTGCCAACGCACCTCCTGGTTAGGCATTACCACCTGCCCTGCTCTTTGCCATGACCCCATTACTGGAAGCACTGCCTGGGCTGCCAAGCCAGGAGAGCAATGCAGGTGAGCACTCTTTGGTTTGCTCCAAAGAGAAAAAAAAAGGAAAGAAAAAAGAAAAGAAGAAAAGGCAGGGTCAGATGAAGCTGTTTAAAGATCCACTTGAGCTCACTGGATGAGGAGGGAAAATGCCTGGAGCCTCCACAACTGCTCCTGCAGCACTGATGATGAATCGCTTCCATGGCTTCATGTGGGGAGAAAGGCACACCAGCCTGCCTACCCAACCTACAGTGTCTATCAGACCTACGTGTGAAGTCAGGGACGTCTCTCACCTGCTGTGCAAATACACTACCAGCAAAAGCAGACCCATCTGTCACCACCCGCCTGAAGCACCCAAGCTGTGCCCAGCCTGTGCTCTGATCTTGGCTCCCCTCCTGCCCAAGGGCTGCTCAGCCTTTCTTAAGCATCTGACTTACCCTTGCTGGGAGCAAACGGTTCCACTTCAGCATCTCCATTAATTTCAATGGAGTCAGAATTTCTCTCTCATGGTCATAATCTGGTCCAGGGATAAAGGTATGGGAACAGAAGACCTGTTCTCATGTAGATGTCCATCCTTTATCACCAAGAAAGGAGAGATTATTGGTGGTGATACTATCCTTCTTTAAGTGAAGCCATGATAGCCCAAATCCATAAAACCTCAGGGCTATCTGGCTGAAATATCTGAAATAACTTCCTTCTGAAGACTGTTCATCAAGACACTCCCTTTGCCAATCTCCTTCCTAGGCTGAACTCATTTCTTTTGGGGATGATGCTGGAGCAGAAGTCAGCGGCCTTTCCAGACCACTGTCCTCATCTACTTGAGACAGTAAATGCAAAGCTGATACACGCATGGTACATAATCAGACTGTGAGATATATTTGGTGAAGGAAACTCCAAAGGTTAAAGAAAAAGAAGAGAAGGAAGGAGGGAACACTTATAACGTATCAAGAATATGATAGTAAGTGGCATAGCAACAACTGAACTTGATGATTAAGGGCTAACAAAAGAAAAAAAAAAAATTATAGGAGGTTAAACCTGTTCAATTTTTTCTCAAGAAGATGACACCTCCTGCCCTCCTCTGACCCATCCAACACTGCTTATTTGGGAGTCAGGCTATGGGATCCGACACGTTTGAGGCTGATGTAACCCCGGAAACCTGACGCTGTGACGTTCTCAGCCCCAACGCGTGCTCCCGCGGCCGGCACCGTCCACCACTGCCCCGTGACCCCGGAGGGGGTGGCAGCTGGGGTGTGATGCAGCAAGGCTATAAAAAGCTGAGGATGCAGCCAGGAAAGTGGTGGCTGACCTGCTCCAGCAGGGTGCCAGCATCACCTTTCACCTACATCTGCCCAGTCGCTTTCCCAATAAAAGATTATCTTGGAAAAACAAGCCCCGTCACGGCTGCTTGCTCCGGTAGGTCCCACTATCAGGTGGCAGCGGGGGACTCCATGCCCAAAGCTGTCCCCTGGGTCACAGGGATCAGAACAGGCTCTCACAGGAAAAGGAAGTCCCTTCCCAAGCCCCTTCCCATCCCCAGCAGCTCCTGCCAGGGCTCAGCCCCCTCCAGCCCTCTGCAGAGGCTGCCCCCAGGCCACAGTGTAAGCAAAAGCCTCAGCATCTTCAAGTAGCAGACTGACGTCCCCTTCCCAAAAAGAGTCACCAGGGAACAGCACAGCAACAACATCAATGGCACACTGAAAAGCCCTAATGGATTTTCTAGCTACATCCTCCCAGCTCTCCGACCCGGCAGCAAAGTGTGCTGGACTCAGGATCCAAGAGGCAACAACAGAGAATCACAGAATCATAGAATAGAATCATAGAACAGTTTGGGTTGGAAGGGACCTTCAAAGCTCATCCAGTCCAACCCCTGCAATGAGCAGGGACATCTTCACCCAGATCAGGTTGCTCAGAGCCCCATCCAGCCTGGCCTTGAATGTCTCCAGGGATGGGGCATCTACCACCTCTCTGGGCAACCTGGTTCACCCTCACTGTAAAAAATTTCTTCCTCATGTGTAGCCTGAATCTCCCCTCCTTTGGTTTAAAAACATTGGCCCTTGTTCTGTCAGAACAGACCCTACTAAAGTCTGTCCCCATCTTTCTTACAGGTTCCTTTTAAGTACCAAAAGGCTACAATAAGGTCTCCCTGGAGCCTTCTCCAGGCTGAACAACCCCAACTCTCTCAGTCTGGATCTGGGAGATCCAACTTAGGAGACTCACAAAGGAAAAACTTATCAGAAATGCACCAGCCCCAGAGGAAGGTGCCAGAAGCTACCAGCAAGGGGATGTTTACATCCTCATTTGATGTTGGCTCCATAAAAACACTCTCACTGCTTCCCATGCAGGACCAGGTTGTTCATGCCTGGACATAACTCAGCTTCACTCTTCTCCACATCCTCCCCAGTGCCCAGCTGGCTCTGGTGCCCAACTCCTCTGGCTCCCACACGCAGCATCCTGGGAATCATGGGCACTGCAAGGGTCACTCTACCTGGGCAAACAAGTCCTTATTCCAGCTAAGCTGATGTGTTCATTTTCGCTCTGTCATTCAGGAGGATGGACCTCTATCAAAGTGCTGGAGTCAGCCAGTGAGACATCAGAGAACCCAGTAAGAAGTTACGTTGGACACTCTAAAGATTCAGCTGTACAGGGTGCCGGGCCACTTTGTCTAGACTGTAATTTTGCTGAGAAAGGTGGGACCAGATGACCCTTGAGGTCCCTTCCAGCCTGGTATTCTACGATTCTATGTCAGTTGTTAGTTCCTACATTTTTGTTTTGCTTATCTGCATTTCACGTCCATAAGGACTAATTATTTATTTATTTGTCTGTCTTTACGTTCTTCTATACCCCTTTCAAGTCATCCACAGGCGACACATCATCAACCAAAAAAATGTTACCACAGTCTTGATTATTAAAAAAAAAAAAGCACCAAAACCATTTCTTTTCCTGATGGTTAAACTGATCTATCAAAAGAAAAGGGCCTCACACTACACAGCAAGAGGGCTGTGAACCTAAGACTGGCAGAAGAGCCAGGACTCCTTAGGAACATATTTTCAGGAAGAAAGTGGAAAGATCCTGGTAGATATTACCAGTTTTTTCCTATCTCAAAAGCAACATGGATTAACAAAGCCAATAAACACGACTTGGAAACCTATACTGGAGTGCCTTGGCCTTGGTTTTGGTCTCAAAATAACCTGTCCCAAGCTCAAGAATCAATCTTAACGTTTATTTTTAGACTGCATTACCTTCAAACCTCCAGACCTGTCCTTTAAATAGTTCAACATGTTAGATACCTTTTCCATTTTTTTCTATGAGGCTAAAAACATGATCTGTGAAGTCACATTTATCATGAAAGACTTGTCCATCATCGCTATCTCGGTAAGTACTTTTCCAAGGAAAGCTGGGTTCATTTCACAGCAGATGTGGGCTTTCCCACCACGTACCACCAGGAATGTATCATGTAGATATCCAGACATGCCAAAGCCAGCCTGCTCTTTCCACAGCTATACCAAAGTTCTGGCCTTGAGCTGACAAGGCCCAGTTCAGCTGATAACTGTTACTGTCACTGACACAAGTCAAATCTGTGTAAGACCTTGCTCTGTCAGGGGTTCATTTTCTCAAAGCTGCCAAACTTGTTCCATGTGGCTATTCAATTTGGATACAAAGGGCTTGCAGCAAGCAAGAGGTAATGTATTTGCAGCAATTCTAGGTACATTTTAACTTTATTTGAGGAGCTCTGTGGGCTCTCGGCCAGGTTTAGTAACATGCACAGCTGCCGCATGGTTCTACATGCAGTTTGTGTACCCGCACCACCACCAGTCAGGGCCCCAAAACGCGTGAAATTGATGGTTTTCCTTGAACCAAAAGTCATGTTGGTAAAGACCTGCATAAATGCACCCAAACCAACACAAGGACATCCGAACTTCCTGTCTTCTCATGAGCGTTCACAATGGTGTAAAGCCATTGAAGACCACACATGGGACTGGGAGGGATGGTGAGAATCTGCTCTCCAACCCTAACGGAGCGGAACGGAGCGACATAAATAGCCCTACTTGTGGAACACGAGTGGATGAGGGACCTTGTGATCCTCAAATGCCTTAACGTCACCACTTCCTGCCACCCTCCTCCTCTGTGTACCCCCAGAAAGGGATCTCTCTGAAACTGTCTTCTAAACCCAAGGCCCCAAGCATCCCCACGGATGCGCACAACCCAGAAGCCTGCAGTAGTTCATTGTATGTTATTTTAAGTGGTTCGGTTGCATTAATGAAGTCTCATTCATCAGGATGCCCTGAAGCACGTTAGGCCCTAATACGCAAAGATCACAGCTCTGCATATCTAAAAGAACCAGGAATAACTCTGAAGAACGTGAACCCTCCGGAAACCATGTGATGAGGCTTCCAGTGACAGGGACGGCTTTTAAACATGGTGAAACTGGAATCACCAGGTGGGATCAAAACCAACCACTATTCTTGCTCGGCAGCTGGTTCTTCAACCTGAGATGTTTTGGAGAGCAGACCCACGCAGGCACAAGAGGACGCTCCCACCAGCACCCATCACCAGCACGCACAAAAAACGTGCTGCATTCTGCAGCCCAAATCAACAGTTTAAACCAATTCCTCAGCTGCTATCAGTCGCAGCTGAGCAGCCGGCACGGTTCCCCTTCTGCCACCCATGGCAAGTGCAGTGGCCTCCAGGAAGCAGAACAGACAGCTGACAGATGACAACATCTACCACGGTGGTTGCACTGCTGGGACACCACCTGCCACAACCCATAGAGGTCCATTTAACCACAGGGTCACTGCTTAAACCAGCCATGTATTTCCATGTATATATATATATATATATATATTTCCCTCAGATAGCTTTCTTCTTGAGTTTTTGCCCCACCTGACCTATTCTGAATCTCACCAGGATATAAATTCATGCCTGGTAGTAAAGGAGGGTGCTGACTCCCCAGCCCAGGTGAGTCAAAATGAGACAGCTCAGGCATCTGCTACCCACCACTGTCTACTTCACCTCTACTCCTACATGAGAGCACAAAGCACCAACAGGAACCTATTTCGAGTGACTTTAATGTGCCAGATTACAAGGTATGACAATGCCTGAGCTCCTTCATGTGGTGGTCTCCATTTTCATGTGTCCCAAACGAAACTTCAAAAGAAGTGATGTGGTTCTGCAAGTTTTCAGCCACCCCAGTTGAACCTCCTGCAAGTCAAAACCTTGTGTATTAGATCACTGTGGCTCCATAGCACCCTACATAGCAACTCCCCCACTTGGTAGCTCAGGTACTGGCTCTACAGAGGTGAGTTCCCATGATCATGTTGTACCTACAGCCCTTCGCAAAGGCAGAGCCACCCAGCGTCCTGGGAAGCGGCGAGCACAAGCAGGTTCTGCACTCTAGTAAATGGGAGTATGTCTGGTTTCGGTGAGTCACCGAGGCAAAGCATCAGGTCTTGAGAATGGTCCTTCCCACTGCCAAGACTGAGAAATAATAAAAGCTGGATGATGAAATGCAGGGAAAAATAAAGCAAAACACAGTATCACACCGTGGTTCATTTATTGTTTCAAACAGCTGCAGCAGCAACTCTGTTTTTGTTTTTGCTGCCTTTTCTCTTTTTTTTCCCCCTTCCCTTCCACACAGATGAAACAAAGCACAGAAAGCAAGGGCCCTGTCAGCATCCTTTCTGCACCGATGGTTCATTCTTAAGGGCCAGCCAGGGAAATGGACCTCAAATTATGACCACCACAAGTACAACTGGATAGATAAACCTCTCCCAGAGATAAAGCCCTTATTTACAGTAGAGCACACATCTACTTCAAACTGCACTACTGCAAAAAGCATCTTTGTCCATCTACAACAGAGGCTCGTCCTGCCTTCATTGCATGAGTAGCTGGAGTTACAATAAACTCACAGTGCAGAGGAGGACCTCTTGAAAGCCAGGTGAACCATGGCACCGTCTAAAAGCTTTGGTGTTTCACTTCAGCTCCTGTGACCTCCATTTGAAAATATGCAAATAGTTTAAACAAAGAACTGAAGCACCCAAAGTCTGCTGAAAACTGGAAGTAGAAATCTAATCTTAGCGGAAAACCTATTATGAACAAAACCATCACAGAATTACAGCTGGATCTAAGAAGATGACTAAGAAGTCATTACTGCCACAATTTTAATCAAAAATAAATATGTAATCGCATTTCTTGTGCTTTAGTACCTCATATTGCCAAACAATCCTGGTAAAGACTCAGCCATGAAAAATAAACAGCTCTCACTGATGCTCCTTCTAAGTACTGCACACTTTCCTGCAAAGACAGCAAGTTTGGGGCTTGGTGCCAGAGCCAGGCGAAGGTCGGTTTTAATTAAGGTTGGTCCCACTAGAAATTTCATGACTCTCTGCAGGTGGGCTGGGATCAACCCCCCCTGTTTCTCCAAGCACAAGGCATCAGAAGGAAGATGACCAGCATCACACACCCATTGCTGAGCATTCCAGCTGGTGCTGATGGCTGGGAGAGAGCCAGAACATCAGCACCGCACGGCTTCAAGGGCACCACCACCCTAGAGAATGCCACAAAGTATTTCTGGTATATCTGAAGAAGACTTGAGGTTACACTGGTACCAGCAGGATGCCCTGCCTCCAAGATGCTGTGTCCCATCTGCGAGCTCACGTCCAGGAAGGACACACTGAACAGAGTCCATCAGAGCAGCAAGCTGCCAGGAGCAGGAGGGGAATGACCAGCCCCTCTGAGACAAGAGGACAGAGCGAGCTGCTTGTGTTGGACCAGCACGGCTCATAAGGGATGAGATTGCTGTCTGCGTCACAGAATGAGTGATTTAAGCTTGAGGACAGCATTGGCAGAAGAACAAATGTCTATGAACAGCTTCAAGCTGGAGCAAGGTGGTCGCTGGCCATGCCTGGCTCTGGATGCCTTCCAGATGCAGTGAGGCAGGCAGCCCAATCAGTCTTGAAATGCAGCTTGATAAGTTTATTAATGAGATTATATCCCTTGGCTGCTTGTGAGGGTAAGGAAGAGACTTTCATGATCCCAGCAGTGTCAGGCATTCGTGTGTTCCTCCTCTCATTAGCAGCATTTCTTAATTGGCTGCTGCTTATCCTCTATGACCTGGACACCACAACTCCTACCCATCCCTTCTGATGGGAACTCATTCTGAACGTGTAACAGGACGCTCTGGAAACCTAGAGATTTTAAAAGCTACTTCAAAGAAGTATTATTTATTCCATTTCACAGGTGCAACAATGAGTACAGGAGCAATCTGCTTCCACACCACAGGGAACCATTTCTCAGCGTTGGGCTATGTATGACCAACATGAATTACACATCAAGCCTAAACCAGTATGACTACCAACAAGGACAAAACCACACCATGACAGAGCGTGCCATATATTGTAGGGATTACCTCACTCCTCCAAGGACAAGAACTCAAAAAGCTTTCAAGTGAGCTTTCTCTGTCTGATTTCTGTTACCCTTCATCAGCACGTGAATGACAAGCAAGGTTCCACCACTCCTGTCTACCAGCAAATTCTTTTCACATGCATGCTATGATAAATCCCATATAATCCTCTCTGTCTGACTATGTTTTAGGAGAGGGGTTGTCCCTACCACCTCCCAGCATGTCTCCATCCCACTGCCCAGCAGCCCCTCTGGTTTCTTATCTCCCAAATACTTCCATCACTTTTTTGGGATGCCTTTGGAGATTACTGCTCAGTGTTCTTCTAAGACATTTGTTTTCAAAGGCACTCAGCTACTTTGGCAGCTTTCAGGTCCATCTGTTTAGATAAAAATTACTTTTAAGTCCAAGACTCATAGCTTAGCCTTTCAGCTACAGCTTTTCAATGACCCAGCTTTTCAATGACCCGCAAGTAAACGCGGCTGCTGCTTTGCCAATGTGTGACACCATTTCCTTCAGGACATCCCCAGTGGCTCCAATACAACTACCAGGATATGCTAATAGATTCATTTCTTGTATTCCAGTGCCGTCTAACGTGAGGTTTTAGTCTGGAGCTGCAAGGGTTTTCATGAGACCAGTGGGTTTGTCCCAACCAGGACACCCTTACCTCCCTACAAGGCTGAAGTCTCTACTTGCAGGGGCTTTACCTAAACTGAAATACACCTCATTGGCACTGAGAATACAGGGAAAAGTCTGATCACACGTTCTCCAGCCTGGGAGCAACCAGCTGGGGACAAGTTCAAGGCTAACCCTGCTCATTAAACCATAGGGTACATCCCCTAAAATGTTCCAGTTGCAGCTGCTCAGGAATAACCCAGAGTTTTGCTTTTAATCCAGATTAAGGTAGCACCCACTTTTGCTCTGGAATATAATAAACCTGAGCTTAGACAGGTCTTGCTGTACACAGCCACGTTGTCCCAGGCGCTGGCAACCAGGTGCCAATCTCTTAGAGGAGCTACACCTTCAACAAAACCCCATCTAGCACAAAGCCTCCCCACCCTTCAAGGCAAAAACCTACAGCCACCGACAGCCCCAAGATGCTGAGGATTACTTAATGTCTGCACAACTATTTGCAAGCACGGAGCCCTGTGAAAGCACAAGCAATTATGCAAATATAAAGCAAAGAGGAAATGTTGGCATCTTATACAAGCTTGCCCTCATTCTATCAAAGCCTCGCAGCAGTAATGCGATCCCCCCCAGTAAAGCTGCTGGGACTGTGTCACCTGCTTTCATACACTCGTCTTTAGCCCCTTCTACATCCAGGAGTGCATGAATTTAATTAGTGTCTCCATCTTATTTAGATTTAGTTCAAGGTGAGGGGATGTTTGCAAAGGGAATCCACTTCTCATTTCAGCCCCTTGGCCGGGCTCAGCTCAATGGGTATTTACTCAAAGTATTACCACCCTCCTTGCCTGCTCATATGGCAGGGGTTGCTCTCACCATAGCGTCACAAGTCACAACACGGCAGCAGGTTAGGCTGGCCTAAACAGGCCAGCCTAAGCAGGCTGGCTGAGACAGTGACTGAAGGCAGCAATCCAGCATGCTGGGAGAGTAATCCTATACTAAGATGCTGGATTTGACTGGGAAAAGGTCTGTTTGCGTTCCAGGACAGCAAAGCAGAGTAAGAGCCCTTACTGCAACATCTGCATTGCTGCACGTAACATGGCTAAAAAAAATAAGGAATTAAATACCAAATCAGTGAGAATTTTGCATACTGGCAAATGCTTTAGTATTTAAAAAATACAAATTTCACTTCACTATCCAAAGACTTCCTTTCCCCCTTAAATCACATACACAAGAAAAAAAATAATACCTATCCAGAGACTTGCAAATTCTCCATCCTCACACTCAAAGGCATATTAGCTCCTTTCTACAGACACGAAACCAAGGCATCTCGCATTTGCCTTGGTTTGATCCATACTTAAGATGTGCCAAGAGCCGGTAAAATGATGAAAAGAAAATTAAAAGAAAATTCAGAATACACCCACAGCCCCAAACAGTGTAGTTATGCTGATAAAATGCAATAGAAAAAAGCCTTTTTTTTTTCTGAAGAAGCTTATTTTTTTTTTCTGAGAGCCAGTTTTGGCTGCCCAGCAAAAGAGTTGCATGGAGCAGCGGGGGAGTGGATCACATCACCTGCCACAGGTGACATCCGCGTCACCCAAACATCCCTTGCTCCCCAAAACGCCACCTCCTCTCTTCCTACAGGGAGGTAGCAAAATGTCATCAGGGAACTGCGAAAGAACCTTCAACAAGGCAAAAAAAAACCCAAAACAAGAAAACCACACCAATCTATACACTTAATAGTGTGGATCATCACTCCATCTGACCAGTTTTAGGTGTTGGAAACCCAAGGGGCAGTGAAACTCAGATTCAGCACCAGGAACTCTGAGCTGCCACTTCTGGACTGGGATGCTACCAGCTCTTCTCTTGGGAGAGACATTTATGCTAACACCAATATCTGGAGTAATGAAAACTTAATTAAGGATATTGTAAGGCAAAAGAAAAACATTTTGGTCACTGAAATCTAAATCAGCCACACCTCTTTTCACTGTGCGTGCAAGTACAGGTGTGCATCCACGCATTAAGTCTTCAATCCTGCATGCTTCAAGCAAAGGGAATACTCAAAAATATTTTTAAACACATACTGCGTCTAAAACAGCAGCTCATACTGGTAATATAATCAATGTCACCCAGTTATTTCATTCAGGAAATTAACCTAATCAATTAGAATGACAAGACAGTCAAAACTTGGCTCTCAAGGCAGAAGCTGCCCTTTCTGGGGGGACCAGCTCCCCTCAGAGCTTGACACCCTGTGGCCACCATGGTCTCTCGGTCATATCTTTGGGGATGTCCCCTGCCTTTTAATGCTGCTGCCTCTGCAAACAGCATCAGCCCCACAGACTGGGTTTAATAGCCCATCCCTAGCTCTGCTGCAGTGCAAGGAAAGGGCTAGGGATAGGTATGTTTTATTAAATGAGTGATGATTTTATATTTCTGTTTTAAGGAGGGAGATCTAATCAAAATCAATTTAACAGAGTAAAAATCATGGTGCCATCTGAACCTGAAAGCACAGTGAGAGCTGGCTGACAGAATAAAATTCCAAAAAACAGATACCCTCTAAAAAGACATAGATTTTAAGTACCTTGGGGTCTTAGACTCAGGTAGCTGCAGGAACATCTCCAGGGAGATGACAGCTAGTTCACTTCCGTGTATTAATATCACCGAGCTGTGGGTGCTGGGTGGCCGTCACCATATTAAAACCCCCTTCATAAATCATTTTGGGAAGCTCAAAGAGCAGGTGCTTGTTTCAAAACAAGGGTGTTCCAGGGGTGCCCCCCCCCTTGCCGCTCGCGCTGCAGGGGCACAAACAGCTGCTGGCACGTGGTGTCACCCCCCCCAGCATGTCCCCTCCACTGGGAAACCACCGGCTCCCAACCTGCAGTCACCAGCATTTGGGGGGTTTTGAGAAGGGGGGAGCAGTGACTGGACAGACTGTGGGTTTGCAGGGTTCGAGCTTGGCTGGGATACGGGGGGGGACACCACGCTCGGGCAAGCAATGGAGCGGGGAGACAGGGCTGCATTCTTCATGGGTGAAACAGCAGAGAAAGGGCTCTCGCTGCTTCTCTCCACATTAGTCAGCACACAGGAACACAAAATAAAAACGCAAAGCAAATCCGCTCTGTAGTATTAGGGATTATGACTCAGAGATAATTTCCCCCCCACACTCCGCCATGATTCATCCAGTGCAGCCTCACGGCTCAGATTCAGAGCAGCCTCACCGTTTTGGTCTCCCTCTGCCTGAAATCCCACTAAATAATTGCTCTTTGCAGTCAGCAGTGAAGAATTCAGGGGTTTTTTTCCTCTCTCTTTCCCCGCCGAAGCGGGGGCCGCAGGGGCGAGCGCTGCACGCCCGGACCACGCGCCCGCGCGGATGCTCAGCACCAGCACAGCCCCGTGGGAGCCGCGTGACCGACCGTGAGCGCAGGCGCAGCCCAAAAGCGGAGACAAACGGGACGTTATCCACGGCGCAGGGGACAGCTGGCTATGAAATGCTTCTCGGGAGGCACCAAGCAAAACATCAGGAGAGGGATTCAAGTTCAGAGAAGAGGCGGTTGTCTGACGGTGACAAGAAACATCCCACACACCAGCAGTGCTTAACTGGAAAGGACCCAGTTTAGCCCTCAGGATGGGTCAGAGTTTGCTGCAAAGGAATCCAGAAGCAGGACAGAGGAGGCACATGGGGTTTCTAGCTAGATATATCATCCTTTCTGCCTCCTTTGCACCTTCAGCATCGCAGGTGATAAAGGATACCTCGCTGCAGGGAATGAGACCTCCAGAAGCATCCTACACAGCATGCTAACCCTTGTGATTTGTAGAGGAAAAGGAGCTGTAGCTGCAGTACAGACTGCTGTGGAAATAGGGGAAAAACACCATTTTGCAGAGGACAAGGCCTGGACAGATCCATCCCACTGTCAGGACACTGAGCACAAAGTGATCCGGGCTGGGCTGAACCAAACAAAAAGTGTCGTGGCCCCTTTGCATTTGGATAACAATAGCAGTACATAAATTCCACATTTCAAACAAGGGTAAGACATTAAACAGAGACTCTGTAGAGAGATTAGGAGGAAAAAAAAAACACAATAAATCTTTAAGTTCTTGGACTTGAACCGATTGGCAGCAAAAGCCAGGGAGCGGGGCCTCCTTTCCCCCGATACCACCACAGTGCTCTGCAGAACCAAGTGCCTTGGAGTTCAACAGCTTGCCCAAAGGCTGCAAAACACGGAGTCCAGAAATATCTAAGAGACGTTCCTCCAAGCCCACTCCCAAAATGACACTGTTCGCAAGCTGCCAGGCATCTGTGAGGTCCCTGCTCCTGCCACCCCGGCTCTTCTTAGAAAGACCATGTAAGGCAGGGGTGCCACACTCATTCAAGGGGCTGACTGTAATTTTTGGACTGTATAAATGTAGGAGTAGTTCCATTTGCCCTTTGAAGGCAATTGTGAGGCTGATGTGGCCCCCGGTGAAAATGAGTTTGACACCCCTGCTCTAGAGGAAGACACTGACTCAAAGTGCAGTTTTCACCCTTTCCACACACCTCTTGGAGCTGAGGTTCCTATCTCCCAAACAAGTGTGGAGGCACCTCATGTTCTTCTTGACCCCTCAGCTCCCAGGACCAGACTCTGCATAAGGCACATAACACAGTTTCAGCCAAAATAAAGAATATCAACAACTAGGATTCCATCTAAACACCCTCTTCTTTAAAATAATAACTTTTAGATGAATGATTTAAGACAATTAACTTCAAAGACTACATTTACTACACGGAGGTCAGCCCAAGCGCTACAGATGGATGTCGATGTCCTGTTGGGCAGCAGGTAAGCTAACAGAACATTTTCATGTTTAAAACTGCACCCTGGAAACAGCGTTTCTGTTGTGTGGAAAACAAAAAGTGCTTTAATGACCTAAGGATCCAGTAAAAGCAACTGGTAGAGAGAAACTCATCTTCTGCAGAGGGAAGCCTACCCCATCACAGTGAAATTAGCAGTCGACATTGTCTCATTTTAAAATAAAACCCATATGCAATATTGCATCATATCACGGGGAGACAAGCACACCTAACACCAGGGTTGCTCATGCTTCCAGTTATCCTTGGCAGTAAAATAAAGAAGATTAATTCGAGTAACATGTGCCAGAAGGAGCTCTGAAACATACTTAAGTTTCTAAACCTTATTTCCTTACCTGGATTACCACATTCCTTTAAGTATGTGATGGGGACACTGCAAGTTACCTGTCTAGAAGAAAAGACACCTCACCCTTACACAACCACGAGTCACCAACACCACGGGGAAGCAGCAGGAGGTACTGACAGAGGGACAAACACTGACTCTGAAAGGACAAGAAAGAGTTGGGAGAAGACGGGCAGCTAATAACAAAAGGAGGAGAGAAGGTATTTATGAGTGTGAATCACACATTTTCCCAGATGTCTTTCCATTAATGATGAATATCATAATCCCCCTAAATAATGCAAGGAAAATTGGTTTAATTATTTAAAGGCATCATCAATAATAAATACGTCAGCTCCAGATGCTAACCTCACTGTTCCTCCCTGCTCAGGGACTGTTTTAAGGAGAAGACTAAGATCGCTGTCACTTTTTAATTTTGCAAAGATGCTTCAGTATCAGTCAGGGGAATGAAGGAATAACCCACGACTGAGGAATGGAAATCCGAGCACGCACATGCCCTGCATGGTGTAAAAGCTCTTTACACGACAGCTGCTGTTCCTGTGCGATAGAACCGCAATGGAAGTGCAGTTCTTGTTTACTCAAGCAGAGGTCTGCACTGAGATAGCCAGGGCCAGACAAGAGGAGAGACCTTCCCACCTGCCCAGAGAAGGTTCTCCACCAAGGACCTGTGAGGATGAGGAAGCGGCAGCATCAGAGGCAGCGCACCCATCACCTGCAGGCACGAGGGCAATGCCACCCCTGAGGGGTACTTGGCTGCTCTGCCAGCATCTGGACAAGAGGGAGATGGAGAAAATTATGCATGCTGCTTTCCAATACTGGCATTAAGAAAAAAAAGAGATGTAAGAGCCCTGAGCTTCATTGCTGTTATGCTGCCTGCAAAACCCACTGTGCTCCAGGTATGGAGCATCCTCTACACCCCTGGACAATCGGGACAGACTTCCCAGCTCACCTTGACCTGGGCACTGAGTCCTCTGAGTCACCCCCTCCCCGAGGTGTGTCTCAGCGCCATGCTCTATCATGACGAAATCACAATCCCAAGGGCCGCTGCTGTCATGGCAATCCCAGGCACTGAAAACAAAGGTGATGGATAAGCTGTGGGGGACCAGTGGGAAGAGCTGTTTGGGGATGTCCTACTCGCAGTATGGAAGAAGGGAAAAAGAGGTAGAAACCCCAAATCACGGGGACACCATGTTTCCAAAATGCTGACCCATTTTCCTGAAAAGTATTTTCCTTGCAAATATAGGAGGGGTACGGAAAGCAGGGGAATCATCTGCATAAAACTGGTATATTTTTGACATCCAAAGTAATTTTCTGGCAGCCTGAAAATAAAAGGGGGGGTGACCACCAGCAGGGAAGATGGAAAATCAAGTGCACAGAGCAATCACAAGCACGCAGTGTTTGACAGCGAGGAAACCCAGCCTGCCGCCTCTGCCAAACTTCTATCAGGGGCCAGGGTGGGACAAAAGGTTTCTGCCACTAAACCATGATTTGTATTGTTTCAAACTTTTCTCTTTTCCCTTGGAGTCACTCTTCCGATTCAGAATCTGTACTATTTTAAGCAACTTTGCTAAAAAAAAAAAAAAAAAAAACAGAGTCTAATGCTTGTTTGGCCTGTCCATAAAAATCTTTTCCACTGGAACAAAGATTTAAACCTGTGACTCAAAATGAGTTTACAATGGGGGACTGATTATCAAGAGGACCAGAATATCCTCTTATTAGAAAAATGTTCACCAGGCCTTCCTGAACTTTACACGGTGGTATTAAAGTCTTGTTTAGTTGCCTGCAGGCAATATCGGTTGTCTGTAACACAGGTCAAAAAATACACATATTTTACAACACAAAAAAAGAGCAGGTGTGTGCATGTGTATGTGTGGTATGTGTATCCACACATGCACATACCTGCATGAACACACATCCTTCTGATTATTGTCAACAAAAGAGATATAGGAAAAACAAGAAATCACAAAAAAAAAACAAGGGTTGGAAAGGATCAAAGGATACACTCAAACCTGTTTGCCTCAAGTAAAACAAGCCTAATTAAGGCACTTTTTTAATTATTATTATTTGTCTATTACAGTGGCAAGCATCATGGGGGAAAATCAGGGCCCTATTTGTACAAGTCCTGTGCAAATAGTTAAGGCAGACTGGAAGAGATCTACAGGCTTCAGTTAAACTGACGTAAACCCACAAAAGTACCCTGTATCCATTTTAGCTTAAATCGATTTCATTAACGACTTCTTTCTATTGGTACAATATTTATTTGCAGATGAATTATTTCAAAAAAGAGGAGGGCACACAGGTCAGGCCCATCCACAGCCCAGGTTTGGGGATGCTCATCCCAGCACCATCCTTAGGAACCATTTCCCAAGTTCTGCTCGCCTGGCTTTTTGGGCTGGATCAGTTCCAACAGCCCCTCATCCCGGCCGCGTGTGCACATCCCCAGGGTGAGCTCTGCCCCAAAACCTTGCACCCATGACGGTTGATTGCACCCGTGTGCCTCAAGGTGCCACCTCCAACCCTCCGGCACTGCCGTCTGCCCTTGCTGTGGAGCACAGAGGGGAAAGCATGCGTAAAATGCCCAGCTCGCTGTTATGCAGCAGGACAGATTAGATTTTAAGGCAACGAGTCATCAGCTATGAGCCTACGAACTTGGCTTTGTACATGTCAGAGCAGCATTGTATAATAGAGACCTCTCCCTAGATCCTGCTGACCCAGATCTGAACCAGCACCCAAGAAGCAGAAGTTTTGGAAGGTTTCCTAGTTCATTTTTTAGATCCTAATGCCAACAGCTAGTCAAAGTTTGGTCTTCTGGCAAGCAGAGAAGACATACCCAACAACTGCATCCAAACTTTAAGAAAAAAATAAAAACAAAACTAACATAACATTGGGGAGGAGAGCACAGCGTAAAACCCTTATTACATGTTTTTATGGCTCCTTCTTCATCAGCAGAATTTACTGGAAAAATGCAAAAGCAACCATCATTTCACAAGGTTGTTTTGCTCTGTGCAGTTCCTGCACCCAGTTTTACATGGAGAACATCAACAAAGTGACACGAGACAATTGCCTCTCCAGGCAGCTGCAGCATGTGTTCCTCTCGCCATGTCAAAAACCCACCTCTCAATTTATACGCTGTGCAATAATTATTTTGCTAATCACAGGCTGCTCTGTGCCTCTCAACCCGAATTATTATTATTACTATTAGAGCTGGCTCAGCCACAAACGCGCCTGCTTTCCAAACGCACGGCCTTGGGATGAAGAAGAGGGGTGGGAGGTTTAATCCTTCACTGGTTGCAGTGTGAGGGAGCGAATGGCACTCTGGCATGTAATTTCTTTCAACAGCAAAAATAACATCTTTCAGGAGTTTTTCCATTTTGAGTTAGCACACAATCACCACAAAAAGAAGAAAAAAAAAATACTGGGTAAGGCAACATAACACATACTATGGCCTTCTTTCAATTCACCAGCTATATTTATCTCTCAACTGTAGCACAGAAACATATTTCACTTAGAAGAACTTTTAGCGGCTTAAAAGAGACACTCAAGTAGCAAAGGCCACACACTTAGATACTAGTGGGGGGGAGAACGAGAAAAGATTTATTTGTTTAGATGCTGTACGCTAGCTGAAATCTGCCACCTACAACTCATCGCCAAGTCTTCCTGTGGGCAGGCATGACTTGGGTACAAGCCAACGTGAGCTTGAAAACTTTTGGTAGAAAACTGCTCATGATCTGGCTACTTTTTAGCCACCTATTTCACTTTAACCCACTTCTTTTTTTTTCTGAAACATCTGCCTTTGACCAGGGCCAGAGAAAGGATGCTGCCTAAGAAAAACACAAGCATCTGCCCCAGTACAGCAAGTCTATCACATCTGAACCCAAAAATGTAGGGCAAGCAGCAGCGCAAGCCCCATCATCAAATCTGGGGCAACTTGCACAGTGAGAGCTCTGCATTAAGTAGACCTGGATTTTAAAAACAGTTTTTTCCCAGCTGCCTGCCAGCTATCACCTAGTTCTTATCCTTTCCAAGGCATGGTCCTCTGCATCTCCCAAGTTAACCATTGTCATTCAGTGTCCCATCCTAAAGGCTGCAGCTACTACAGAAGTTCAGGTGCCACCATCATGTGCAGTGGACTGATAGTACCAAATTTGTGAGCAGATAAAACATCCCATCCTTGAGCCAAACTAAACCAGGGCAAAAAAATATATATCCTATCTGGGCGTGCAAGGGAAATAGGATTAGGGCCTAGTGTCTTGAAAATAGCAAAGCACCCTAAAAATTGGCACTAAGTGATCCTTGGTTGCAAGGGTCACCAGCAAGATCAAGTTACGAATAAGGCCTGAAATAACCCCTTGGTCAAGGGGGGTTGGGGGTTGGATGGGACCACTTGTGAAAGCAGTCTGCATGGCAGAGAGGAATAAAAAGAACAAAAAATGAAGAGTCATCCTGAATGAAATATGACACGGAGTGTTCACATTTCATTAAGAAGTCTCACGTGTTGTATCAGTGACACGAAGGAGGCAGACTGGAGTTTGGTTTCTGTTCATTCACCTTGATTACATCCTTTAAAACATTCTTATCAGGTTACATCATTCCAAGAAAACCTCTTTCCATCTGTCTGATGATCCACAGATCCACTTGCCTAAACTGTGCTCGGCAGAGCTCACCCGACCTGACCTCCCTGGAGTGCAGGCTGAGCATGTTCAGGAATTGCCACCCATCGAAGAAACCAAGACCGCAAACCGGGGCCAGGAAGCCTCAGCTTTCCAGTACGGGAAATGCAGTGCTGAGTCCTGGGATTTTTCAGGGGAAAAAAAACCAACTGTACAAGCAAAGCCACCCAACCATCTCGCTTGCTGCAAGGCCAATGCAGCCAAGAATAAAATGTCTGCTGTCAAGCGATATTGAGTGTGTTCGTCAGATTGCCAACATCAAAGCATTTCCCGATTTCAGATCCTTCCATTTCTATAATCGGAAACAGTCAAAACATTCGGCTTCATTGTCTACAAGTCAACCCCTCATAGACCCTGCACTTCACAGGGCTCACTGTTCACAGAGAGGTGGGAACTGTTGTGCAGGACATGCCCCTACTCCATTTAAGATCCCCCCTGCTCCCATCACTGCCTGCCTGCTCCCCCCGGTGGTATTTTCTTACGGGGATGGAGATTGCTCAAATGGAGCCATCACTGATGCACACACACACCCCCTGCTCCTCATACACCCGAAAGCCCGCTGCCATCAGGGCACGGCAGCCCTGGCAGGACCACCACAAACTGGGGCACATCCCTCCAGAGGGCAGAATCATAGAATTACGGAACAGTTCAGGTTGGAAGGGACCTTCACAGCTCATCCAGTCCAACCCTCTGCAATGAGCAGGGACATCTTCAACCAGAACAGGTTGCTCAGAGCCCCATCCAGCCTGGCCCTGAATGTCTCCAGGGATGGCGCATCTGTCACCTCTCTGGGCAACCTGGGCCAGTATTTTACCACTCTCCTTGACAAATTTTTTTTCCTCATGTGTAGCCTGAATCTCTCCTCCTTTAGTTTAAAACCACTGGCCCTTGTTCTATCGGAACAGGCCCTACTAAAGTCTGTCCCCATCTTTCTTACAGGTTCCTTTTAAGTACCGAAAGGCTGCAATAAGGTCTCCCTGGAGTCTTCTCCAGGCTGAACAGCCCCAGGTCTCTCAGCCTGTCCCCACAGCAGAGGTGTTTCATTCCTCTGATCATATCGGTGGCCTCCTCTGGACACTCTCCAACAGGTCCATGTCTGTCCTGTACTGAGGCCTCCAGAGCTGTCTGCAATACCCCAGGCAGGGTCTCACCAGAGCAGAGGGGCAGAATCACCTGAATAGGCTTGACAGCAGGTGGAAAAGCCCTGGGCATGCAGCAAGCCAGAATGCTACAAAAATTAGCAGCAGAAAGGCAAGAGAGATGACAGCAGGAATGCAGAGCCTGGCCTCGGCGTGCAGACTGCAACGGCCAAGGACGGAGCACCACCAAGATCAGGGTGAAGGGGAGAAGCACAATGCCGACTAACCCCGATTTTATTCTTAACCATCAGATCTACTCGTCCACACCAGCTGCAATGCAGCAAGGGATTTTGGCAAGGGAAGACAAAACTGTCAGGTTGAGACTTATTTAGAGAGAAGGGAAACGAGAGCAGCTCTGACTCCTTTATTCCTTTTTTTTTTTCAAGAAATAATGGGCACAGCTGTGGCCACTCCTCAGCCATCAACTCTCTGGCTGTAGAGCAATGCTAACAGGGTGCTTGACCAACCTGCCTTTGCCAGAGAAAGGAGGAGCCACACAGAAACTATAAAATGACTTGGAGCTGAAACATGTGGATGAAAAGCTAAAGAATTAAAAGCCAGAATAAGAAAGAAAGGGGAAAGAAGGTAAGGAAAAAAAGGGAAATATGCCTATGAAAAACACCACAGGCATAAAACTCAAACACGAAGTGGAACAGAAAAAGAGAAGCGGAGGGAAACTAGGAGGAGGAAGAAAAGTTAGAGCTAAACAGACAATGATGCTTTCACTTATATGTTTGCATATATATAAAAACACAGATAAAAGTTACTTGGGTATAGATATATATATACACACACCAGGAGAAAAACTCTGCCATGCTTTATCTACACTGTTGTGAACCATAGCAAAGACTTCACGACCACCCACTAGCCCTGACAGGTCAGCACAGACAGTTTTCACCAGCACAGGGATGCTTTCTGTACACATCTTGTACCAAGCTGGGTCCCACATTCACTGCTATTCAGAGCTAAAACACAGAAGCCATGTAAGAAAATTCACACTACAGCAGCACATTTATGGCCATCATGTCTCCATTGTGTGCACAGATAGCCACAGATTGCCAAGAGGACTATCAGTGCTGTCAGTTATTGGCATTACATACAGCACCACCAGGAACTTGAGATACCAAATGTGTCTGTGCTGCACATTAAACAAAAATAGAATAGAAAGGCCAGTCTCTGGCCCAGAGACCAAGTGACCTAGGATAAAACCAAGATATAGATAGAAAGTACAAGCAAATAAGGCAGGCTGACCAGAGCAGAGCAAAAGACAGGCCAAAGGAGATGCCATCATCTCACCGCACGTGGCAATCCTGGATGGGCACATCTAGCAATCTTGCTTTAGACAGGAAGCCAGGAAGGGGTCAACCACAACAGAGCAGGAGCGAAGACCCACCCATTCCCTGTTCTCGGAAATCCCACTTAAACCACTAATTGAGGTGGTGTAAAGATCCCCCATTACTGAAACAACCAGTAGTAAGTGGTAACCCACATCAGAACCACCACATCCATCAAACCACACAAAGAACAACCCCTAACTAACGTGGCCACAGTGTCCATCAGGATCTTGACTTCACAATTCCTCTTCTGACTGCTGGTTTGTTTAAATAGCACATTTTGGGACATACAAAACAGATGGGAACCAAGGCTTGTACATGGATTAACTTTGAATCTATAAGCCCGTCCACAAGGTGATAAAGGAGAAAACATAATTAAAAAAATAATAGTTTAGCATTTAACATATCTGCTAGATAAAACAGCTTGCTTTGACCTGACAGGGTGTTACAAACCTGTCTTGTGCCTGCAGAAAATTCCTGGTAATTAACTCTAGTTTGAAAGGGGTGAAGAGACGAAAGGGAGGGCAAAGTTAAGGATGTTTGGGCACAAACCTCAATCTTGCTATTTCCTAACTTCTATATTCCAAAAAGGCTCAAATCACTGCAGGTAACTGGAATTACAGTCACATGTATTTTCCTCAATGCTTAGTTTAAACACTGCATTCATCACCAAATTTTCTTTTGGGTACTGTATTAAGTGATGAACAACATCTGATAGATGTTCTTTCTCCTCTTTTCTCCAACGCAGAGGTAGTGGACTTCGTTTTGCATGTGAGTTCCTCAACTGTCTTTAAACATTATACAAAACATCATTATATGTTTAGAAAAAGGACCTTCAGTTGAACATACCTTGCACATGGAGTAGAGTATCATGAGGTTGGTCCTTATCTGCTGGGGTTGCCCAGTCCATGTGAAACTGGACCCTCAAAGAGCAGAGCTTCATTTCTTTGCAGAAAGCTCCTATGGTCTTGGGCACAAAGCTGTCAGCATTTTTTCTGCTACCTGAGGCAATGCAGGGAGCACCCTAAAAAAGAGAAAAAAATACCTCAAGACTTTATCTGTACATCTAACAGAAGCCAACATAGAAAGACATCACAAGCTGCCCATGATGTTGCAGAGATCGGATGCAGCCTTATGGACTAGCTGGAGCTTCCTTCACTTGCAAGCTGCCTGCACAGGTATGTCACTGCTGTTGTCAAGCCAAGATGCAAAGAATGTCAAGGCCGAGCCCAGAACTCTTCCCAGAAAGATGGGGCTGCACCTCCTAATCAGCCAGAGATGACAGAAACACCAAAACAAGACCTACAGAAGATCTTATCACCAGAATAAATTCAAAAGCACTAACCCACCAGCTTAACTGACCAGCTGAGGAGTCTCATAAGCAAAAAGAACCAGCATGGCAGCAGTAGACACTCCAACCCCTTCCCCATGCTCTTCTACACTGCTGGAGTTAAGAGACCTGTTCTTCACCAATGAGGCAACAATGCCCAAGAACTCAGCTCCCTGGCAACAGCTGTCTGCAAAAAGGTTAAAGAGAGCTACAGATCATCTTCACACCATGATCACCTGAGCCTGGACTGTCTGGTCAGGTCACCTACTGCGAAGCAGTGTGGGGCTCCCAGTGTGTAGACTGGTGAAAGGAGGCAATCTCATCACTTCTCCTGTGGTACCAGCCACCCCAAAGTGCTCGGACATGACTCCAAGCTCCTTCTTCTGGAGCCACCATGGGCTGCCGCCATGGAGGGTGGTCAGGAGCCTCTCCAGGAAGACCCACTCTGCTGGCCCAGCCTCCAGCAAACCACAGCTGCATCATGAGCTCAGCTTCCTGCTCAGCTTCTAATGGGCATCAAAATCCCTTAATATCTTCAAAAGAAATATTCATGTTCTAAGTGGTATTTCATGGATCTACAGGCTTTGTCACAACTCAGGGAGGTCTTAAACAGATTTAGGCCAGACTTCAAGACTTTCAAGAGAGCATGGCTCCCAGCATCCCAGACACCGGCCCTGGCCCTGATGGTATCTCATACTTTCATGATCTTTAGCTGTCTTTCTGCTGCCACAGTGGAGGCAACAGCATTTTTACCTGCTCACCATCCAGATTTTCTACGCAGAACACAAGATACAAGTGTTTGTCAATATGAATAGATTTTATACACAGAACAAGATACAAATGTTTGTCAATTAGAATATTAACACTCCTGATATTATTAGAGGGAGGTGAAATGCATTAGCAAAACCACCTGGAAGTTCTCCCAGTCACAGTGGACCAGCACAAGTGACTGAGGTTGTTTAATCCCTCCTATACTGCCTTGCTCCATGAGGCAGTGTTAGCAGTTAATTAACAGAGGGATGTACAGAACTGAAATCCTATTTATTGTGATTTATCTTACAAAAGTACCCCAAGAAAAATATTCACTAAAAGTTCCTAACACAATCCTGCAACATAAAGTTTTTGCTAAAAGTCTCTTACGTCACCAAGATCTGTAAGGAAGACAGGGGCTCTGGGTACCAACAGTGGTGTCCAGACTATGCCATCAGGCAATATAATGTTACGCCTTATGCTAATGGCAATGTCTGGAGCTCTGAACAGGCTTCACCCTGTCTTAAAGATGATTATACCCACGTTGCATCCTAGTAACTTATAAATTCTACTTGATACACTTATCTTTAAAATTTAAATTATAAAATTACAGCCAACTTCCCTTCCCCTTTCCCTCCTCCATGTGAAGAATGGCCATCAATAGTGCTATGGAAGATGAAAAGCATTTACCTGTCACACTAAGGTAGGAGTTGAGGAAGGTCTTATGTCCAGACTTCCAACATTTTGCGCTTGGTGAGAAATTTTCAGCAGCTTTTTTCCAGTCTAGCAACGTTGGTTGCATCCACCAGACCTGCCCGTCAAAGACAGCAGCCATTTCAACCATGTCAAGCAGAAGTATGGAACCTCAACCACTTCTGAGAAACTCCGAGAGTCCAGCTGACATCAAGGCTCTACAGTCCTACGCTGTGAACAACCACACGAAAGGCAGCGTCTGCCCTGACGTGTTCACAGGTAAAAGAGCCAAGCAGAGGAGTGGACGAGGAAGGAGAAGAAATGGCTTGCTAAGGGCAAAGCCCCCAAATCCTACCCAGGGCCAAGCAATGGAACCCTATCACCTCTCCAAACCACTTGTAACAAGGCAGACTAGTAGGTCTTAATACTAACTACCCAAGATAAGGAAAACATTTCAAGACTAACTTCTCACTGCTTCAGCAACTTGGACTGTAAAGAGCAGCATCATTCTTCCCCTCTGAACCTGCTCATCTTATTCGTATTTATTTACTCATCTCGTGTACTCATGAAAGCTGGGTCTCCTTCCATCTTGTTCCACAGATGGAGACTTGAAGATCAGCTTTTAAATTTTTCCTCAGTTACCACAGAAACAGAGAAAGTGCTGGTGAGCAGAAACCTCTCGGGTCTGCAGCCCAAATGTCCAGCTCATAAAGTCGGCTGATTAGTTTTGTTTGGAACATCAAACCCGCGTAATTTTTTTTTGTTAGTATTTTAATATAATCTAATAGCAGCCTTTTTAACATTTAAGAAAAACATAAAGATTTCCCCACCCCACTCACAAAAGCAAACTGAGAAGAACCAGAGCCAGATATGAGATACCTGTAAATCAAATGATCCAGTAATTCAGATCACAAACATCATCATTTAAAACTCCTGAGCAGCATCTCAATTGCCTGTGCTGCAGCATAAAGCTCTTGGCCTTTGCTCACCGCTATGATCACTTCTGGGAAAGTATATTTCAGACTTTCCTACTCTTAGGAAAAGAAAAATGAACAACCCATTATTATTTAAATAGGGCTGGAAACATTACTAAATATTTCCAAGAGGATGTATGGTAGCTTTTTGCTCTGCATGCTACACTACAGGTCATTGCACTGATAGGTGTGACTACCTATTTACAACACCAGCCAAAGCATATTAGGGGGTTTGGTACATCACGTCTAGAGACTGCTATGGCATGACTACGTCAATGTATAATAAACTTTATGCCTGCAACACAGCTAATATAAAAATAATAATAATGATTATGATAATAATAATGTTACCAAACTTTAATATTAGCTAAGACAGACCCATGCTAGACCTTTTTCCATGCAGAAGAGATGTAATGTAAAGGGCTGGAGCACAGCCTGGGCTGTGGCCATTGCTCCACGTCCCACAAGCTCAGGCATGAGCCCACAGCTGCTGTTTCCACCACGTAAACCAGCGCACACAACATCACGTGTATGTCAGCAACGCACCACTGCCAGCGACAGCAACACCCAATCCGACACCAAGCTGCACGGACACGGCGCCAGGTGGCCAGGAAAAGCCACCTTTCCTAAACCTACACAGGCAGTAACGCTGTAGCCTCTTGCACCACCCACACACTGCACAGCCCACAAGTCCCTTCCACTTATTCGTTCAGGGTTCACTCCCTGACTGGGCAGGGACCTGTGCAAGGCAGTGCAATGCATCTTATTTTGGCTGAGATTCTGCTCAGGTGACATTTTCAAGAAAAGGTGGTTGCAATATGATCATATCTAGGCCTCAAAACACAAAGTGTTCCTCAAGAGTCGCAGCTTGTTTCTTAAAAAAAACAAAGCAAAACAAAACAAACAAACCACAAAAAAAACCACCACCACCAAACACACTCCTAAATTGGATTTTTCTCCTGCTTTCTAAGTGACTGGCAATAGCTCCCCATTCCCAGTTGAGATTTACACAAGACCGCACAGGATGCTGACCTTGCAGCACTGGTGAAAAGTTCAAAACTCTCAGTCTTCCTAACTGAGAGGAAAAAAGCAAGGCAAGCAATCTCTTAAATCCAGTTGTTGGGACTTCAGGAAAGGCACCCCATGTCCTGAGACCACAGGCAAGGAGTACATAAGCAGGCAGCAGAGGGGCTGGCCCGTACCTGCTTCTGAATGACTCTGAACCTGCAGCGTTTGCTACCTTGCAAAAATCCCCTGATGCAGAAGAGCTTACAGCAGTACTAAGGTGATGGTTTCTATCGGTGCAAGGAATCAGGGTGCTACATCTACAACAAAGGCATTATCGGCATTACACACTCCTCAACCACCTCAGCTCCACCAGTAAAGCTGAAATGCAGAGCAGGCATCCCACCAGCAGTTATCCAGGGAAGCCATGCAGCACAAAAAAGACATTCAGAGAAAGCCATGGACAAGCAGACTGGATTGTGATGGAGGGAAAACGATGGTGAGGTGGTTAGGACGGCTGGAAACAGGGCCAGAGTATTCCACCTTAGAAACCCTGCACTGGCCTGCTTCAGAGCCTGAGGGTTCCCAGCACAACCCACATTGTGCCGAGGGCCTCCACAAGCTGTTTAATAAACTACGTGATGGGATGTGGTCTTGCCTCTCCCACGCACCTCCTGTCTCCACCTGCCCTGAAGGAAACAGCCTACAGCTCTGGGCTCTGCTCTTGTGGTAGGAACCTACTCTCCTCAAAACAGGGAGAGTGTTTTGGGGCTTCCTTTAGGTTTCTCTGCCATTCCATCCTTCCCCCAGGAGAGAAGCTGTGACTAACGCCTGGGGAAGCCCCCAGCTTGCAGGTAAGGACCTTGGTGGTGTCATCCTCACCCCTCAGGAAGCTCCCAAAGTCCTGCAGCTCTTGGCCATGCACACATTTTGGCACCGAGTATTCCTGACCAAGGCATGCAAAAGAGATGACAAAACGCTATCTTCCCAAACATCTCATGGCAATGACACTCTCCCACGCAACAAACGATACCATCCCCAGTAAACACACAGTATTTCCAGGGCTTTGGGCTGCTATTTCTCACCAGGGCGCTCTGCACACCCCATCTCAGCTCAGTCTGCTTTCCAGCAGCGCAGGTCGGCTCCCAACACCTGCAGAACCCAACCCCATAGTGGGGGACAGGGTCAAACCTCCCCTCTCCCACCAAGGGACTTTCTAATGAGCTTGTTTGCAGGAACATACTCAATACTTTTATACAAAACTTCTACTGCTTTTTCTGACTCAGGTTTTAAGGCAGAAATGACAAAGAGAATCCATCCCTTCTCTTGGCAATTTGTTCCAGTGGCTAATTACCCTTTCAATTAAAGACCCGTGCCATAATTTCTAATTTTAATTGTCTGCCAGGCACTGGTTCTAGCTCTGCCTGTCACTGCTGCATTTGAAAGCCATTTACTGCCTGATGTACTATACTAGCAGCAATTCACATGCAGATCATTTTTCCTTCAAGGTGACGGGGAGTGCAACCATAGTATCGGCTGACTAATATAAAACAACAATAGCAGCGAAGATGTGAGAGCACAGGCATCAGAGCAGGTGGGACAAACCTGCCTGGAAGCCCTGGGTGACACTCAACCAGCTCCTGATTTGCAGCATACAGCTCAACACCAATATTCACATCCATACCTTGAATTCACATAAAGCATTATACCACCCAGGGATGCATTAAAAGGCATTTTGATCATACAGATCTGGATGCTTTGCAAAACAACCAGTCCGTTCCGTTTGCCCGGCTGGTCCCCAAGTCTGTGTCACCCTGCAAACTGATGCCTTCAGCTGAGGAGAGCTAATGCACCAGGTAACCATCTCACTGCCTCTCATCTGTCACTCTTGGAGCAATGGGGAAAAAGAACCACCAGCAAGCCCCGTCTTAAACAACCTCTGGCACTTGACGGAGAGAGGACTGAGGAAAGACTCAGGAACACTGCATTATCACAACACTCATAACTCAAAAAAAATGCCGTCCTCCACTGAACTGTACCAACAAGTAAGCAAACAGCAAGCACTGCGTCTCCAGGTATAAATAAAACGTGTAGCTGCAGACATACTTCTTGCCAGGGCACTAAGCACTTTGCTACATAAGAAGGCAGACTGGCTCAGGAACAGATGCAGCTGTGACGAGGGAAAACATACCCCATATGCAGTGCTAATGGCTCCAAGAGACAGATTATGTCCTTATTCCCTCCTCAGTCTTCATAAATCCAGCCAGGAACTATGCAGGTGTTCAGTATTAACGCTACCAGCCAGCGAGGTGACAGAAAACAACACACCGTGCTTCAAAGCAAGATCTGTTATCACCTTGCTGCAAACAGGCAAAAGCTTCCTGACCAGGGATGCATCTTCCTCTCTGCTAGTTCAGTTTGCAGCTCTGCACCCCTCTTGGCTCACAGAGCAGGACCTCAGCCCACGCCACCGTCCCGTGGCCACCAGCGAGGGGTCTGGCGCGCCCATCACCTCAGCAGCAATGCACCGAGACCGGCACAGAGGCTTCGCCGAGGCTCCAACAGACCCACCTGGACTGCTTAACTGATGGATACACAGCTGCAGTGCACTGTGCCGCAGGTACCCGATACCAGCCTTCACTAAATTCATGTACTGGGGGAAAAAGATGAGCCCTTGGTATTCCTGCAAGCAGCAGAAATGCCTCCCGTGTCACAAAAGTCAGCATTTCCCCTTCCCATGGCCTACCGGCGCTATTATGTGCATAGACCAATGGGGAAAAAATATATATTTTTTTTTTAATGTAGATGTCATAAGCCCTGCCTTGCAATTCCTAGTAGAGCTGCACCAGCATCACTACAGAAAAAGCCTGAAGAAAGAGGTCCATAGAAAAATAGCGATGCCATAATAACCCACTGAACACCTTAATCTGAAAAGTGACAAAAGAACACAAGAGGGACTGATATCTTAAAAGTATACAGTATTTTTTTCCCCTAGCTTTGCTTCACAGCCTCGGCACTACGGGTGCCAGAAATTCCTCTTATAAAAGTTAGTGAAATATCTACAGCCAGGAAGCATAAGCTGCTTTTGTAAAGCATTCTGATTAAAAACAGGAAGATACAGTTTGAATCTTGCAAAGTATTAAGCATAACTACAATTTTAGCAGATAAAGCTCTTTATTAAATCCAAATACACTCTTTGGTTCAGCAGGGGCACAGAGAGAAAACATCAGGACTGCAGAGCTGCGCAAACGGAGACACAACTCACCATCGCCTCTGAAAGCTGTTAGCTCCCACTGAAGTTATATTCCAAGCATGCATGTTCACCCAAGGAGCCAATATTCCATTTTACGAACTAATTCAAGCACACCATTCGTTCCTGCAACAGATGGGCCTTTCACCGGCAGCAGGACTAAGCCCGTCCTTATTTTCACTATTGCAGAACTGCTCTGATGTTGCGTGGACATCAGTGTGCAAAGGATGCAAAATCCTTCAGGCCTTGCCGAGGCAGAGCTGGCACTGCTCTGGTTGTCCCTGCGCTCTCAGAGAGGCACAGGGATGCTAGACGTACAGACATACAGTATATTTTACTCCTAACAGGTATAGAGGTTCTCCCACAGGCTGACAAACTGCACCTGTATAGCTAATTACCTTAATAAAACTCAAAACACACAAAGGCACAGTCTGAATTATAACATGCTAAGGTAGCCGTAAGCCAGACTCATGACTTAATGCTGTGAGAGGCAGAGGAGAGAAAATAGAGGTGCATTCCCAAAACGATGCAAAGTATGTAGAAGATCACCTGAAACTCCCTGGGGTGTAAACAGGTATTCATCAGAGATATGCAGCACCTAGCAGAAATGAGCATCTCACTGGTCCACGTGCTTGGAAACTATACATATTAAATAATTTTCAGCATCACAGCAGAAAGGAAACTGAATGCTTATGAGGCACAACTAAATATCAGACTATATATTTACTTCTTACAGTGATGTCAGTGCTTCAGAGCTAGATTTTCTTAATATCCTCGTATTTTACAACATCATATATAAGTGCTCTTGCGATAATCCAGGCCAGCTGGTACAAACTGACATTAGCAAGATTGTATTTCTGCTCAATGAAGAAATAAATGCTCCCATTTCATACAGCCATAACATGTAGGTAATATATTGTGCTCTTTGTATTTAGCAATGGCTAATACATTCTAATACACCCCCAGCAACGCTCTTTTGTTCCAAATAAATGACTTAAATAATGTACATTATTTAACATATTCGTAAAAAGGAACTAGCATGGGGTTCATGACTCGCTGTGTCTGACCAGATACATGGACAGGCAAACATGTCTAAACTTGTCAACATGAATAGGATTTAAAAGATCTCACTGAAGGCCTCCAGCATCTTTCAGACACAATTATCGGTTCTGCTGGGATTTCTCCACATGATATTTTAAGATACAGAAACCAACAGTTAAATAGATTGAGACCGAAGACCTGAAGCACTTCGTCAGTGAAAATATTTCAACATTACGTATTGTCAGTGAAAACATTTCAACATTACGTATATATAAAAATAAAATGCGGCCTATTGAAGTTGTACTTGATACCCCCCCAGCATTTTAAGGAAAAGATGGCCTAAAAAACCCTTTGTAAAAGCGGTCTTTGGAGCCTACAGTCTTCCCTTTTTATTCCTCGGGCCCTCGTGCTACCCAGCTCAAATCAGACCGCCCATATCAACGACGGCCCGTGCAAAACAGTTCAGCCCTGCAGACTGAAAGCTTAATTCATGCCGCAAACACACGCAAGCAGCAGCGGGCCCGGCTCCGCACGCACCCCGCGCCCCGGCGAGCGCGTATTTTCCGCAGAGAGAGCCCAAACCCCGGCGCCCTGAGCCGCGGGGACCCATCGTCACCTCCCTGTCCCGAGCGTCTCCCCCACGCCACGGGCATCCACATCGTCCTCCCCCCCGCCCAGGCCCGGGGCGCCGCCGCGGAAGGTGGGGGGGGGTGGGGGGGGATGGGGACATCCAGCCGTGTCATTTCGGAGCACGGCGAGACCCCGAATCTCGCCGGCCCTTATCACCGCGATTTATTTACGTTGGAAAGCATCCCGAGCCCCTTCGCCTCCCCCACCCGCACAGATTTCGGCTTGCAATGGGCTATTTTTAGCCCACTGTCGACCCAGCGCTTAAATAAATAAATAAATAAATAAATAAATAGATAGATAGATAGATAGATAGATAGATAGATAAATGAAATGCAATCCACCACCCCCCCGGCTCCGCCACCCCATCTGCAGCAGCCCCCGCGCCGAAAGCTGCAAACTCCGCCGCGACCTGCAAAGCCCACCGGGGAGACACGAATGATAAAGCAAGAGGAGAATAAAATTTTTAAAAAAGATAAATAAATAAAAGGGCATACGAAGAAATCATAAATAAAAACACCATAAATACGCAAACAACCTCCCCTCACCCCACCGCCGTTAACCGTGGTCCCGGTACTCACCGCGACCCCTCTCCCCGGGCAGGGGTCCGGCGGGCCGGCCGCGGGGCCGGGCGGAGCGGCGCGGAGCAGCGCGGGCCCCGCTGCCCATGTGCTCGCCCGAGCACGCGCTCGGCTCAATGGAACGTTGTGCTGGCGAGCGGCTCTGTGACGTCACCGCCCCCCGCCGCCGGCGGCCGCAGCCTCGGGGCAGCGCGGAGCGGCCGCCCCCCGCGCTCCGAACCCCGCGGAGCCGAGCGGCCCCGAACCGCCACCCCCGCACCCACCGGCCCGCGCCTCCGCGTACCCCGGAATTAAAAATAAATAAATAAATAAGTTGCAACAATTAATTAATTAATCTAACCGCTCCGCAGGTGCGGGGGCAGCAGGCGATGAGGCTGCGGGACCCCGTTCCGTGCGTGTCGGCCCCGCTCCGAGCGGCGCGGGCGAACGGGATCAGCTTCATCGTGAGCGAACGGCAGCCTGTACAGCTTTTAACCTGAGGAGGTGCCTGCGGTCCCGCATCTCCCTGACTCCGCGAGTTAGCTTGCTGGTAAAACTCGTAGATTTATAGAATTAACCCGTTCTTCCCGAGCACTAGTGCTGACATTACATGCGTGTCTCCACATAATCGCAGGAGGATACAAGGATCCCACATACAAGTAGAGAAAGTAGCTTTGTGGTCTTCTAGGTGCTGGAAGAAACATCAGAAATACAGAACAGACTGCAGACTGGTGAAACAGTAAAATAAAAGCAAATCTCCAGTACATGGATAAAACAAGTTTTATTTTCCTTTTTTACATTATTTTCTTTTAAAACAAAGTAAAAATGAAATGTATCCTCCTTGATTCCAACCTGCAACTGGAACCAAGCAGAAGGTTCAATATCACATTATTTTTTTCCTCCCCCACTATTTTTGTTCTGTCCAGGGGGAAACCCAAACTCCTGCTGTCCCAGCACCTTTGCAGCCACACGGGAGGTGCAGCGTGTCTTTCCTGCCAAATGCACCACCTGTTCTCACCAGTCATGGGTGGTGGTGCCCAGTATGGAGCTGCCTTTGCCACGTGAGGCTAATCAGCCTCTGCACAAAGTCTATATCCAGCATAGTGAGGTATGCAAAGCAGTATTGGAAATGTGGATAGCATATGCTGTTTTGTTTAAATAGTAAATATGCTCTTAACTCAGCTACAATGCTTTGAATATTGCAATAAAAAGCTGATCTGCAAGAGCAACCCAGTCATTACAGGAGAAGTAAATGCTAGTGCAAAAGGTACAAAATTATGGTATAAAATGTGACTTGACCCAAACTGCAATTCTGTGGTGCTGCAATGTGCAAGGCTGGGCTGGACAAAGAGACTTTGTGGGCTCACAGTAAGGGAGACGAGAGCCTTCCAGGTCAGAAGGATTGAAGGTCTTTGTGCCATACCCTTCAGCAACCTGCTGCAGCAGAAGAGGGGTGGAGGACACCACTTGGGGCCACAATCCTACAGCTGGCAGGAGATGAAGTGTTAAATAAATGACCTCCTGAAGTCAATGAACTTAAGAGAAAGACCAAAATCTATGGTCACTCACGAGACCAAAGCATCATCTTGTCAGCTGAGGAGACCTCGAGTGCTGGAGCAGCCTGATGCACATTTTTTTCCTCCAAACTCATTTCCCACTCCAGAGTTTGGAATAGTGGCATAAAGTTATTATCCTGGCTCTGCATGGGTATTGCCCTTAAATGGGGCCCTGATGGCTCCTTCGCAGATCCTAGCTGCCAGAGCAGGAGAGAAATATGTATCAAATAGCCCTGAAAATTGAGTTTTCATTCCTTTCTCCCTAGGACTCCCTTCCTTGGCAAAGCACACGTGGAATCTGCTGTTGAACATCAGCTCAAATTAATACTGTTTTTTTCCAATGTCACAGACTTATTCATGTGCCACCACAGTGCCAGCAGCACAGCCGTGAGTACAGCTCTGTATGCTGTGATGAGGGATGGGTATCTATATGTACAACTCCTGGCATGACAAAGCCATGAAAAAGAGTGTGAGAGCATTTGACTGCCTGTTTACACACAGAGAAGTCGGACCACAATCACAGGAGCCTATCCAGATGTGGCTTCAGGAGGGACCTCCACAAACAGTGGCAGAAGGATGTGCTGCTCCCATCTACTGCAAGGCAGATCTGCGGTTTGAAATTCAGGCTCCAGACCCCATAGAAATGCTCAAACCGTCCTTTATACCATACACCTTTCCTGGGAGATGGGGGACATGCAGAGGGGGGTGACAGTTGACCACCAAGTGCTTCACCCAGCAACAACAGAGCTGGAGCCTCAGCAGTAACAGTGGGACCTGCTGTTTCCATCACACCCAGCATCTCTCACTGTGGGAGAGAACATGAAGAATCTCTTTCCATGGGCATATAGAATATGTCTTGTGTTTGAATCGCTCAGCTTTACAGCCTTTCTAGTGTTTGTACTCAAAAAATCACCTAGTATTACAACATGGATATACTCAGTCCATGTCAATAAAGCATGATCATCTTTATGACAGCTTAGCACACTTACACAAGGCAATTTCAGTGTTGTAAGTTCACCCCTGCAAGTTGAACATGGCAAAGTCAAGGCCAAATGACTCAGCATGCCATTTCCAGGCCAAAAGAAGGTAAGAGGCAGAGATCAGGGGTCAGGGTGCAGTGTGGCTGTGCCAGCTGAAAGCTCGTGATCTCCAGCACTCTGCCACTGCTTCTCTGTCCATGGCCCCATCAGTTTTGCTGCTGCAGGGATCACACAAGTGCTTCTTAACCCATGTCAGGCGAAGCTGGTCACTTTAGGTGAAGTGCCAGTGTAGGCAATGAGAGCTGTGACATGCTCACCATGGGTAGCACAGCGTGGAGGTGACAGCCCACAGGCAGCTGGAGAGTGAGGTGTCCTCAGGCAAGGCAGGGAGGTGCAGGGAAGGCTGGGGCAAACCACCACGCATCCCACCCAAACACAGGTCATGGAGAAGCACAGCAGAAAAAAACAGCTAAGAATGTGTAATCATAGCAATAATTATACGTTCCCTCACCCAGGGATTAGTCCTGTTTCAGGTTCATGATGGAACTGCCCAAAAACCAAAGTCACCTCAGATGCTCAGAAGAAAGGCTGGGTCATTGCATCTGCTCCTCTCCTGTTAGAAGCCATCATCAGCTGACCCATAAAGGCATCAGGTTCAGCATCAGTGTCTTCTCCTCACTTCACCTTCTTGGATATTATCTTGTAACATTTCTTCTCTGAAGGTTAGAAACCACCTAATTTCCATTTCGAATGTATTCAAAGCCTGTGTACACCCATTCATTCTGCAGCAGGTGTAATGATTTGACACAACTGGCTCTCCTCCTCACCCTTACACATATCTCCCTGCTGTATTTACCAGTATCAAGTTCATTCCGTGATAAAATAATGGTACAAGGTGATGGTGCTTATTATGATTTATTTCTACTCCACACTATTTTAACTTAATTGCTTGTATAAATCTAAAGAAAATGCATTCTTGTCCCCAAACAGTGACCCACCTCTGGGCAATGGTGACTCACCTGTGATTTTGATGGGGATGAAACTCTAAGAGCCACGAGTGAGTGGAAATAATGGAGGAGAAGCAAAGACTGGAGACTTTCTGAAGCTGCTGGAAATACTCCTACTGCCTTCCATGTACTCTCAGTGTTGAATGTAAGATGAAGAATAGAGAGGGGGAAGGTGTTAGAGTAGTACAGTGTCTGCTCAGGTGTATAGGAAATATCCCCATCCAGAACTGGAGGAGCAGATTATACTATCATCATTGCCCATTCTGCTCCCCAGAATTTATGTATTTTTTTTCAAATCTAACTATGTCACTAGATTTCTACCTGTCCATTTCTTCACAGCGATCGTCCAATAAAACATGGGCTGACACCTCTTTTGATGGAGCATAGACAAGGAAACAGAGATGTTTCATTTTGTAAGACAGCTGCATTAATGAAGCTGGGCTCAATTATGCTAAAACCCCAAAAATGCATTATGAATCCTTCTGTGGGGAAAATGTTTGGCCAAGAAGTGGGAGCATTTTCCAAGGAGCAGGAAATTTCTCAAGGTTCTGATTCAGAGGAGCTTAGTGATGACTCCAGAGCAGAGAAAGAGGACATGCAGGGTTGATAAAAAGCACAGTAATAACAGACTTATCATTGGTGGCTTGACTATGGGAGTATGTGACTCAGATGCTCTAGATATTTCACAAGTTTGTGGAAAAAAAAAGGCAATATTTTAAAATTATGCCTTTCTGAGTCTGTAGCAAGATGTTCTGTAGGCCAGAGAGGTGCAAAAACTTCATTTGTGATTATGGAGAGCATTAAAGATTACCAGCCTGAATGTGATTTACGAAACAAAAAAGCAGTGAAATAAAGTGAAACCAAATGTCTGCGTTACTATATTTGTGTTGGACTGACAGGACGGAAAGTAGATCCAGAGATAAGAATGCTTGAATGCAGAGGTCACCAGTAGTGAACAAAAAAAATGTTGTGAGAGAAAGAAGAGAGAATTCAAGTGAGAGAGAGACACCACCATTCGGGTTCCAGCCAGATTTCCCTGAGAAAGGGACTGATCAAGTCCTTGGGGAGAAGGAGTCGAGTTTGTTTTGCGTGAAGGGCGAAAGATCATGACAGAAGTTGCAAGCCTGGGAGAGGAAGTGGGAAGTGGTGCCTTCAGCAAGGATAGAAAACCCAGGACATGAAGATGTCATCTGGTGAGAGGTAAGAGTCATAGGTCTGGTCGCAGGAGACAGCACAAGCCCACCAGCATTAGGGAGATGTCCCACACTGAGCATGACACATCAAGGGCATGTCCACCAGGAGATGCTCAGTTTGAGAAGGCGTGCAAAGGTCCACTGTACGTAGGTTTGGGTTCCTTGGGCTCTGTGGAGCGAGGAGGAGACCAGGAGAGCCCTGTGCACCTGACAGTGCCCACATGAGGCCTGCATGTCACAACAGCAGCAAAAGACACACAAAGCAGGTAAAATGCCACCAGCCTCCAGAGAAGGTCATGCCTGCTTCCTTGTTTCTGAACCACTCGTCTCCTGGCAAAACAGCAGAGGCCCTGCCCTCCTCACACGAGGATCCTGTTTCTAAATCGCAAGGAGGAAACTCTTTAACTTGTCGGTTATTCTTTGGCACCTGTGATTGTGTTTGACATTATAAACAGGTTGGACCAGCCAAGCTGGCACACACCACTGCAGTGTCCCCAGGGTCCTTCCCTTTCTGTTTACTTTCTGGTTTAGCCTTTATGTTAATCTCTCCATCTATAACAAATATACAGCGTTCATGTGAGCAATTTTAAGGGACAGTGACACTGGCAGCCCCTGAAGTGTCACAACAGGTGTGTTGACACAGCCAAGCCATCACTCTTATTCAGGGGTGATGCACGATGTTCCTCCAGCAGCAGGATGGGAGTAGGACACACTGGACCTGGTGTTCCTCTCCTCTCAAACCCAGTTGCTGTCCATGCACTCACCTTTAGAGTTCAACCTTCCCAAAGTGTTTTTTCATGGATGTGCCCCGCACTCCCCCCGTGGGCACAGCCATGGGGCAGGTGTTGGGGCTGGGTCCTCTGGGGGCTCAGGCAGGCTGGTTTGTGGATGCAGGGCTGGAATCTTGTTGGGAGACTTGCGCTCTTTTTAGCACAGCTGGTGATGGTGGCAGCACTGCTCATGTTTCATATCATGACCCAGTACCTCTCTAAGAAGTGGGAGACCTGGTTCAACACCCTCCTTTGCATCTCTTTGCCTTCCAGAGAGTGGCTGCTCCCTGGGTGCAATAAGCTATCTCAGCCTTTGGCCTGTCCTGGCCCCTTTTTTTCCCACCTCCTATGTCAGAGGTGAAGGTGTGCACTGGAGCAGGACACTGTCCTCGAATTTGGAAGCCCATTTCATAGCTACAATGATGCTACTCCTACACGAGAAGGCACAGGATTCCCCCTGGGATGGGAATGTGGATATAGGCAAACTGGTTAAGAGCTGCTAAATAAACTTCACAAGCAGTGGACAAAAGACCTAAGGAGGGAGGCAGAAGTACCTGGTGTGGATATCTGTCATAAGCTGCTCACCAGTTCACTGGTTTAGTCCCAGAGAGTTCCCATTTAAGCCCTGGCTTCTTGATGGATACCTGTGTAGCTGGTATCTTTGCTGTACCAAGAAGAGATTTAAGCAACTGCATATTACAGGCAAAAACTGAAATCAGAGCAGCCACAGTACTCACAAAGGAAGATCAACACCGGGCTGTGCCCCTTCCACATCACAAAGGATGATAATTAATTTTGTGTTGCACCAGGGAAGCAGAATAAATGAAAACAGTTCAGAAGCAGCAGTGGTCAATGGAGTCTTATAATGCCCCTAAGATGTATATATGTGCTATACCAAAGTTCACATATATGTAAACTGAGGTGCAGATATGTAAAATATCTTGCCTGCGGCCATACAAGGAGCACACATTGACTTCTGGTTGGTGTAACTGGTAGGCACTGGAGTCCTGACTCCCAGTCTGCTGTTCTCAGCATTGGGTGATAGATGAGGCTGGCTGAGTTGGAAAGCTATGGCTGACATCTCCGCAATGTCATGATTCACAACCCTTAATCGCTATTAAACAAATCAAAACTGAAATTATATGTAAAGAGATGGGAACTACAAAGCCTGAAACATGCAAATTTGTTCTTCCCCATCAAATCTAATTAGATTTGCCAAAATCAGTATGCATTGATCTGTGATTCAAACAGTATGCTGATAACAAATTTTCATGATAGACGTGGTTATGAAGCTACTTGACTATGAATTAGCCCCTTCAGCAGAAGCTCTCAGCACATTTTCTCAGCATGCTCTTCCTCAGACAGCTTTTAATCCCCAAATCAAGAGACGATCCCATTGTTCAAGGCTTGCTGGGCTCTCTGCTGAACATCCAGCAGAGAAGCGAGGCAGGTGGCATATTCATGTTGAATATCAATCTTTGTTAAAATCAACACAACATTTTTAACCACCGATCTAAGTGAACTGTAATATGTACTGGGAAAAGACCTTTCCACTACTAGGCAGAGCAGCTTATTTTGTTGTCATGCTGTGTAGCTTCACTTCGGCAATGATGGGTAGAAAAAGCATGCATTATATAAAAAAACATCACGTAACTAGACTATCTCTCCAGAAAACCAGCACCACACAGATGCCAGTGTCCGGTCTCTGCCCTCAGGATTTAGGGATGTCATTTCTTTTTTCTCAGCTCATGAAGCCACACTTATCCTCTGTTTGAATGTTTTATCTTAAAGCCAAATAATCCCAATAGGTACAAGCAAATGGAGGCAAGAAAAACGAGGGCAGAGCAGGTAAATTTTAAAGAGGTCAGAACAAATCCTTGACATACAGGGAGAGACTGAAGGACAGGATTTTCCATTTGTCTTCAGTTTCAGCTGAGCTTTGCATCTACTGACATCTGAGAGCTTCCAAAAATGTGCCATCCCTGAGAGCCAGAGTGCATCAGAGTTTAAAGTTACCTAGAAAAAATGGCAGAGGGCAAGCGGTGCACTTGTATCTGTCTGTACCACAGATTTATCTTTTCCCTGCCATTTTTTCATCAAGAAATTGTTATTGCTTCAGGAAAGGAAACCTGCAGCAGTTTTTTTGCCTGGTCTTTAACAGAAATGAGCATCCTCAACCACAGGTGGAAGCAATGGGACCTGCAAATGCTCAGCACCTCTGAAAACTGACGTGCTCTGCGTCAAATCACGTGTAACCACGATACCCACCCTGCAAAGCAGTCACGACCAGGATGCTGATCCCTGAGCACTGCCACAGGTTACTCAGGCTGTATAGGCTCCATTCTTGGAAATAGTCAGAAGCCATGGTCATGGTCAAAAGGTCATGGTCCTGGGAAGCCTGCTCAAGGTGTCCCTGCTTGAAGATGTGGGTTGGACCAGGTGACCTCAGAGGTTCCTTCCAACCTCAACCCATCAGTGAGTCTGTGATGGAGAGGGAAGGGCATGAGGATATCCAGGGTTCCAACCACTTCACCGTGGCCCACTGGCAGCAGGAGGTAGCTCAACATAGAGGTAAATCACCGAAAGTTCATTGCAAGGACCAAAGGGCTGGATCGTGCACAGCAGAGTGGAAATTACTGTGCAACTCCACAGCCTGGCTTGCCTCCAGCATTTTCATGAGGTTGTTATCACAATATTTATACTTTTAAAAAATCCAACGAGTTACAGTAATGCACTATGGGCATAGTCCTTCTAATATTTTTTTTTTTCCACCTAGGAAGAGATTATACCAGGATAAGCATTTTTATTCCAGTGTTATGGGATGAATTTGGGATTGGAATGATGGTCGTGGTGCAAAGTCCTGCAAAATCGAAACCTGGCACCCAGGCTGCTCTCACCCTGACCCCTCTTTGCTGGGTCTCTGCTTCGCCCCAGCTGAGCCACAGTCACACCGAGGCCAAGGAGAAGAGGGGACAGCTGTCTGTGCTTGGGTGGTGCAATTAAGATATGGCAGCAGCATGGTATTTTTGTGTAACTAGGCAAAAATAAGGTAAGGCATCAGCTGAGCTCATTTCATAAACCAAAGTAAATGGAACAACAGCACATTATGGAGTATATACCTTTATACCTAAACTTCCTGCTGCAAGCTGTGGGTTACTATGTTTTCCCACCCACTCCAGAACTGTCCACTCGAGGTGGTTACCAGAAGAAACCCCCCAGCAGAGACAATGCAAGTCCTGAAATTAGTTAAAACTGGAACGGGCTGTAAAACTTCATGAAATCCTGTCTGCCCTTTGGTTTTAAATTTGATTTGGCTGAACCAGTTTTCAAATGGGCTGGAGAGCCAGGACGGGCCAGTGGGATCACCCTGAGAGGCAGACGGTGGAAATTCACCTCCTCATGCCTATGTTGATCAGAGCAGTGTCCCCCTCTACCAGGGAGGGTGGAGTCCTTTTCTGATAAAAGGCTGAGCTCAGCAGACATTAAAGGAAGGTTGTTACTAAAGATCAAAAGGTAGGAACGGGAGATAAAGCTGCAACATTTGCAAAGTTACCAGAGCCTTGCAGTGAGAGTAAAGAGAGAGATGCTGCGATGCTAAATGAATGGAGCAATCTAGATAACGATATCAGAATTAAATTAATTAAGATTAAAGAAAGATTGCAAGATTACGGTTGTAATCCCAGCCCTGCTGGAGTCAATGACTGTTTTGTGGTTTGTGTGGGGCTTGATGAAGAGGCCAAGATTTTGCTTCCAATGCATAACAAGACGAAGGAAGGTATGAACAAAAAGCTAGTTTACAAAGAGCCAATTAAATTAGGGAATAATTGAGCTGTGGTGGCCTCATAGTCACAAAATCGAAACCATGCATGGCTGGAGCATCCAGCAAGATAAATACAATGTGGATCAACATCATCACTGATCTGTACACTATAGGGCTTTCATCATAGAATCATATAGATTGGAAAAGATCTTTAAGATCAAGTCAAATAGTTACCCTAACATTGCCAAGTCCACTGTGAAACCATAACCCTACTCACCACATATACAAGTCTTTTAAACCCCTCCAGGGATGGGGACTCCACCACTTTCCTGGGCAGCCTGTTCCAATGCCTAACAACCCTTTCCATGAAGAAATTTTTGCTAATATTCAGTCATGATGGCTTTAGACTGGCTATGGTAGGATACCAGATTTGCCATAACGTCTGGCAGGACAAAGTTTTCTGTTCTGTTCTATTCTATTCTATTCTATTCTATTCTATTCTATTCTATTCTATTCTATTCTATTCTATTCTATTCTATTCTATTCTATTCTATTCTATTCCATCCCATCCCATCCCATCCCATTCCATTCCACTCTACTCTAAAATTTAAACCAACGAAGTGAGATCATGCTGGATCAGCACTTTGCATCGTGCAGACCTGGCGTATCTGTTTCAGGAGCCACCACTCTTCAGTGGGATTTACTGTTCCTCTAAGCAAGCTCCTCCAGGGCCAGCAACAGGCACATTTACAGAGGAACCTCTTGAAAACATCAATTGAGCTTAAAATCTTCTGGCACGTAGCATTCCTGTACAGTAGTGCATTACATTAATGGGAATTTGGCCACCGATGTCAAGAAAAGGGAATGTGAAAAGGAGTTGGAGGGCTGGGGCAGCCCCACGGCCAGGCAGCGCGGTGCAGCTGCACAGACCTCCGTGGCAGTCACCTCACTGCCCAGATAATTTGCTCCAGCTGCTAAGCAGGTCATAAATATCTGGTGATTATTTTGGCCCCTGGAGCCCTGTTAATGCTTTCACAGTTTGCGTTCACTGTTTTGGGTGTCACACTCTGGTCTCAGTTTTAGGGCAGCATGCTGAAGTGAGTGGGGAAGGGGTGGATTCATTTTGATCACGCAGCAGAAATTGAGTTTCAAATAAAAGTACAGATGCTGATGAAGACTTTTTCCCTTGTAAAACATGGGAAAATGCCGTATTTGTTCCATAAGGGCAGGAGTCTATTTTTTTTTTTCTCTTTCACAAATGCAAAAGGAGGAAAACGTTTGCTGTTTTAAAGAGAGGGAATAATATGCTACATAGTTGAATCACTTTGATGTCAATTTTATTTTGCAATCACTTAATAAGATATTCACTTAGCCTTTTACATTCCCTCAAAGTGTAGAAGTCTATGCACAATACAATATTATCTTACTCTTTACTATAACGATGAACGATAATGAGAACACATAAGAAGATTTTACTTGTGCCCAAAGAAAAATCTGCTTTACCCCAGAAGAGAAGGATTTTGCAGATCAAATTAATATTATAAAACCATACAATTTGTTAAAATAATATGTCTTTTCTTCTCTGAACCCACTATGAATCACAGTGTCTGCATGCAAATACATGGTGAACTATGAGAAACCGATAGGGTTTTTTGTAAAATTTCTGTCTATGAAAAATACCTGGTTGATAAAGCGAAAAAAAAACAACACAAACCAAAACCAAAACAAAAGCAAACTAAAAAAACCCCACCTCTGTTCCACTCCTGCCCATCATATTTATACAACATTAAAAGTCTAATATTTGAAAGCTAGATTGCAGCTGTTCCATAGAAATGCTGTTAAAACCCAGCCTAATCCAAGGCAGAAGTATCTTTGTTCAAGTTACTCAGAAACTAACAGATCGTGTTTGATTCCTCTCTGAAATCAGTATGTGCATGGAACATGGAATACAGCATAGTGTCTGCACAAATAGCTTCTTACATCATTTCAGTTCAGATTCTGGTTACTCTTCTGTTCCTATATTTAATGTAAAGCCTAAAAGTAAATTTTAATAGTAAAGTGTGAGATAGCAGAAAAACCCTGATAAAAACATGGAATGGAAAGGTCATCTTCGCTGTCTGATCCAGCATCCCCAACATATTTTCTAGATTTTTATTCATTTTTAAGTACTTCAACATTGGCCTTCCTAAAGCACTGTTGTTGGAAAGCCTTGTTCTGGTAGCAGTTATTACTGAGCAGTTTTCTTTCTTTGGACACGTATGACACAAATAAAACCAAACTGTGTCAGGAGTGACTGTAGTGCAGTCAAATGAAAACCCAAAGAATTCTAGGAAACAGTGTTGCCTATCAGAGTGAATAAACCCAGATAACCTACATAAATCAGACAGAGACTGCACAACGTCCAGTGCTGGGGTAAGAGCCCCCCTGGTATTGCAGGTGCCACTTTTCTGCAGGGGAGGAAGAGTGGGGATGTTTTCGTACCATGGGGAAGCATGCAAACCTTTAGTTCACATTTGCTGTACCTACACAGTTGCAGAGTTAATCCCTCTTCCCTCAATTCATCCGTAGCACAGCATGGCCTTGGTCAGAAGCCAAAAGAGCTTTGTAGGACACTCAGCTGTGCACTAGATCACAGGAGCTACCTGCACTGAGGGGTTTTGTTTGGTTCTGCTGTCGTCACGGAGCAGATTAATGGGAGAAAAAGGAGTGGAAAGAGGCTCTCACTCTGGCAGCTGCATCCCTCCGAGCAGCCCCTCGCACACGTGTGGCGCCTGCATGAAAAATGTGCTGGAAAGGGGAGAGCTGCTGCGCAACTGCAACCCGCAGCCATCCCCACATCCCCAGGGACGTCCGAAGGGATGGGTTTTGTCTGGGTTTTTTGGGTTTTGGGGTGGGTTTGCCTACTCACAGTAGTTGTATATAAAGCATAATTTCTGTAATTTGTATTTTTTTTTCCTCCTGCTATTTCTGTCCTCTTTCATCATGGATAAATTAGCATGAAGGAAGCTGATGGGGCTAATTAGTTCCAAGCAGCGTTAATTTCTCTGCTTGGAACTCTTTGTTACCCAGTCAGATTGCTCCACTTTCGCAGCTTATGTTTTCAAACCTCTTCATTCATAACACCTAATCCTTTCTTTTTTCTTTTTCTTTCTTCTATTTTTTTTTTCATTTTGCTCCTATAGGGAAAACATAATTCCACGTAACTGGGACACAGAAACTCATTGGAAATTACACATGGATGCAAGAAACATTTTGCCTTGAATGGAAATGCATTCAACAAAACAGTAGCCATGGCAAGACATACACAAGGGGTGAGTTTAGTAGCAAAATGTAACCACCATAATATCTAATGTCAGGAACTAACTGACCCAGCTCTTTCTCCTAGGCTTGTGTAGAACAAGGAATGGTTCCATAATTCTTACATCAAGCTGGAAACTGCAGTGCTCATGGGAATAAGCGATGTAGCCATCAAAGCCAGCCAGAGTTGTGCAGCTCCGCTTTCATCCAGTGACTTTGCCCTCGTGGCTTCCAGCACAACCAGGCAGATGTTCCTCAAAGCTCAGGCTGCCATGTGCTGGTGGCAACTTGAAGCAAGGTTGGCTCAGTAACCACAAATATTAAATAGTCTTGGCAAGTGGCAAATGAAACATTTTCATATGCACTAATATTTACCACCAAGGGTCATACTTCTTACACCATAAAAATGAACTTATCTCATTTCCTAGGAAGATGGAGTCTGGGCACACTTAGGGACAAGGTCCTCGGCTTATGTAGAAACTTGAAAAAATACCGTGTCATATAGTCATACAGTCAAGAACTGGAGAAGAAAAGGCAGAGAGGGGACCTTATTTATGCTTATAAATACCTCAAGGGTGGGTGTCAAGAAGATGGGACCAGACTCGACTCCTTTCAGTGGTGCCTAGCGATAGGATGAGGGGCAATGAGCACCAACTGAAGCACAGGAGGTTCCATCTGAATATGAGGAGAAACTTCTTTACTTTGAGGTGCCAGAGCCTGGACCAGGCTGCCCAGAGAGGTTGTGGAGTCTCCTTCTCTGGAGACATTCAAACCCACCTGGACACCTTCCTGTGTGATCTGCTCTGGTGAACCTGCTTTAGCAGGTGGGTTGGACTGGATGATCTCCAGAGGTCCCTTCCAACCGCAGCCATTCTGCGATTAAGAGGTGGTGTTGTCACTGCTTGGCCAGTGTCTCACCCAACCCTGTTCCCACCTGGATGCAGGGGAAGTGTGCCTTTTCTGTGATGTGTGTTGCTCACACTGCTGAGCCCGCTGCCTGCAGCAAGATGCTCCAAACACTTGCACCCTCCTTTCGCTCAAGATGCCTGTAGAAAGCAAATGGCAGAATTAGGACCACCATCCTTTGGCTTCTTAGCTGTTATTCTGAATCTTAGATAACGTTTTCACTCTTACTTGTCCCCACTGACTCTATAGCTATGCCTGAGATGGCATGTAGGCAGGTAAAACCTGCTGAACTTCAAAAGTTTTGTACTGGAAATGAAATCTGGCTTCTGTGGCTCATCTACCTCATTTCTTGATTTTTTTTTTAATTTTTTTTTTTTTTTTTGCTAGGCAGATTTAGGCCTCGTCTGCATGGAAACCTCAAGGGGAAATCAGGGGTTAGTTTTCAGTCAGCAGAGCCTTTTTTCAGAAGCTCCTTTTAAATGAGGAAACAGCAAGCCCATAAGCTGGGAAGTAGATCCTGAGTCTCTTCCCAAGCTGTCTGCTTGTGTTAGGATCTCCAGTCATTCAGTGTTATTTTTCTGATAATTTGTTGTCAGATGACTTTGACACAGATTAAAGTAAAAAAAACAGTTAAAAAAAAATCCAGCATATCAGAAGATGGTTCATCTCTGTAGATGAAAAAAACACCTCTACCTTCTGTTTTGAATAAATTCAGATTTTAACTGAAGTGACCTGACTTATTTCCAGTTTACAGTAATTCTATTCCACTTACCTGAAATTCTCCTTTTAGTACAAGTCTGATGAAATATTTGCCATCTCTCAACTGCATGCGATGGTTGCAAAGTGCTACAGGAGAAAAAGTGGCTATGACAGGGGCAGGTAAAGTGATTTCTTTATAGGTAGTGATAAAATTTTCAAGAGCATCCTCCACTAGCACGGGCCTGTTGCCCTGGAAGAGACGTGGAATTTCCACAGACTCAGACTGGAACTGAATTAAGCTGACACAGGTGCTTTTGTACATCCCAAGTCTCCCCAGTATATTCTGTGTAGTTACATTGAAGTCATTCAGATCATTAGTTGTCTGGAAAGACAGGACTACACAAAACAAAAATGAAGCTGGAAGCCTAAAAATCAGTATAATTAAATGAGAACAGTGAGAGTATTTGATAAGGGCAATTTTATTTTCACCGTGATGGTTTGTTTCTGGTTTCCTTTGATGCCATATTTTGCCTAATGTTTTTCTTGAAGCGAAGTGGCTCGAAATCTCCTGTGAAACTAAAGGAGCAGAGAGATGAAGCTAAAAATGCCCTTTGTATTTCAAGAAGTGTTTTGGTACAGCTGTTTGGCAAGCACTGTAAATACTTACTGCATTTTATTTCAAGGCTCAGAGGCTTCTTTTATAAGCTTACGTCCTTTATTGCTCCAAAACAGCAGCAAAACCCAACATTTTCCCATCCATATACAATGTGTTACTAACAGAATCCAGCCCAGAAACTCTGGTGGGATGTCTGTGCCTTTCGAATGTCCTAACCTCTCATGTGGAGTTGGAAAGTGGAAGCCACCTTCTTCTTCATTGTCATGACAGTTTAATGACTGGGAGATGTTGTTCACCCCTGCACCTATAGGCTGTGTTAAATTTATATGTTTTTTACTACATTCTTTTGGTGCTTCATAATCCTTCAACAATGTAAGAAACATCATAAATACCAAACATCATCCCGTAAAATCATCACCCTTTAGAGTGGTAATTTGGAAAATTATTCATGATCTGGTGTACTCTTCCAGTAGGAAAGTGGCAAGCGGAACTGATGCTCAATTAAAAGATGAGAGCGAGAAATAAAATAACTGAAAGTATCCTGTTCATCAAAAGACCAAGGACCTTAACAAACTTAACAAACCTATTCTCCAAATGATTTAAGAAGCTGACAAATAAGGAGAGGTTTATTAATTACTGTGGTCTAACCTCATTTCACGGAAAGAAATGAGGGGGTTTTGCTAGTACATCAAAATGGGATCCAAAGGTGACAGAATTCCTTCATGGTTTGTGCACGGATCTACACCCCTTGGTTTGTTTCAGAGGATGGTGATGCAGTCAGAAATTCTCCAACAACCGCTCACTTCTGTTCCGAAGCAATATCTAAAGCAGGGCGCACGCCAAAAGGCACGTGAAATTCATGTTCTTTTAAAATACGTTATCCTGTCTAATAAAAGGTAGAACTTTTCTGTTATTCAGAGATGGATGATGTCCTGATTTACGGTTCAGATACAAATAAGAGTTTCATTTCACATCATCCTTTTTCCTTAGAAGTGAATATCTGAATCACACACTGAGAAAAAGCAACTGCAGACCGCTTCTATAAACCCAGTTACAAGCAAGTGGTACAGACAAATTTAAGAAAAAAGCCTTACTTTCTCCCAGTTTTCTTACAGATTTTTTTTTTTCCCGCAAGAAATCTTCAGCCCAGCACCTAAAGCACCTCACCAAATGGGATTTAGGCACTCATCTTCTTCTGGAAGCCCCTAAACCATTACCATAGGCTTTGGCATCTACCCACTCCATAAAACGCTCCCCTCCGCTCCCCCACCCCATATACACTCACACTCAGCCCTTCTTCCTACTCTGAACTCAAAAGCAATAGAAAAACTGAACCCTCACCCCAGTTCAGTTGCTGGTGTTATCTGGCAGCATTGCTGTCTGAATGGTTGGAAGCCAAGCAAATATGTATTTAACGGGAATTATGAAAATCGAAAAGTACAAGGTTCAACTTTTTGAAAAGCACCTTCTTGCCCCACATCAAAGGGCTCATTGATTTCTTGCTCAAGTTTTGACCGAAGTGATAAGTGGGTGAAAGGAGGTGGGGAAAAGAGCAAATCTAATCTTAGGAGCTGTGTCAAGCAAGTACCTTATGATCCATCTGAAGCTGATCATGAGACAATTCCTGAAAGTAAATAGGATTTAATAAGCCTGGCAAATGTTACAAATCTATCTGAGCATATTCTCCAGGTGATAAATAGCTCATCTTTTCCCTTGCTCCCATAGTATGTTTTTGTGTGCCCTTGTCCTTTGTATTCATTGAAATCCCAAGTAACTCATAGCAATGAAGTGTTCAACTGTTTGACCAGGAAGACTGGCTCTGCTGATTTCAGCACTTAGAAAGGGAAACTGCTCTGTTCTTTTAACCACTTCAACACTCACCACCTCGGTTTATTTTCTTATCCCATTTAATTTCTGTTCAACATCAAACAGGAAGCAATTAAGGTGAGTCTACAACAAAGCCACCCTCAAAACACATAGCTGGGTCCCTAGTTCAGAATGAAGGTCATGCCCTGAAAATGTTGTTACACGCATTTGGAAGGAATGCAAAGCCCATGTGTTGTGGTGACTGGTGTTAAAACAGAACACCTAACTTTTATTTTCAGGAGACAGATGACAGTGGTCAAGACAGACACTGTTACCAGCACCTTGAGGCACTGGTGGGAACACGGGTTGAACAAAAAAGCGCATTAGATGGATTATTTTAATCTGCTGGAATTAATAGAAGGGGGTAGGAAGAAACCCAATTCCTTACCAGGCCGCAAACAATCATAATTTCCTCTCATCTAACTCCCCTTAGACTTTTGTCAGGTCACTGCCATGACGACAGGGAGAGGGATGTCATGGAAATAAGCATCTAATGACAACAGTGTGAGACAAAGCAAAGTCTTTACACAGGATTTAGCTAATTATATTTTGGGCAAATATTTATTTATCTAAAAACAAAATAAAAATCATTTTTAAAAGAAAAAATGTATTTAAATAAAAAACAAAATTGTGAAATGTTATGGCACAGAAGTTCAAGACAAGTATAAATCCAGTTGCCACAACTGCTGCGTATTAATGTTGCACATTTTTCTATAAAGACTTTATTAAAGGTATTTACATGGCAATAAGATGTGTAAATATATACAGCAATCTGGGGACAACTTTTTTGGGGATTTCATATGAAAAATGCCTTAAATACAAAATTTTAAAAGAAAAAAAAGTTGAAAAGTTCATCCCCAAGCATGAAGAATGTCCCATCATCCCTTATGCCCAAAGTATCAATTATGAGGCAGTTTTGAGGTGCTGGCCAAACCCTTGGGAGATTCAGCCAAGGTTGTGTAGTCTCAAGTTAAATCGCACAGCATGCAGTTGCAATAGTTCCATACTCGATGGACTGGTGTAGTTCATGAGTGATATTAAAAACACTAATATTTTACCATAGGTTCAGTCTAGTTTGGGTTATTCTGAGCGATGCCCAAGAGTTCCTATGCACAAGAGTTCCTTAGCTGCTCGAGTTTGTGTTTCAACTGTTCTCTCCTCCGCCTCAACTGCTCTTTCTCTGCAATCAGTCTGTGTTCATCTGACTGAATGGAAAGAACGTACTCCGTTGCTTTTTTCAGGATGACAACCTTGGGCGCCTTTTCGTTGTTGGCCACCTCTGGTATCTGGTCACGCAAGGCAAAGAAACTCAGCTTCAGCTCATTTCTCCTCTGGCGCTCCAAGACGTTGTGCGTTCGCCTCTTGTCGTTCTCTTCAGAATCTGACGTGCGGGGACTCGAGCATTTTCGGTTATTGCTGATCTGTTTGAGGACTCTGCCACTGTCCAACTTTAGCCTTTTTGCAGCTGGGTATTCAACCTTGGTGGAAGGAGGAGCGGCATAATTGTGCTGATGGATGTTGACGTGACACCGTTTGAGGACCAGTGGGCTGTGGTGGGGCTTACTGTGCTCTTCTGATGTGTCTGTGCTGGACTCTGTGCTGGATTCCGATTCATTTGCTTCAGCTAATGTAACGACATCAATTTCCTCATCTTCTTCTTGTTCTTCTTCTGCAAGGGGGTGAAAAAAACATAAAAATTATTGTTTCAGCAGCTGACCTGTGCAGATACTCTCAAGACCACTGTATTTATAAGGGAAAGTTACTCTGAGCTGCACAGTGAGGAAGGAACCCACTGACAAACCCTTCTTAAACCCATTTGATCCTGCTGGACTCCACTTTCCCCAAGAGCCTTTCCTTTAAGGAAGCAACACTTCGAGTGCAATAGGACACGCGGACCGCGCTTCAAAACCCAGCTCCCTGATTTCAAAAGTTGCAAAGATCTTGCGTAATTCTGAGGAGCGCATGAAAGATAGCAGGAAAGTTTAACCTCGGTTGTCAGCAGTACAGCGCAATAAAGCTCTCAGACTCAAGCTGCCCTTAATTAAGGATTTAGAAGGCTTTGGCCACGCCTCAAAAGAAAGCTTACTTAACACACATGTGTATTCAGAGACATTTTCTGAATCTCTCTGGATCTGCTAATTTGTGGAAAATCCGAAAGGGAGAAAAAGGAAAGCTGAAGGACTTTTGAGCAGACACTCACTTTCAATCCAAATTTATGAGTGAGCGGAACACGCTGTCAAATACCTAAGGAAGCGTTTCTAAAACTTTCCCAGCCCCATTCACTCCTCTGCAGTCACTTTCACTAGCACCTCCCTGACTGCACATTCCCCCCGCGGCTCTCGAGTTAACTCCTTCCCGGCCCACGGGTGGCACCGGGAACAGCTTCACCGGGACACCGCACTGGAGACCGGCTCTGACCCCGTTACTAAAAATTCCTCTGTCCCTCCTCCGCCTTTTTTCTCCCCCTTTCCTCCCTCCACCCCTGGAGGGAAATCTGGGCTCCTTTTCCAGGAAATAAATTCGTCGTGAGTCTCTCCCTGTCTCGCTAACGTGGCATTTAAAAAAGCCCAAGCGAAGCGTGGGGGGGGAGAGGCGGGCGGGGGGCTGCCGTCTCGCTCCCCCAGCGGAGCCCCCAAGGCGCCGTGCGGGTTTCCACTCCCTCTCCCGAACACGCGTGGGCCCCACTCACCCGAGTCGCTGCTGGTGGTGGGCGGTGTGTCGACGCCCAGCAGGGACGCGGGGCTGGCGCCGGGCGGTCCGGCCCGCGGAGCCCGCTCGCTGAGCGGGTAGGGGAAGACGACTGAGGGGTCGATGCAGTCCGCAGCGGCGGCGCCCAGGTCGTGCAGGTAGAGGCCGGCAGAGGCGACGGGGGAGCCGGCGAGGCCGGGCGGCGGCGGCGCGGAGGGCGGCGGACCGGGGCGGGTGGCGGGGCCCCCCTCCCGGCGGGCCGCCTGGTAGGAGGCCAGCTTCTCGGAGACCACCTTCTCCAGCTTGGCGGCGGCGGAGAAGCCGCTCCACATACAGTCCTGGATGATGATGGACTTGACGAAGGACTCGTCGTCCGGGTCGCAGATGAAGCTCTGGTTGACCATGTCCCCCCCGAGGAGCTCAGTCACTATCTCCAGCTGGTCGGCGGTGGAGGGGAAGCAGGAGGCGGCGGCCAGACTGGAGCGGCGACTGGGGGAGAGTGGCGGCGTCGGCAGCAATTCAAACTTCTTCCAGATGTCCTCGGACGGGGCGGGGGGCTGCAGCTCGCTGCCCCGCTGCTGTGCCGCCAGGTAGAAGTTCTCCTCCTCCTCCTCGAAGTAGAAGTAGGGCTGCACCGAGTCGTAATCGTAGTCGTAGTTCTTGCTGGGGAAGCCGGCGCTGAGCGGCATCGCGGCGGCTGGTGCCTGCGGGCGGCAGAGAGGAGAGGGGGGTGCTCGAGTGAGCTTCGCTCTGCCGCGGGGATCGGCTTCCCCGGCCTCGGCGGGACCACCAGCCCCCCCGGCGTGCGGTGCTACCTCCCGGCTCCCCACGCCGGGCCGGCGGGGAAACGCGCAGTCGCGTTTAGTAATTAAAAAAACGATAATAAGAAAAAAAATGCACAACCTCCCTTCACCCGCGTCCAAGCTCGGCAGGGCAACCGGGCGGCGCGACCTGATCTACCGAGGGATCGGCTCCCGGGCCACCCTCCCCGCGATCGGGGGCTCCCCGGGAGCGGCTCCCGCAGCTCGGCCGCCCTGCGCCGCCCGGTGCAGCTTAGCTCAGATCGCCTCCCCGCCCGCCGCCCCTCCGCGCTCACACAGGGAACAGCTCCGGCCGGCACGGAGCCCCTGCTCTCCCGGAGTCGCAGCGCCAGCCCCATCCCGCGTCCCCCGGAGGGAAGGAGCGGCGAGCGCCCGACAGCTTCCAGCCGAGAGCTGGGCTACTCCCCAGCTACCCACCTGGGCAGCGCACGGGGACGGACCTTGGCAAACTTTGCCAAATCGTGTAATATATACATATATACACGCATATATATGCATATAAGCAATACTTGCAATAACCATGACCTTTCCTTGCGGGGAAACAAATGCATCCCCCCACACCACCCTCCTTTCTCACCCCAAAAAATTAAAATCCGAGCACAAGAAAAAGGATGAGGAACGCCGGTGCCGGTGCCCCGGCAGAGGAGAGCGTCCCTCGGGAGGGACCGTCGGTATCCACGTCCGCGGAGCGCAGCTCCGCCGGCAGCCCGGGTGTCACCAGCCCGTGTCAGTCCAACGCCACAACCGCGAGGGATCGAGTGATGGGAAAAGCAGAGCCCCGCAACTCACCGGCTTCTCCAACGCGCCAGCTGGGAAACGTAGCGAGGCAATTATTGCGGGCGGCGCGGGGAACGACAAAATGAGGAAAAAAATTATATATGTAGTAAAATATAATTAAAAAGAACCACCGGAAAGTACGGTGGAAAAAAAGAAAAAAAAAAAGGACAAAACGTCGGGAGAATGTATCGCTCTTCCTCCCACCACGGGTTCAAAAACACACGGAGCAGCGGAGAGAAGCCGCCTTCCCGGCGTGCAGCAGATTGTAAGGTCCAAGGCGGCGCGGCGCGCTCTGTCCGGTACAATAGAAGTTTAGTTGCTTTCCTCCTTTAAAGCGCCGGCGAGGGGCGGGCGGGAGGTGCCGCGGGGGCGGGGGCAGCACCGCGGGGCCCTGCGCGCTCCCGCCCCGCGCTCCAGTCCGCGCCGCGAGGGGGCGGCCGCGCTGCCCCGCGCTTCTCCCCCTCCCGCAACTCGGCTGCGGAGAGATCCGCGCCGGCGCTTTTCTGCCGAGCTCCGCTGGGCGGGAGGGAGCGAAGCGCTGGGGGAGGCGATGCAGCTCCGCGGCCCTTTTTATTTATTTTACTGTTTTGTTTTTTTTTGCTTTTTACTACGAGCCGAGCAAGGAGAGGTCGGAAGTAAACATAGTAAAGAAAAAAATACTAGTAGGGATTAAAAGGCAGCTCCTGGCCGCTCCCCTCTTCCCGCCGGCTTTCCAGCAGGGAGAGCGCGATGCCCCCCGATGGCGGCGGCAGGGGAAGGGGCTTCGCCCTGTTCCTCTGCCCACCCTACAGAGGCCTCGTCGCGCATCGAGGGGAGGGGGGCGGCCGGAGGGCGGCGGGGAGGCGCTGGTTCCCGGCACAAAGGAGCGTGTGTGGTTCGGGCACCCCCAGCCCCGTCCGCCGCTTGATTATCCCGCCTCTGCCGGCGCCTGCAGAGGATTAAACGGGGAGAAGGAGGCTGCGGGGGGCGGAGGCGGAGCCCCACGGGGGTCACCTTGTAGCCACGCTCCCTTTGACGGTCCACGGGTGTGTCCCCGCCCCGGCCTTTGACGGCCCCCACTCGGACACCCACCGGTGGCCCCTTCCTCGCCCCAGGGCGACCCCCCGCCCTTCGGCCATCCCCGAGAGGGCGGTGAGCTGCAGCGGCTTCCGAGCCTCGGCGGGGCGCCCCCACACCCTCACAAATTGGTCCGGCCGGGACCGGGGCCCCGGCCCCGCCAAACCGTTATCTGCCGCCGGCGACCCGTGCGGACACCCCCGACCCCCGCCCGCGCAGCTCACGCACCTGCGGTTCCCCCCACCCCGAGCTGCACCCCGCGCACCCTACGGCCCTTCTCCCGACTGCACTGGGCTCCGCACCCACGGGAGATGGATGGACAACCCGGTGTGCCCCCTCAAAACGCTTCCAAGCCGCTGTCCCGTCCCTACCGCGGGCAGCCCCGCCGCGATTTTTTTATTGCTATATGTGTATTTATTTATCCCCAGCCCCAGCATTTTTCTAAGCGCACGGCGAGCTCCAGCCTTCGGGGGTGATCAGGGGCGCTGGGCCGCCCCGCAAGGCGAGAGGACTTCCCTCCCCACGCCCCGATCTCCCCTCTTCCCCCCCATCTCGCATCTCCCCTCCCCCGCCGCGCTGGGGGCGGCCCCGTTTTCCCGCCGCCGCTGCCGTGGGGCCATCGCGCCCCCTGCCGGCCGGAGCGCGCCCGCGGGAGGCAGCGCCCAGCCCCCTTCCGCCCCGGGCACCTGCGGCTCTTCCGACCCCCCAGCTCCTCCGACCCCCCAGCGCCCTGGGCTGCGCTCCCCACCAAAAAACGCCTCCCTCCAAATACCCCCTCTGGTTTTTTTTTTTGACCATTTCTGCTGAGCGGCGTTTCGCCGAGCAAAGTGTCTGCAAACATCAAAGTCCTCACGGAGCAGAGGGCTGGAAGCAAAAGTTCGGACCACTTTCCCCTGCTCCATGTCCTGTCAGTAAGGGAGGGACAGTTTTACGCGGAAAGGGTGATAAAACAACCTAGAGCCGCTGTACGGTCATGACGTATTGTAGATGCTTCACCTATTGACATTTTCAGAATCGGATTTACCCTTGCTCAGAGATGGCTTAAAATACACCGCGCTATTTTTAAAAAACATCACCTCCTGTCTATAGTAGACCTTGCTGCTGTGAATGGAAATAACGTGACTAAAGGCAGGCCTGAACTCAGCCAGAGAGGTGCAAGTTCCAAATTAATCTAGTTACAACTAGTGTAGAAGTGGTGTGGGCACTTTTATCTATGCAAGAACAGCATCGGAGTAGCTGCATACACAATCAATGTCCTTAAAATTGTAAAAGCTGTTGAAGTTCAGCCAGAGCTGGTAATAGTAGAAATATTTTGAAATTACTTCCCTACAGATAGGGTTGAAAATCGTAATCCCATTCGTGATGCAATATAATCATAGGCAGAGCAATTAACTGCAGTATCGCAGAGGATTATGGCTTGAAGTGAGGAATAAGTAACATGAGCAGATGGACTCTTAAAATACCTCGTGTTCACATGAATGGAAAAACAGGAAAGGAGGACTGGAAGAAATGAGCTATTGAAACAATACAGCCTTTAGAGGAAACAGTCTTTAAAATATTCTATAGGATTTCTTCCGGTCTCTTGCAGACTGCATGTTTTCTTGTTTTTGGGGAGCCAAGAGGTGTGTGTACCAGTGTGGCTCTTACGTGGCAGTTTTAGCGTGGGTGAAGAAAGACATTCTGCTCTGATTTCTTATGTCCAGCCCCAGCCGTAAAAGAACACAGGCAAGGTATGAAATCAGTAAGTATAAATCTCCAGTAAAAAAGGCCATTTCGACAAAATAGCTGTTATATGGGAAAGAATAAATACATAACAGTAAGGAGACAGCAGAGTCAAGGTGATTGTTTTGACATCGTGGATTTAGTGATAAATGGGAAATAGGAGGGGGCTGAGCCAGCAGCCTGGGTGGAATTTATGTGTGATGGCAGAGTGGGAACCTGTGAGAAGCAGAAATGAAACTAAAACCTGAGAGAGAAGTGGAGATGGTGGAAAAAAGCTCTCACACCTCTCTGCGCCTGGAAACCCCTGAGATGATTTATAATGTCATGGCATACCTATGCCACCTACTGCATGCTTTATTTTCGCGAGACATCTGCCATTTCTTTTTTTCCGTGGACAATAAACCGTCTAAAAATTGTAGGGTCACCAAGAATTCTTAGCTATCTTCAGAAACTTCTGCTGAAATTTTCACTTGACCTCTCCCCATCTTTGCAGGTTGCTTGTCTTCCACTGGTGAGAAGTTGGAAAGCAATAGCTAGGTATTAATTAGTCCTGGAAAGTACTAACTGCTTGTATGAGACATTTACCCAAACAACTGCTGTCCTCGTGCTCAAAGCCGTTCAAACACATTTCGTGCACCTCTGTGCATCCCATAGCACCCGTGAGGGGAATGATGTCTCCACAACTGCCCCAGCCCACCAAAGGACCCTGGTCCGAAACGCAGGCCCACACTACATGGGCAAGAAGAATTGGATTTCCCTTATTACTATCAAAAAAAGATAAAAGAAATATGTTACTTTTTCATCTCTTTCAGTGGCTGTAATTTCTTTAACAATAGGAGGTGAGGTGTGTGTAGGCACAAGCTGACAGCGTTTCAAGACGCACAGCATTGACTAAATGAATGACATCTTCCCACCTCTCTCTTCCAGGCTCAGAAAGAATCACTAAGAAGTACCTTCTCAATGGACTTCCCCAGCACGAAAGAGAAATGCAGACGTCTGGGAGGGCTACTGTCCTTGTCTGTGTACTGGGGTGAAACACAGAGACCGAAATACATCATCTGTTGGAAACATAAGGGACCAGCACCCCTGCAGTTTCCGTCATTACTAGCCCAGTATAGCACCCCCAGCTGTGGGCTACAACTCCTTAGAATGATAATACGGTCTGCAGAAGAAAGCAGCAGGTTTTGTGGATGATATGTCATCAGTAAATATGAATGAGAATATCACAACTGTGTCATAATAAAATTAAAAATAAGATAAAATAAAATATTGTATTTTTAAACCACATGTAGTGTGTATCAAATACTGAAGTCCTCTCTGCTGTTGGAAGCCAAGACTGTGTTTGTCCTCACCTTGTAGGTATTCATGTTCAGACAGGGATGTTGCGGGCTCAAAGAAAGTGGCATCTGGTGTAACTTATTTATCTGACTCTCCCTCCTCCTCTCAGCTGCGTGCCCAGGGGTGCTTGTGGCAAACATGGCAGCTCCTTCCTCTACACCACGCTCCTCGAAAACTGCCAGCCTGTGATTCTCACTATGGAAAAAATTCAGACCATTTACTGCCGACAGGAAAAGGGAAACACACAGAATGAAAGAGAAGAAAACTAAATGAGGAGAGGGCTAGAGAAAGAAAGTGTTATTGTGACATTAAATTACTCCCTAAGCACTGCAGTGAGTACCACGACCCTCGCAGAAACCCACTGAAATCCCAAAAAACTAAGTTTTGTTATCAAAAGAATTAGGACAGAGCCTGAATTGTTTCTCTGGTTTGGGCTGTAAACACCAGACTTCAACCCAAACCAAAGGAGATTTGAAGTGATCCTACCCAGGATCTATAGTTATGACACTAATATTAGTATTAGTCTTAGTGTTAGTGTTAGTATTAGTATTAGTATTAGTATTAGTATTAGTATTAGTATTAGTATTAGTATTAGTATTAGTATTAGCATTAGTATTATAACGCCAACTATTTGGATGTCGAGCCTGGTTCATAGTTGACTTTTTAGTCTGACAGTGCATATGAAATCAAGTCTTCAGTGAAACTAAAACACTAGCTGTTTTTAAAGGCAGCCTGGCATCATACAGGTTTGTATCAGTATATTTTTAATGGTTGGACTAGATGATCTTAAAGGACTTCTCCTGTCTAAATGATTTTGTGAATCTATGATATTTGTCCTGCTTTATCCTCTTCTATTGATTGTAAAATAGAAGATGGCATCAGGAGTGAACACAGAAAAATATCTTCAATGTAAGGTAACTAATTTATTTTGAATACAGAGAATAAAATCCTTTTCACCACTTTTGTTTTTTCCATTGTGTGCAGCTTTTACCTTTTTTTTTTTTTTGCTTCAGGGTAAAGCTACCACAGCTGTTAATTTACCTTTGTATACAGACAGTTTCACTTTGCAGTTCTTTCAAAGTATCACAGTTACTTGGGTATAAAATATCAATTTGTTTTCAAGCAGGGAAGGCCTTGATTAGTTTAGTCTTACCTATATGAAATAAAACTGTTCAGATGTATATACAACTATTTTAAAATCTCTATACCAGCTATGTAATGATAGCTATTTTTGTTGTTTAAATACACTACCTGCAAACTAATTCAAATCCCATTGAAGCAACCCCCAAAAAATAAAAGTAGAGTTTGGATTAGCCCTTTCTACACGAATTAACACCTTTTGACATGGATAACTGGGAGGAACCGAGTTAACACCAATAGTTTTGGCATTCTTTGACAGAAGAGTGTTTTGTCCAGCTGTGTATTAAGGGTGAATTACAGGAAATCTACACTGATTTAAGTGCATGATAAACGAGAAGATCTCCAAGGCTCTTGTGAAAGATAAACAGTTATTTTTGAAAGTCTGGGTAATTTAAATTTCTCTTCGAAAATAAAAAGAGCTGTTTCAGAACAATCAGCCCCAAAAAGCTGGTCATGCATCCCCACAGCCTGCACATTCTCTGAATTTTATGCTTCAATTATCAGATTGTCAAGATGTCCCAGCTCTGCTTGATTAGGTCCTCTTTAAAGTATTAAGGCTATTTGCAACTACTTAATGATCCTTTCAGGTACCAACACTGTCAAGACTTTTGTTAATTTTAAGAGCTTTGATCTTCAGAGCTAAGATGGGATCAGAACCTCTCCCGTCCCATCACCTTGCTCCAGCCATTCCATGTTAGCCAGCAAGAGTTACTGAAGGATGCTCCCCATTCTGCACACTGTGGGCGACTGAATATCACTTGTGAGGCAGCAGGAATGAGTCTCTCTGCCTCCCAGTGCATGTGGAGCCCCTTCCAAGTTGCATCTCCAAGTGCAGAAGGTCCCTTTCCACCCAGCGTTAATGCCGTTGGGGGTGGGAAGGAGCTCCAGAGCAACAGCACAGCTGGGAGGGAACGAAGGATTGGAGGTTATTGGGCAGGTTTCTGTTAATATTCAAGAAAAATAAACAGCCCCTCCTGTAGCGACTTCCTCGCAGGTTTGGTATGAAAGCAGAGGAGCACGGAGCTCGCTGTAGATTTTACGGCACGTCCTGTGGAGGCACAGCTTCAGAAATATCTGAGTGTATCAGATATTATCTGGAGGAAGGAATGTGTCAGCTGACAGCGAGGCTGGAAACTATTGAAACTATTGTCAGCTGGACCTTTATCATATTTATCTCAAGTCTCTTTGAGAATTAATATCCAACAATCCTGTCCCCTCTCTACAAGCAGGTGAGAGTACACAACCCTTCCACAAATAATGCAGCTGGTTGCAAAATAGCTGCTTTAAAGCATCTGATTGCTACCGAATTAGCAGGTTCAGCCACAGGAAAACATTCTGGGAGTGAAAGTAGCCCCATAGAGGAAGAATCTCTAAAAAAGTATATAGTTACGGGCTTTGGAAAACACCAGAGATTGGAGGTGTTACTGGTCTTGCTGCCACTCTTAGGTGGTTGTATTTGATTTTTTGGGGAGGTGGAAGGATGTATGCAATCGAAAGTCCAGTTCAAGCTGCTGGTGAAGATTGTCTGAACTCCCTTTGGCTTCATGTTGAGTAAACTCAAGAGTGTAGATGTGTTCTGCTTGTCTTGCTTGGCAGGTGAAATGATGATGTTCTTATCATCAGCCCCTATATTAATCTTGGAGCTCCTGTTTGATCCTGTCTTTATGGGAGGGAGGAGATGAGTTTGTAGCAGGGAATTTGTAGGTATTTACAAGAAACATTTCTGACTTAAGGCGTCTGTCTTCCATGAGTTTCTGCTACCAAGTCATGTCTTCTTGGGTCTGGTTTACGGAAGAGAGCAGTCACATTTAAAAATTATGCTGGTGAGCTGGGAATGAGTACAGTTGGCCTCTGAAGTCAAGGACAAATCATTTTCAGTGCTATCTCAATGAAAACAACTTTCCAGCCATGTTCAACCAAAGTTATACTGACTCCAGTGCTGAGAAACACATACCAACGACTGCAAGCATTTGTTCTCTGCTCAAGTTGCGTGATGTGACACAGTGCATTCGTCCTCTGTTAGTGTGACGCTGACACCTTTCTCATGGGTGGTAGCACTTTGTGCAAAGCCTTTCAGAGTAGCTGCTCACAGCACAGAGCACGGCATTGGTGAACACACCGTTAAACTCAGTCCTAAAAGACATCGAATGGTTTCTAACTCTTCACACCTGGAAACCTTTTCATGCTTTCAGCTGTTACAGTCTCCTAATAATGTCATGTGGCTGCTGATGCTAATTTCTCTTTAGGTTTATTGCACTGTGCAGTTAATTCCAGATGGATTTGGGCATACGTAGCCAGGTATAGCTAAAGTGTTACTTTGGCTAGATCAGTGCTTGCAGGTTCCAAGGTTTCTGGGTCCTAATTGTCCCCGATCAGGCACTTGGGTTGAAGGGACAGCACTGAGAAGGGTGACCTAAGCCATCAGTCATAGTCATGTCAGCAGACTTCGGTCGTGCAGTGTCACAGCCTCTGTGTTCTTCCAAGCTCTTTTTTATGACCGTTGTAGCAGCATTTTTGTTACTTTCGGTGTAGTTTAGTTTAGCAGCAATCAGAGCAAATTCAGTGCTGTTTAACAGCACTTAGGCCAGACGTCTTGGGGAGATGAAGCATTCTTATCTGTGACTGCTGCTGCATTTTGAAATGAGCATGAGAGAGGGAAATACATCCACGAACATTTGCTGCCAGTATGGATTTAAAAGCAAAACACAGTCAGAAAGGCTACCAAAAAACTACTTAACTTGGCTGATAATTCAATTTGTTGATAAGAAAGAGGGAGTGTTTTGTCTCTCTATATCAGATAAGGGACTTATCACTCCCTGCGCTGCCGATGATGAACATGTTCATCTGGCAGATAGTGGCAATAAAGCCACATATCCCCTTTACAATGTAAGACATATGCTGCATCAAATGAAATTAAGGAAAATGGGTTTAGAACACTTCTTGGTAAATGCTTTTTAAACCAATTTATAATTAACCTGTGGAACCTCCTCCCGCATTTTGTTAGAAAGGGAAATACCATGCTTGAAAATGGATGTTTCATGTGAGCAATAATATAGAGACATAAAAAGTGTAAAAAGAGGCGAGAAAGGATGTCATTACTATGGGCTAGGACCGCCTGATTTAAGAGGTGGGCTGTAATAAAAAAATACAAGGTATTTTCTTCCCACACTATCCAAAGGTAGGTTGTTGTTACATATAGATGTATTTCTGCTCTGGTTGGCATTTTTTTAATATTGTACAACCAGACCCCCACAGGATTGGGGCCCACCTTTGTCAGGAGAACAAGCACATCCAGGAGAGAAGGACCTTCTGTCACAGCCATTTTCCAAGATGTCTGAAGCACAGTTTGATCCTGCAGTGCAGAAAGAGCCTAAAAGTGCTTGTGCTTTAATGTGCATTTTGTTGCCCAAGCTGGGGAGACCTCAGCAAGAAGATGTCAGAGACCACTGCATTGCTGCCCAGAACAACCATCTCATGTCTGGCTGCAGAGCCAGACCATTTACTTCTGCTGCTGAGGATGGTGAGGACAAAGAGACTACATCTGTTGGTACTCGCTGATGCAAACCCATGCAGTGGGTTGTACCCACACATCTGCATTGATCCACTCCTCAAGATTAAGTCTGAGCTTCAGAAAGCTTGTGTGCTCAACCAGGCTTTGACCTTGTAGGAGCAGTTCTGCTTCACCATACCTGGTTCTCCATGTTTTCGTTAAGCTTGTGCATGGCAGGAAACAGGCTAAATCTCCAAAAATGGCTGTGCTCTGTGTGCTGATGGACAATTCCAGGGGACTGCTGAGACCCAGCCTATCATCTAACACAGCTACCAGGGAACTGGGGCAACAGCCCTCAACTTTTTCTTTTCAGACCAAAAATTGATTCAGTCTTGCTACTAATTTGTGCTTATGTAGGGTGGTTTTGTTTTATTTTCTTATCTTGGAAGATTCTTGGTGTTGCCTAAGCCCAGTAATTCCTCCTACTGACATTCAGATGATGTCCCTTTCTCCATCTGGGGAGGTTTACAGAGGGTTGCAACTACGACTACATTGGCAAGAAAAGCTTTGATCAGAAATTAGCCTGACAAGGAGTGTGCTGAGGGATTAATGCAGAACTGACTTCATCATCAGCTGAGAGCTCTGTGGAGGAGGAATTTAGGTCCTTCTTACACCCTCAACAATGCAAAGCAGCCATCATCAACAAGGTGTTCCCCAGAGGACGCTAATCACTCTCCTCCCTCTTGATCAGCAGTTAAGAGTGTCTCTCTTCTTTCTACTTATCACCTAGTCAGAGATGCCAGAGGCATTTCTTAGAAGATAAGAACATTATTTACACCCAGCCTTAGAAGGGAAAGACAAGGTCGTGAGTGAGCTACAAGCATTATTGTTACTGTTATCAGTTGTATTGCAAAGGCACTTAACCATGCTCAGACCCCATCTTGTAGGGCCAAGTGTGTTTTACTGACCGTACTGCCTGCCCTTGCTCTAAAGGAGATTGTGAGATGTGCAGTGGGGAGGGAGATTTAGAGAACTAAAATGGGTTGTCCAACACTGTGTACAGGAATAGAGTTAAGGAATCTGGAAAGCCCCAGATTTTCTGTAACCTATCAGAGCCTGTGTGTTTGGGAAACAGGGAACATCTCTGCTTCCTATTCACTGCCATTAGGACTTATCTATAGATCCAAACTATACCACTTAAAGGATCTAGGATAACCCTTCTATACCAATATAGCTCTGGTCTAGTTCTTCTCACGTACATGTACCCTCCTGTGAGTGTCATGGGAAAGGACAATGAGAGATGGACCTTGCTTTTGGGGAGACCAGAAATGAAAAATAAGAATATATCACTTTACAACCATCTAGATGTGCTCCTTATTAAGGGCTGTGCATTATTTGCTTTTCTTTTTTGACAGACCACCACAAAATTTATATGAGTTAAGAGGTCGGACTGCTGAATGCTCCAGAACATCAAGTTCTACCTACATTTGTGATTAGAAGTTTAGGTGGGTATGTATGCCAGCCCCTACAAATCATGTGCTAATATCTACAGCTAATATGTTGTTAGTGCTCTGATGTTCAACCACAAAGTACTTCTGCCTTCAGCTTATGCTTTTCTTAGCTTCCCTTGTTGTTTATTTTTTTTTTGCCCTCAAAACAAAAAAGAGAATGATCCCTGATGATATTATGTCTATGAAAACAAAGGCTTTGTGTGTGTGCGCACGCGTGTGTGTGTGTGTGTGTGTGTGTTCACAGTCGAATTTACACAGGGTATTTCTAATGAGAAGGTGCAAGGTCTTCCTTACATTCTCATATTTACATGCTCGGTCATTCTGTCTTGCACTGCTGGCACTGTGAGATGTGCTATACACCTCCTTCAGAGTCCCAGAAGCTGCTGCCTGCTAAAAACTAGGTAGATGGGAAGTCTCCTGGATTGTTTTGCATGATGAAGATTCCTGACTGCCCTTAGGTTTTCTGTACTTGGAAATTTGGAGAACCCATTTGTAGGTCACTCAGAATCATAGAGGTGAAAGGATGTCGGTGTATTACATATCTGCAACATTATGGTAAAGACAGATACTGAACAACTTCAAACCAATAGACCTCAGTACCTGGAGACCCATGGCAGCTCAGAGCTTAGGCAAAATTCACTTACCTCACTTTGCCCATACAGGTTTTACAGCCTCTTCTGAGCTCAGCTTTTGATGGAGAAGGCCTCCACCATGGCTGGGTAGCTCTGAGGTGCCTCAGATACATCAGTGCATCACTGCATTATGACTTTTCACCAAAGCTGCAGTGTAGACCTGCGCCTACTGCTGAAAACCTCAGGGAAACATCTGGAGGAAGAAGAGGGGTGGTCATCTACAGATGTGTACAAGTAGTTTGTCTAAATAACTTCTGTCCCTGGCATTGGTCTGTCTCTGGCAGTTATCCATAGTAGGGTCGTTCACTTGGCAATGCAGACTGTGACTTATAGGTTTTCTCGTGCCATTTGGGCCAGGGCCACACAAAGACCCTGGGACAGGGCAGTGATGAGAATGGATTTCTCAGTGTCCCTTCCAGCTGCCTCAGGAAGCCCTTTACACCTTCATAACCACAGATGTTAATGAACATATCTGTCTCCCAAACATCACAGTATGTAGGAGAGACTGCATCATGGAAGCAGTCGCATTGAAAGTTCAGACCTCAGCTTGTCTTCTAGCACTTTGCTGGTGAGATGGGCCACTTGAGGAAGAGCAAAGGAACTCATCTTGTCTCTTATTTGACCTTGTAGCTCTTTCAGAGCCTGTGATTTCAAAACAACTATCTTGCTGCAAACTTAGACTTATCTATCATTCATACATATGAAACTCAGTAATAAGTTGCTCATATATTCATTCCTAAAGTGGCTACAGAGAGATTTAATGCCGTTTAACTCACCCACTATCATTACTCCCTTTTTGTTACATCATTGCCTGAAGGCAAAGACATCGGTTAAGCTAGAAATGCTGGTAGTTTCTGAACAGTTTCAGTATCTGGACCAAATGACTGTTTGGTGGCTTAGAGTTGGGAAAGCAGGATACAAAAATCCTGATGACTGTATATTCAAGCAGAAGAGGGAATTCTATGATGGGGAGTCACTACTATACACTGGCTTTCAGGTGCTACATGAGGAAGGGGTGACTGCACCAGGCTCTGGTGCTAACTCAGCTCCTCCAAACATGAGAAAAGCCCAGATGCAAACTTTGTGGCTCAGCCCCTTGTTAATACATTCCCAAACACTGATTAAGAATGGTGAGTGATGAGAGAAATGCAGGTTAATGTTGCACTCTGGCATTTTCCAGACTGCCTGCCAAATGAAAGCTTTGAAGGTGATGTGCAAATAGAGGCCAGCAGCCCGTACGCAAGCGAGCTGGAGGGCTTGAGCTGGTGTAAATGCTGCTTCCTCTGGAGGGAAGACAAAAATAGGTTGCAGGGTGAAAGGTTGTGTCCAAAGGGGAGTGTCACGGGAAAAATTTTGGGCATGGGAATGGTTCGATATTATTCCTGAGGGCAAACTTTGGTGCCCCCTCGTTGCCTTAGGTAGAATCTGCTGGGAATAAGATGGAAGTGCGGGTAGCTGGGAGCTCAGAGGCATGCCTGAGGGTGCTTGTAAGCTCTGCAAGGATGGTGATCTCATTGTGGGTCCCACCTGCTGATCCCACTCTTGATGAGGAATTAAAGAGGAATTCTTAAGTTCCCAATCTCTGTGCTGGGTTTCCACTCCCTAAGTAATCCCTTTCTTTTAGAGTGAGCCCTGTAGGCATTTTCACCCTGCATTCACCCTGCATTCACCGTGCAAGCCCTGCATTCCATTTTCACCTACAGTCTCCTGATATGGAGACCAAACAGGCAGCTGGAGAAGAGCTTTCCCCTGGTAATGGGCCACTTGTGTGATTTCTGTAGCTGGAGTGATGCAGGGTTGACTTCAGCAAGTAGGTGAGGTAGTTTTGCTCAGCAGTGAGTCAAGAGCTCTGGGAGCTAGAAGCCAGCAGTTTCCCTCTTCAGTCCATCGGGTCTGCCCTGTCATTGCTGAGAAATCATAACACCAGCTTCAAGACACCAAAATGTGTTGCTGGAGTGTTACACTCCATGGGGGTGCCTGTCTCCTTCACTCCTGTTTCTGCCGGATGCAATATTCCTTGCTTTTTTTGGTGGTTTGGCATCTTTGAGTGGAAGCTTGTAAGACAACACAGCAGTGCAAAGAACAGATTTTTGGGAAAGGAGAGAACATGAGGCAATGTTACTATAAAAGACGGAAGGAAAGCAGATTGACTTCAGTGTAAAATATTTACAGTAAAGCTGTTGACTTGGAATTGTCACAAATTCCTGTTTCAAATGAGGTTTCTTGAGGGCTTTGCTAAAACTCGCAAGCCTTTGGGGCAGACCTGTCATATTCAGTACATTTCTACAGGCTTCTTTCCAGTGATTCTGGTCAAAATGTGAAGGCTTCAATATCTCTATCAGGTGCTTGCCTGTCTGCTTGCTCTGGCTTTGACTCCTAACAGCATTAGTATCTGACACTGTGCTGCAGAGGTTGGAGAAGGGATTGTATGGGTTGCAAATGGGCTAAACTGATTCCTTTAGCTCTCACCATGAAGGGTATTTTGGGATTTTTCTCAATCTGTCCTACTTTCATGAGTTGAATCACAAAAATGTTTAGGTCAGAAGGGACTGTCAGAATTCATCTAACCTTCCATGAGGTTCTGCATGTTGTCTTTCCATATAGGCACTCTCTTCTTTGCTTTGGAGCGCGAGGGTTGAAATTTCTCAGTGTTTTGCAGCACTGGTTGTGTTACGTGTATTTTTTATTCCCTTCATAATTTCTCGTGTCTACGTCCAGGCAAACAGCATCAGATGCAGCTGGTCACCAGGTGATTGGGTCAGAGTTACTTCCATGTGAGAGCTTGTACCAGCACCAGCGTAAATTTGTTCTGAGGTCAGTATGTTGCCATATCATTTTTTCCTTTATATCTCCTACCATCTCTTCTTCCCTGCTCCCAAGCCACATGGATCCTGAAGGCTGTTCTAAGCATTTATGGTATCATAAATGCATGTAATCATTAATATGAACAAAGGTAATGTGCTGCTTGGAGTATACAGAGGTGAAGTGCTGAATCTTTCCTTGCCTGATTAGATCCAGAACAAATGCAGTAGGGGAGCAATGTGAATTCAGAAGGAGATGAATCATAGAATCATAGAACAGTTTGGATTGGAAAGGAGTTTCAAAGATCATCCAGTCCAACGCCCCGGCAATGAGCAGGGACATCTTTGACCAGATCAGGTTGCTCAGAGCCCCGTCCAGCCTGGGCTGGGATGTCTCCAGGGATGGGGCATCTACCACCTCTCTGGGCAGCTGGGCCAGTGTTTTACAACCCTCTCTGTAAAAATGAAAGCACCATTGAATTTACGACTAGCTCTGGTTCATCTCTTAAGTGGTAAGCCCAAACCTGGTGTTGGGTGTCTGCAGGCAGACAAGGAGAACTAAGATGTGCAATGATACCAGTTTACCCCAAGTGGAAGCAGAAATGGTAGCTATGGAATTTTATTTTCTTTTTAATCGATTCGAGTCAAGAAAACAGGCAAGGTCAGCAAGCTCTTGCTTGTAGTTTTGAGGGGAGGAGAGCCCATCTGTCCATTTGCCTTGGGCTCTACAGGCAGCCATCTGCTTTAATAACCGAGCTGTGAAAAACACAATCTCTGCAGGATGAAAGCAGAAGCAAAGGAGGAGCTGGGACCTGCCTCTCCCACCCAGAGCACTTCATACAAGGTGGCTGTTAATATCAAGCTGACAATGGGTGGCATCTGAGTGCCACCAGTGCACAGCCATCCCCACAGAGCAGCAACCGGGGCCTTGTGACATTGCTTTAACCACCATGGAGGATTCAGTTTGGGTTGTGTTTGGTTCTGGCCTTGACAGCAAACTGGCATTGAGCAAAAAAGGGCTGCAGTGCGATCATTTCTGGTTAGCTTTGGGAGTAAGGAAAATGTTTATTCTCAGGAGAGGACCTGTGTTGTGCTTGGCTTGCGAGCAGAAATGTCCTTATGACTGTTGTCACTAGGCTGTGTCACAGAGGGAATAATTTAAGTTTCACCAGCAGATATGACTGCAGTAGATATGTTATAAACATGATATCTCATGGGGATATGGACCACACAGACCTGGTGAACTGTGGGAATGCATGGGAATTACATCCAATGTATACTTTCTGTCCCTGAGTGCGAATCTCAATAATTCCTGGAAAATGGTTCAGTATAATGATTAAACCCCGTTCATTAGCTGGCCAGTCTTGAGGAAATCTTGGTAATGGAAAGCTTGCCTGTACCCTGTACTGATGTTATTAGCATACTGTGATTATTACTTATCACAGACCTGAGATCTAATGAGCTGGTTTACAGTTCAGCTGTGTTTGTATTAGAGTAGCATTTGCAGTTTTCACACACCAAGAGCAGATGAAGATCTTTTAATTTAGAGTAAATCTTTAGGAAGTCCACTACTATTAGTAGGTTACTCCAATTTTGCATGAAATCAGGATATAAACTGTAATGGAAGATACAGGATTTTTTTTTTTTTTAACATATGGTGCATTACACCTTTACCATTAATAACAATGCATTAGACTCTGTAGTATAGCTATCATTTATCTTAAGACTCTCACCTTTTTTTCCTAATAGAAGCTGGAATGTTTTGGCTGAACTTAAATCCCTTCCCAAATGACATAAAGGAAAACAAGACAGAATAGAATGTTATGCCTATATAATTATATCCATTTGTGCTCTTGCCTTAAATTACAAGGAAAATGCTTTCCCAAGTAGGTTGCTTAATTTTAGAAGAATTAATAACAGCTATATCACTATATATTTCTGGGTATTCACTGGGACTCTGCAACACATCAAATACGAAAAAGAAATATACTTTAGTTGTGGAAAAATGAAAGCATATTAAACCTTGTCTCTCACACCCCAGTTGGGTAGTCTAAAAAGGTTCTTCACTCTACATAAAACCAAAATTATATAGATACATAAATTGTCTTCTTCTGGTCCTTTGCAACCTGTGAGGAAATAAAGTGAGAATCTGAGAAATGAGGGAAGGGAAGGTGAGGTTGTGTGAGGAATGACTAAAGGAGGTGACAAGGCAGTGATTTGTGAGTGGCTACATTTGCACCACACTAGATTTCTTTTGGAAACATTTTCCCAGGGCTGCAGAACCCACTGAACATCTGGAGGTCATGTTCACATCTGACTGCCTAACCTGCGCTGCCTGGGATCACCAACGATCTCATCTGTGGGGAAAACAGTCTGTGTGACCTGAACTGCTGGAGCTCAGCCCTGACATGCATGGCGTGGAGGATCGTAGCCTGGTGATGAACAGGAGTGGTGTCACCAGCACAGGCACAGAGGATGGTATCTCAGCAAATTCTTCCTCGTCCTGCTGTGGACTTCTGCAGACACAACGGCATCTGGCAGGGCTTGAAGAAGGGGCACTCCGTGTCACAGCTTTTCTGGCAGAAATTCTTTGCAGTGATGCTATTTTTAGACAAAATAGCACTTTTAGCAGTATAACTTTTCCCCTGGGGAGTGGTTTTCCTGCAGCAACGCAGTAGTTCCAGGAGTACTCTATTTACTGCTAAAAAATACCAATATTCCTTCAGGCTGGAGCACCTTACACACAGCCCTTGTGCAGCTCCTACATTATTGCAAAATAAGGTATTTGTGATATCACTCATTTTACCATTCCTGAACAAAATAAACCACCTTGGCAGAAGGCTGTAGAGCTTTCTCTGTGCTGGGGACATCTGCCAACAGAGCTATCTCAGTCCCAGATCATGCCTCACCACACCTCCCTCCAGCATAGCTGTGGCTGAGCAGGTTTGCTGTGCAGGTTTCTAGCATACTGCTGTGTCACCAGTAAATACCTGGTTAATTTTTAACCTCACATGGGGTTGGTTTATCAGCTGCAGGTGGTGAAAATAATTGTGCACATTGCTCTCTATGAAAAGTGGGTCAACAGGATGGTACTTCTTTTTATGTCCTGTCAGCCTTCTCTGATTTACACCTAGGGTCAGACTTCAGGGAGGAAGATGTTTGAGCTAATGTGAGCAGCCATCACATCTCTTGAGGTGATGCCACATTTCTAGTGTATTTACTTCCCTCTAATTTTGCATCATAATGTTTGCTGTGATACAATCGTTGCTCTTGACAAAATGAGAAAGGAAGAGCCCAGAGGAAAAAATATTGATATTTATTTAAAATAGAGTATGATAGATAAATGCACACCCTCATTATGTCAGGGCATGGACTCCAGCATCACAGCTTTCCAGGCAGAGATCCTAAGGGCCAATGTGGTTACACTGGCAAAACTGCATATTTAGGAGCGTATCTTCCTGTGCCCATGGGATGTGGTTTTCCCACACTAGTCCAGTATGTGCTATGTATGTATATTCTACATCTAGGAAAGCCATAAGGTGACAGAGCTAGCTAGCTGGTGGAATTGTGATCATTTCCATGGGGAGGTGGAAGTTTTTAGCTTATATTTGGGAGTACTGAAGCCTGAGAATCGCAGTGTCAGCCCAAATGTTCACCAAACCTTGATATGGGTGACTTCTGAAAAGGAGTAGGGAAGCGTCAGGAATAATATGTCCATAGAGTGTGTTCCTTTGCAATCTACGCCAACACGTGGTTGGCTTCTGTCTTCATGTTTTTCTTCCCTGTTGAGTGCAACATTGGATCCCAATAAGGTTCTTGCACCGTTTGGATTCTGACTAGTTTCTCCACCTGGCCAGCTGTGTCCGTGCTGGCACACAAAGCAGCGCAGGGCCTGCTCGAGCCCAGAGAGCGGGAGGTGAGGCATGGCATGGCTTGTGCTCAGGGAATTGTGCCTTCCTTCTCCACAGGGCAAGGTAGTCTAACTGGGAGCCATTCCTATGGCTTCACTTCCTGTGCTTTTCTGGTGTTGACTGATGGTGAGAATGGGATCTGCAGATGTTTTGACCCTTAAAATATCTACCTGCTGAAGTGCCTTTGGTTTCCTAGGAACTCTTGTGTGTTGGAACACATGGTAGGTAGCTGTAACTTCTCTAGACCATTAATCCTTTTACACTCTTGCACTATATCACTCCTTGTTTGCACAGTCTCCAAACAGATGCAATCTCTTCTGTCTCTCCCCATGCTGACGTCTTTCTGTGCCACCCATCACTCTCATCAGCTGTTCCTGAACTACTTCTTACCCACAGCTAGAAATTCAAAGCTGGGCCCCTCCCCAGATGCCTCCTTCATGTCCCTTTCTCCCCATCACTCCCTTTGAACACAGCCATCATGATAAGGTTTATGAGATTACTTCCCGTTAGGATGAGGGCACCCAAGCCCTGCATGTCTGAGGACCATCTGCTGCCTCTGAAATGGGCACGGGGCAGTAGCTTCTAGCAGAAAGACAAAGTTAGGTTGCTTCAGTGTGAAGTTGCCACAGTTTGTGAGTCAGAGATCTCAAATATGTGCATAAACACTAATTAAACAGAATTCAAAAGTGTCTGATATTTATCAAGCTTCATTTAGTTAGGGTTCAAAATTAAATTGTCAATTAGCTGCTAAGTAAAGCTACATCTGTGTCATCGTCTAAAGCAAACAGAAGAATATCTACCTGAAGGGACTAATTCAATTCTCAGTCAACTTCAGAAAACTTTTGATTTGGTGTCACTTAGGTGTATCGTAAGCCTGAAAGCTACAGGTTTGTATTTAAATTACACCTGACGCAAAATTTCAAAGTCTGAATTCACTGCATAATTCAGTTCTCCTAAAAATCAGAGCTTGGATATTTGAATCTGGAGGTTTTTTTGTTTTGTTTTGGGTTTTTTTTGGCAGTTTAAGAGAGAGGACTCAGCAAAGCCTTCTTGCTCAGCAGCTTGCAGAAATTTTTCTAAATCTGAACAGATGAGGAGAATGCATCAATGACATTGCTGGCAGATTATGTTATAACTGTTGTTGGAAAAGGCCTTCAGAGGAGCAGAATACAACAGAAATGCTGGAACAGAGTAAAAACTACAGACAAGGGTCTGGGATCTGGTCTTGGAAGATATCCAGTATTAGCAGCTTCACTGAGAGCCTAGTGTGGACCATTAGGAGATGTTCAAGCTCTGTGCAAATATTTTCTTAATCCCCACAGGTTTAGGCTTAATCTATGCCAGCAAATGTAGGAGAATTATCTGAGAATATAAAGAGTTTTCTGGAGGGGAAGAAAAAATAATGTTGGCTTTTTTCTTCAATAACTCTATCTTATTCTTCACTTCTATTGTATTTCTGTTTTAAATGGGAAAATGTTTGCTGCAGATCTGCTGTTAATTTTAAAATTTTAAAACTAATAGCTCATTTTCTTTTGTTCCCCAAGTAGGAGCTTTTAACTTGGTAGTCAGTGAGATATGTGGACCTTGGAGCCAACAACCAACTGGAGTCTCGCTATGTTATGTTAGAGCCTAGAGATCATAATCAGTCTTCCAGGTGCTGTGCAGAGAGAGACAGTCTGCTCCAAATAGCCTTAAAATAATTAAGGGGTGGAGGGGAGACAAAAGAAAAGATGGGGGAAAGCAGTGTGAGTTCAGGCTGCCAAGCAGGTGGGGTCTGGGAGCAGCAGAACCAACTTCTCTCCTGCATCATCCATCACCCTGTGCTCCAGGAGGGGTTTTCCACTGTTTCCCTGGGTGTTGTCTTTGTGTCGTTGAAATTGATTTCTAACTCATGTCACCCACATACCCAAAACTCAACCTATAGCTTTTTTTTTTTTTTTTTTTTTTTGAGGGGGGATGTATGTGTGTTTCTCCTCCTTGGAGAAGCTGACCCCATGAAACAGAAATGCTGCCAGAATTTTCACTCTAATGATACAAAGGACACCACTACAAAAAGCCCTGCTACTATTTTTATCCCTCATCCAGCTGCCTTCCACAGCTTTCTGTTTGTATTTTCCTCTTTCGGTAGACAGCCTTATTACCAGGCAGAGGGTGAGGGCTGGAGCAGGGAAAAAACACGTAAATAAAGCTGATTGCAAAGCAGAGATGGGTTGGCTATGGGGGCGGTGATGGGGAATTCTTCCTCCAGAGTCCAACTTTGACCATAAACTCTACTTCCACTTAGTAACCTAAATTGCCTCAATTTTGTCCAGCTTCCCCACTTCACTCGTATAAAGAGCAATAAAAGAAGACAAGGGTGAAATAACCTCTAAATAAAAGATGAGGTAATTTTGAAGGCACATTAGACTTTTATGTGTATTATGGCATTTTATGTAAGCCCACTGAGGGCTGCAGCATCTCCAGTATGGAGCTGTCACCTGGTATTTTCCACTTTATGGGAGTTTGCATAAAATGTGAGTGCTTCTGGTGCAAATTACTCAGAATTCCTCACTAACTTTCTGGGGTGGGGAGGGAGGTGTGTTGAGGGAGATGGTTTTGTTGTTGTTGTCTCCTCTTTTCCTCTAACCTTACCCATAGTTTTGAAAGGAAATAGAAAGGAGCCATTTGTATACAAATCAACAATCTCACTGAGCTGAAAGGAGGTGTTGCCCAAGCAATTTGCTGAAATGAATGTAGGGGATTGATGTGGGTGAAATTTTGGATGAAATTCAGCTGTTTGTACATTTGTATTATATTGCCTAGATGATCCTAAACATCTGACCTTAAAATCTGTGAACCACCCATAGTGAGATTAGTGCTGGTACGGATGCTGTAACAATCCCACAAGAATAAATATCTATTTATACTTCCAATATCATACACGTTTTAGACTTCAGCTGATGTGTTTTTGGCAAAGAAAAGCTCTGGTTTCATCGCTGGCGCCCCCAAAATAAGAACGACATGAACCTGTTGGAGTAAGTCCAGAGAAAGACCACAAAAATGATCGGAGGGTTGGAGCACCTCTCCTATGATGACAGGCTGAGAGAGTTGTGATTGTTCACCCTGAAGAAGAGAAGGCTCTGGGGAGACCTTCTAGCAGCCTTCCAGTGCATAAACGGGACCTACAAGAAGGAGAGGGACTTTGTACAAGGGCATGTAGTGATAGAACAAGGGGTAACGGCTTTAAACAGAAAGAGGGTACATTTAGATTAGATATAGGGAAGAAATTCTTCATCTTGAGGATGGTGAGGCACTAGAACACGCTGCTCAGAGAAACTGTAGATGCCCCATCCCTGGAAGTGTTCAAGATCAGACTGGATGGGGCTTTGAGCAGCCTGGTCTAGTAGAAGGTGTTCCTGCCCACGGCAAGGAGTTGGAACTAGATGGTCTTTAAAGTCCTTCCCAACTCAAACCATTCTGTGATTCTATGATTCTGTGAAGGGTGCCAAACCTGGGTGTAGGATAGAGGGGCCAGGTGCAGTAGGGCCATGCTGTTAGCCATGATATGAACTACTCTGTAGACCAAGTTCTGTTTCTGCTCCTCTCTTCTTACCTGAAGGGCATAGGGGAGAAGAGATTAGCTGTGTAACCTTTGATGGAAATCTGCTGGCTTGAAGGGAATCCCTGGAAGGTCTAAAACCTACCTGGCTACATTCACACTTGTCGAATCTCATATATTATCTGGGAGAGTCTCTCACTTGGTCACCTCATGCCTCATCCCAGACACTGACAGCAAGGTGACCTGACCTCATTCTTCCTGTGGGACCTTGGGGGCCAGTGTAGGTTACTGGGGAAAGCTACAACTTGTATCAAGATTAGGAGATGTAGACCTTGGAAACCAGAGAGTACGTGCACTGAAGGATGATCTCACGTCTTGATGGAAGAGAAACTCTTCCAGTGCTGCTTGTCAAACTACCTGACCTGCGAAAACTCACATGTAGGGTTAGAAGAAACAGAAATCCATAGGTTGTCCAGCATTCTCCTCACCTTATTTTTTTGAAGCGGGGTGTGCTGGAGGAAGGAGTAAATATTTCTGATCTTGTTGGACCATGACTGTCTTAAGTTATGGTATGTTCAGAGGCAGATGTACTCCAGGTCAAGAAGGAGGCAGGGATTAGCAAACTTCACCCCCTTTCCCCTCTGTCTTACTTAGACTGTAGCACTTCTTCCCAGAAATTGGATTAAGTCATAGGTTTGATAAAGAGATCTAATCTTGTTGTAAAGGATCTAAGCAATGTGAATCCTCTCACTTGGCAAACTGTTCCAGTGTTTAATCATCCTTACCCTCAGGAAACTGCATCTTGTTTCAAGGTCAAGTTTATCACATTACCACTCCAGCTACTGGAACCCTTCATGACTTTCTAGGAGGCAAACTTCTCTGAAAGCTGATTTAACTCTCCATCCTGAGCTGCCCAGCAAAAAGTTTTCTGTCACTTCAGTTCCCTGACATGGCCTCTGGATTGGTCTAAGGACGTCCCAAGCTGGCAGGAGGGGGGCGGTTTGAAGGAGGGGAGGGGACCAGCCAGGACAGGGAGGAGAGAGTTCCTCCACCTCTGGGGATTAGTAATCATGCTTACAGGAGGGGTGGAGAGGTAGGTTTAACCTCCTCCCCTCCAGTTATCTCAGTGTGCTCTCTTCTGGTTATCAGTTATCCTTGCTCATTGGTCTCCAAAGAGAAAATTTCATTGACTGAAGGGGCTGGATTTACACTGGAGTGCAACCACAGTGGTTGGAGCTCCCCCAGTTATGTGATATGACACTGACCACATCTCTGCACAGCCCCTGCCTCACTCTTTTTGGCCAGCTCCACCCAAGGATCTTCTACTGGCATACCAAACACAAGGTAGGGCTCTAGGATCTTAGGCAATTGACCCAGGGTGTTGTGAGTATGCCCTTATCCCCTCACAGCAGTGCTCTGTTTATTCTGCTTGGGGACCTGGCAGAAACTCTTCTGGCAGAAACTTCTTTTATATGGGCTTGTTTTGGCCAATAAAAAGTGCATCTACATGAGGAGGGTTTGAATTGCCAGCTGTAACCCTAGAATCAAAACCTCAGACCTTTTCTAGCATGGCCCTGGTCCTGGAAAAGCGTCAAACCTGCTGCCTGATGTTGGCTGAACAAATCCCTTATTATTCCAGCCAGAGCCCTCCATGTCTCCTGGCCTGCCTTGACCTCGCTCTCCTCAAACCATTATAGCAATACTGACAAGGGAAGATTCAGGCCAGTCATCCGAGAGTGGCCAAAGCAAACGAGGAGGAGGCAATGTGTTCTGGGGCCCCAGAGCCAAAACCTCTGTGTGCAGCCTGCAGGGAGCCAGAGACTGGGGTCTGGGTCTCTGGCCGTCTCCTAGCGGACCCAGAGCCAGAAGTTGGCTTCGTGTTGCTGGAATCCAGCCTCAAGGGACAATTCAGCAGAGGTAAATCTCTGGAGTCCTCTGCTGAGTAGTTTATTGATGCCTTGGTTAACCACTTGTGGGATGAGCCAAGTATGTCTGTGAAACTGGCTGCTCCGGTGCTGCCGGACTAAGTACCTGCTGTCTCGAGAGGAAAGATGGATGGGGAGAAAGGTAGAGCATATATTACTGCTTGTAGTCCTGTTGGTTAGTATGAGGGAGTGAGAGATGTGTGTGCGGTGGAGCAAGGGCATTTTTGACTGTATATTCATTGTTGCCATGAAATTAATGTTTTTTTCCAAGTAAAGCATATAGTGCCACTAATGTCTTGCACAGCATCAGAGACAGAAAAACGCAATGTCCTCAAATGCCTCAAGAAACTTTTCCTTAAGTTTGCAGGGTCTTGACTCACCTCCAGCTGAAGATGCTTGGGCCAACTCCATCAACATCTCTGTTGAAGTGCCAGCCCATTGGTGTTGGCTCTTCACATGGGTTTCTAAAAAATTATCCTCTGCAGTCTTCGCAGAGTTGTCCTTGAATCATCTAAAAGAAACAGTTTTACAGAGATAGCTGGCACATATTTGCTTGTGTGCTCAGTCCTCTGGTTAGAAATTGCTACTGGGTGTGGACAGCCTTGTCATCCTGGATGTTCCTGTCTTCGCCTGGCTCACCTTCACTACTGAATAATCTGCAGCCTTTCATCTGTGCAGAAAGGAAGTGTTATGAAACTCCCTGTGCCACCTCCAAAGTGGCTCCTAGGTTAATGAAAAGGGGAGTGTCTCCATGTTCCTGTGTGTTGATTGAGTAAATCTAGAACTGATCCTTCAGCTATCATTGCATTCCTTACAAATAGTTTTTTTGGGAAATTTTGAAAATTTTAGGGCTAGAAAGGACCATCTGCTTGTGCTTGTTTTAATAAATGAAATTATTTTGGTGACCAAAGAATAAATACTGGTTTTGCTCATAATAAGCAAATAAGTCACATTAATCTGTAGAAGCACTAGGGTTGCAAGTTCAGTATTCAGCTGACTAAAATAATAGATAAATAAAGGTAAAGCAATTACTCTCAAGCACCTGCTGTTCAACTAAAATGTCATTGAAGGTATTTATGGTTGTCACGGAAGGGGGAAGGTCTCTCATGAACACAGGTATATTGAATTGAAATGGATGAGGCACTAATTGCTTCTAGCTGTCTTCCTCATATCTCTCCTGATGGTCATTGTCCTGCTGAAAGGTGGCTGAAGCTGATCTTGAGCTACTATGGCTGAAACCCCAAACCAAAGTTTGCATTCACGTGCTTTTCTGTAAAATGTAGTGGTTTTGGGGCATTTTGTTGTGCAGCCTCAGCGGCAGGGCTGGAAATTTCTGTGAGCAATAACAGCTCCAACCATCTCACTAGTGTTTGAGATTGATGTGGTAATTGACTGTTTTTAACTTACAGCAGCTGAAGACATGGTCTTGCGATGTTTGCTTTTTAAAGTCTTGTGTGGCTCTGATGGGTAACTGCACTTTGGCCACTAGTGTGGGAGAACCGAATAATTAGATCTGACCCATATGTAAATAATTATCCATCAATAACTTGGCCTCCATTGTCTACTCAAACCTTGCTTCTTTGTACGGGGACCACTGACATTAATAACTAGGGTTCAACCTGTGACTTTTAAAATAAGATCTTGAGTGAGCTTTTTCATTATAGCTTCAACTTTGGAGTCTTCCTGCTGGAACCATTCGGTTAATGTCATCATTCAGAAAACCGTCATCGCTCTCAAGCAGTAAGTGTGTACAAAACACACAGAGTGAATGCAACAAACCCACGGGATTCCACTCAGCTTGAGCTACTGCTTGATCCCTTCTGTTTGCCTGGTCACTGTCCTGTCCCAATGGCACACGGGGACATTTAATGAGTGAGTAACAGACCGCAAGAAAACTCCTCATTGAATTTCAGGTTTGATGTTTTTAACAAAATGTGTTTTCTCTCTTTGTGACTTTTCACCTAAAAAAAATTGTCAGTTTTACTGATTAACTTTTAAAATGTGCTCCATTTTAGGGGCAAACTGTAATCATTAGCCTTAATTTCAGTCCAGTTAGCAAACTCCTTGTTTTCTCAGCAGAAGCAACAGAGAGAAACCTAAGGATACTCATCTGCCTGATTTAGCAAGAAAGATACAGGGATAACCTCACTGTGAAACAGGAGTACTTCCAGGAAAGAAAATACTGTGTGTTGAGCTCTGCTCACTCTAGCAGAGAAAGCGATAATCAGAAACAAGGGCTGGAAGCTGAATTCCAATTTTGTCCCTAAGACAGCTTTTTGGTTGTTGTTGTGCATTTTGTTTGATTTTTTTTTTTTTTTTTAATTTGGAGCAGAGACCTGAAGGAAAGGACTGGATATCCCATTTCTTGACATTTTTCAAATCAAAACTGTATGCATTTCTGCAAAATGAGCTTTAGTTTAACCTAAACATCTACACTCAGCCCAGGAGTGTAGTATGTGGTTTGATGGAGTATGGCATACAAGAACTATGCTTAATCTTTTAATGGGCCTGTCTGGCTTTAAGTTTATGAGGAAATATTTGGTGTTCTTGGTGTGCTTATAAGACAGCACCCTTGATTGGCACAAAGCTTTGTAGTTCCTTTGACCACACTTCCTTGTCTTTTTGCTTCGATGGAGCTCTTTAATATTAGCTGGGAGTCTGTCTTCTTTTGTTCACCTTTAGGTTCCTCCTCTACCCTACTCTGACACTGTTTTATTGCCCAGAAGGAAGGCTACTGATGTTAAAATGTGTTCAGGATATACAATCCTTCTGCATCTGCTTTGGTTCTTGTATATCTGAACATGGTGTTCAGATGTTGGCCTACAGACGACTGTAGCTATTGAAGAAATTCCTACATAGTTCATCACATTTTCTATCTGGACCTTTATACTGTGAGGCATCCTTCAGGTTAGCACAGCTGCAGGTTACACAATATGTGTGGATGTTCTGCTAGCTTGGGTAGGCAATCACATAGCTGAATTACTCACTGGAAAGCAGAATAATTAATAATGCTAAATCAAATCTAACCTAATCTAAAGGCGTAGCTGATTATGTGCTTATCAACATACTTCACTGATTTTTATCATGTGGAAAGTTGTATCTTCAAAGATTAAAGGAAAGAAAGAGAAATCTTAATACCCAGTGATGAAAGTATTGGTGGCATCAATGCAATCCGCAGATCTGACACAATATTATTTTAGAAAATGAATTTGCCAGTGGGTCCTGGTGCTGTTTCAGAGTATTAGTGAACTTGCTTGGCTCTATCCACATGCCTGAGGTTTTGCTGTCAAACAGAATACCTTGCGGTGTTCATGCACATCAGCCCTAATCTGGCTTTTGCATGACTGTAAACAAATCTTCACACCAACAAGGAGCCAAACTGAGGTGCCTGGCTCCAGAGAGGTGCAGGAATCCATCTGGGTGGATGAGCTTTTATGGTCAGGCCCTGCGTTTAGCTGTGATATGGCAATGGGTAGCAAAGGCTGGGAATGAGGCGGGATTATGGGATACTGATAGCAAGAAATCAGAACATGAGCTCAAACTTAGGTATCTGCCTGTCTGTCTTCCTAAAGCAGTCATTACCATTGCGTGAGCTGGGATTGGGAATGAACGTGCGAATACAGTGTATTACATCACATCAGAGGGTGGTGTCTTGAATAAAAGCCAAAGCAGAAGTTGTTGATGGAACAAATTATTTACCAAAGGTATCTTAAGAGAGGAAGAAGCTTTTTTTCTGAGATATTTAGGGTTAATGTATATAAATACACGTATTTTGTCTTCCTGATTCGGCAGTGAAAGCAGAAATAAACAGTAGATGACTAAAATAAAGCAAGATCAAGACAATGAAACAACACTTATTACATTTTTTAAAAATTCCCATTTTTACATCCCATGGAAAGGAATAAACCCGTTCAGTTGCTGGATGAAGGTGGTAACCATGGTCAGGCTGAGCTGGGCTTGTTGATGATCTTTATTTGTCTTATTTTTACCTCTGTGATTAACAAAGCTTGGGGTGGGAGCAAAGCTTTCATTTTTACAATTACATTCAGAAATTAAAAGCCTTAAGTGACAGAAAGTTAAGGGCAATTTGACATACCCTTTGTGTAGTGTCAGATAATGATACTTTTTTTTTTTTCTGGAGGGATAGTTCTTTTATGACTAATATTTCAAACATCTCATTCACATGGGAACATGACTAAAAGCACAAAAGTCTTTAAGTGTGTTTGGAAGGGGCTTTTGTAGCTAACATCTAGGTAACACCAATTTGAGGAAGGAAAAAAGACAGGTAGATTAGCTGGAATGAAGTCACAGATTTCTAGCTAGAGAAAGTTACAGGCGTCTGTAGTCAGGTATAACATTTGTTTTATTAATGTATATTTGTGAAAAGTGAAGGTAGCAAAGTTGGTTCAGTAGGCTTTGATGGTACAGAGTTACACAGGTCTTTGCATATGCACCACATGTTTGCTCAGAAACTTGAACTTCAAACCTGGCAGAGCTGAAGTTTGACAATGCACCTTAGATTCTTTTTTCCTCTGACTTACTTGATACCCTTCAATTCATTTTCTCCAGGAAACCGTCCTCGCTAAAGAGAACCTCATCCATCTTCTCTCATTAGGTAATGGTTGAGCCCTGAGATTTTTTTAATGTGCAAGACAAGGTACTAATTCAAAGACTGGTGAAAAATATTTGTAACACGACTTGAAAATTGAATTAATCTACTTTTTTGGTTGTTTTTTAATTAATCCTCAACACAAAAATTTAGTTAGTTTTACAGCTGGTTTTGAAGTTTGCTATGTTTAATCCATCTCTCTGCCCAGTGCCTGCTTTTACCTCAAATATACGTGGAAAGCAAAAGTAAGGCAAAGAAAGACAATGTAATTTAAGGTCATACAGGAGGCTTGAATTCAGCTCCCTGTTCTGCAATAGGTTTTGTAAATTCTGTGCTATTAATAATATTCTAACCTTCCTCTTTGAACCAACCCTTGATTTCTTTGACTGAGTGCTCCTGAAAACTGTTGGTTTTATTTGAAATATCTAAGAGTGGGCACCCAATATAATTGAAATGAGAAAAGAAATTCAAGTGTTCTCTCACAACTCATCTTTAAAGTGATTCCCATTTCCTGAGGCCAAAGGAAGTAGAAAAAACATTAGACTTTCCTGCCTAAAATTTGTTTCTCAAATTTTGTGCTTTTACAGATAAAAGACCCTTTGGTTCTCCTGTCTCTGCCACACAATGAAAAATTTCCTTACGAAATCCTATGCGTTTTTTCCACCAACCCCACATTCTTGTCACCTTACACACCCTGGATTTAATGCGCGAAGACAGAGAACACTTATAAAACCTTGCTTTGGCACAGTAAAAATGGCAAATTGCTGAAAAATGGGCAATAAATGTTTTCCTTATGCCAGAGCTGTAAAGGAGTCAAACTGGTACCATCAGCATAAATGACATAGTTGCCACCCGTGTTTAGAGTTCCTGAAACACAAACCTTTTCACCATCCCCCTCCGTCTCAGAGAGCCAGCGTTCTCTGCAGCATTTGTGGGCCCTGGATCAAGTTTTTGCTCAGAGGCTTTTGCAGCTTTTCCAGGACAGTTTGTGCCAGCGGAAATGCCGTGGTGGGACGAACACAGCGCTCCAGACAGAGTCAGCGCTGGAAGGTACAAGGGCCATAATAATCATCCTGGGCTTTCTCTGTCACCAGCGTAGACAGGAAAGTGTCATGGGGAGGCAATTCTGAGTTTTTTCATCTCCACTGAGTATAGAGGGAGTCTTCAGCCTGCATGAGGTGGGATGAATCCAAATCTTGCTGCTTCTGTGAGTGAAGGAGTTACTCCTGTGTCCATCAGCTAGCTGAGGAGTCCACAGAGGGGTAGGAAGGCTTTTTATATCCCAAGCCTTGAAAACAAAAATAACTACTCTTGTATGTTTAAACTTTTTTTTTTTTTTTTCCTAGATTTTAGAACAGGCTTTTTAACCTCGTTTTCAAAGAAAAATAGGCTTATGTTTTGATGCACTGCTTAAGTATGTCCATATGTTAAGTATGTCCATATGCTGCTACATTTTGAACCTTTTCACTGACTGTGGCCATATTTGGTGGAAGAGAACAAAACTGTAAACCTAACTAGGTTCTTTTAAGTTTAGTGAAAACTATCAGATAAAAAAGGGGATCCTGTACATGCCCTCAGCTGTGGGAGGGAAGGTAGAGAATCTACCCTGGAGAGGGCTCCTGTAGACACCTCAGATATGGGACGAGCTTCACCCACAGCTTGTGTCATGGGCAGCAATGAGAACCAGCCACAAGGTGCAGATGCCTCAGAAATCAACTCTCAAGAGTGCTGGTGTTCATGCTGATACAGTTTGAACCAAAAGGAGATATAGAACGCTTCTACTCCTGTCCTTAAATATGCACATAGACAGCAGGGCCCACATGTTAGGTTTTCTGAGAAGATCTGGGTTTAATGAAAGAACAGGTGCAGATGTGTTGGAGGGGTCCAAGCCAAATGTGGATTTCTCTGCCTCCTGTGAATGTCTGCTCACGTTGACTTTAAATCCAATGAGACAGTCTCTAGTACCACCACATCAACTCAAGGTCAAGGCAAACCCCACACGTGGGTGACCACCTGAACTGCGTGTACCCGGCCAGCACAGTTTAGCAATTTACTTCCAGTTCATTGACACATGTCATCTGAAGAGAAGATCTGACCTGTGCCTTACAGAAGAACTGTCTCTGTCTTTCCTACTCTGTTGACTTTTAGCCTTGTCTCTGCAGAAACGTTTCTCGGAGCAGACTTTTCTAAGGGTTGTTCCTTTAAACTGGGCAGGAAAAGCCCGCATTAGCACTAAACTGCTCATTTTCTGCAGCAAGATCTGGCACTTCCCTTCAGCCAGACTGAGTATTATTTTTTCTTGTTTTATTTTCCCTAAGCTTTTCTTGGTTTGTATTCCCAGATGTCAAAAAGCTGTCTTGCTGAGGGAGCCTGACAAAACCCTGTTCTATGGCAAGGGAAGAACTACACGCTGGCAGTGATGTCTAAGATGGGTTTGTTGCAGATGTTTTTAATCTGGTGTTTGGAAGATCCCACAAACACAGGAAAAAATGTCTCTCTAAGCTACATGTGAAAACCTAAGAGCCAGATGTGTGATATGCAAGTTATGTGCCATGGGTGAAACTTCAAAATGTTAGAACTATTTAAAACTCCTGTAAAAGTTCAAACTGTAAGCTCAAGGATATTTAAAATTTGAGTTTTGTGGTTTGTACAAAGGGTGAATTTTGTTTAGACATAGAGTGGGAAGCGACCTCCTGGTTCAGTAAATATTCCCATTCTGTTGGAGGTAAATATATCATAAGATATCTTTAGTAAATTTATGAATTTCCACCATAACTCTATTTACGCATTGGGGTTTTTCCTATGGAAACTTTTAGAGATTAATTAGTCTGATAATTAGAATTTTTCTTCCACTTTCCAAGCTGACTGTATTCATGGCAGGTTCCCTCTCGATTCCCTCTGGAGTCAACAAAGTCCTTCAGCTTATATATCTTTTTTCACTCCCTAGTTCAGGCCCTACCATTACAGGGGAAGAAAAGAAGTTGTATTCCTGTCAATCTGTTTCGCTGGATTGAGCAAGAAAAATATTTCCCATTTGACAACATGAAGCATTCTAATAAATTTTCTTCATTCCCATTTTAATTTGCTTTGAAAATGTGTGACTGGAATTTTACACAAAATTCTCACAGTTTTGCGTTGTGGCTTTAATCCCACTTCATTTTTTTTCTGGAAGTATTGCATCCCATAACAGTTTAGGATTGCATTCTCATTCTTCACATTTGTAACACAGTAGTGCCATATAGTTCTCTATTGACTGCATGTGCAATTTCTTCTACCTCCCTACCTCTCTTTCCTGAAATCCTGTTCATGACAAATATTAGTGGTGTTAGTTCCCCAATGTGGAATCTTGCATTTAGTACTTTTGCATTCCAGTCCATCTCTATTATTCAAGGTTCTCCTGTTCTACTTGTGTGACAGTTTTGTGCCACGCAGTGTAAACAGTGCCTCCCATCTCCATGTCGTCAGTTTCTTGGTTGATCTATTCTGTCTTGAGGCTGACAATCTCCAGCTCAATTTCTTTGTGCTTCTCAAATTTCCTGTTTACCACAGTCCTTTTTTTTTTTTTTCTTTTTCCCCCAAAGAACTATGAAGGTGTATAAAAACTTACTTTTCATTTTGCATTTTGTGCAGTTTAAATAATTTTTCAAGGTAGTCAGACCCCAAATTACAGCTGCGTGCTAGATGTTGCCTATTGCACGGAAGGGTATCACAGCACAAGTGCACCCTCTTGTTGAACTTACCTGTTTGAATGAATAGATAGAGAATATCTGTTTAGCTAGACAAGGAAGGAGGAAAAAGGACTTCAGAGCACCTCTGCTCGTAGTCTCTGCATGCAGAATGCAGCCTTTTGCTTTTACAAATGAGACATGGCTCTCACTTGCCACTCTCATACTGAGATTGTGGTGGGTACCTCTACTGGGAGTTGTAAGAAGGTACTCTGCATGACTTCTGATCTGAAGATGAGGACAGCTTTGGCCTCCCATTATGCTGGGTGGGCACTACAACATAACCTTCCCATGATGCTAATGCTTTATCTTTCCCTCCCTGTAAATTCTGTTCTTGTTGTGGCACAGCTGTGTGTAAACATACGATATGACTGATAATTGTTTTGTGGCTGTAGCACCTACCAACATGTTCCTCCCATGTGAAGTACATAACTTTGTCACTCTGTCATGATGGTGTGCCACCACTAACTTACTGTAGATCCAGTTATCCCTCATCATATTTGCATGTGATGTTCATATGGTTTCCTTCTCTTTCTTCTTCCTGGATTTTGCCAATTCCCAAGCATATTGCGTGTGTATTCATTGTCACTCCTTTGCTGCGGTTTTGTGATGCCAACATGATTAGATCCTGAGATTGCCATGTAGTTGTTCAATGCTGAGCACTGGTAAAACCCCTGGTACGCTGCCAAAGCTTCTAGGTGTTTCTGTGATACAAAGAGAAAGAGATAATGACCATGTAGGAGGGAACAAACATGGAGTGTATGGACAGAACTTCCCACTCTTTTATATTAGTCTGAAATCTGCACTAGGAATAAGGAAATGTAGTGGGGGTTTCCGATGTTCGTGCAGGAAACAAACTGAAAAATAGAGAAATGGATGAATTTGGATTAGATGGGAAAGTGCTGAATGGCTGCAAACACATCTGGTGTTTAAATGAAGATGTTCCTGATGAATGCTTCACAGTATCAGCTGTATCAGGCACATTAACCTCATTACCAGGGGGAATGTTGCAAACACACTGAGCCTCTTCTAAAAGCAGTTTCACTTAACAGATAAACCATGTTATTGAAGGAAAAGATGGCTTTTATCACGGACACAATCCAGCTTCCTGCTGCACCTGGCATCTTCCTTAAGATAAATGATGTGATCTGAAGAGTTGGGAACTGGGCTGCGTGTTTGGGGTAGCAATGAGAGTATCCTTCTGTCCCAAGGACCCACAAACCCAAACCACATGAGGAGTGACAGCATGGGACCGTCCTTTCTATTGACATGGGCTGGAGATTTACATGCACTCGGTATCTTGGTTGTCTCACATACTGCTCTATCTGGAGATAATGTTCTTATCCTTCTTTCTGGTGTGATTCAGTCATTGTTTTTCCAATTCTGTACCGACTTTCATACCTGCAACTCCGTATGACACAGATGGCCGGTACCACTATAAAACTGATAGCAGCGAGATCAGAATCTTGCTACTTAACCTTTTCTGCGGTTAATATAGGTGTGAGCCACAATTTCTGGGAAGTCCTTGAAATAAAGTACACTGTGAGGTTTTTAACTCGGCTTCCCGCCTTTTTTTCAAAGAGTTTTGCGGCTGGCAGCCTCCTGTTAATCTCTTCTGTTTGAACTCCAGCAACATGCAAGCCAACACAAGCAATTAAAGTCTGCAGTAATGATCAACTCTGGGAAATGATCGGCATGGATTAAAGCAAATTTAAAGGGTAATTGCTTGGCAACAAGTTCCATAACCCTGAGTGTTAAGTACAGGAGGGGACTTTGAAAACCTGGTAATTAAATCAGAAAACCTGTTTGTATGATGCATATTGTTCTTCTAGCTTGATTGGACTGAAAAAAAAATATTCTTTTAAAAGAATCCAGTATTTTGTTTGCAGAAGATTTTATCTATCTGAGATACTGCTACAACTTTATTGCCAAAATATGTGAATATATCACAATCTTTGATGTATTCAGCCTTAGACAGGGAAGTGCTGCTCTCCTTGCTTTGGTGGTGAGGAGAGAAGAATAAGGCACAAAGAGGCTTGGCCACACACCCAAACAGGCATAGGAAGTGTGTGGAAAGCCGTGATTTGACCTGGGTAGTGAGTCCCGAAGATCCAGATTCTGAATCTCAGTTTTATTTATGACTCTGAGCTTCCTACACCTTTGCTTCTGGTAAATATGGGTAGAAACGTGTGGTCACTGTTTAACAGTGCCGTGATTTATTGCTCTCTTATGCAATGCTTAGTGTGCACTGTCGAGGGAGTTGTTCACAAGGGCCACTAACATCATGTTGATAAAGAAAAGCACAGCTTGTGTCTTGAGAAGGGAAACAAAGTTCATATTCAAACCAAAAGTAAGAGGCGTTGCAAAAGGGAGAAGGTTAATCCCTGTGCAGAGAGCTCAGCACCTTGGTCATTCCTGGTTTGGGCTCTCTGTGGACTTCAGGGCTGGTTCGTAAGCAGGTCTAGGTGAAGTGATCGTTGCCTCCAACCTGCAGCTGCGCCTTCGCTAGGGACAGTGGGACATGTTGTGTACCTGTTTGTCTGTCATTTAGGTTAGGGTAACAGGAGGGCTTTTGCCAGTCATCCATGTAATATACACATGGCATCACAAGGACATTTTTTTGTTCATTTGTGGGGTTTTATTGTTTGTTTGTTTTGTTTTCTTCAGTTGTCTTATGCCTAAACTGTGAGATTGAGGCACATAATTTCGTATCTTAAATGTGCTGAGATTCTGTCAATGTGGAGTTTGTATATGCTGAGCCATTGGGTATCTACAAATAAACTCTTCTTGTACTCTTCTGGTTTATTTTGGAAGAGGTGATTTATGAGCAGTTAGGTTGGTAGTGGCCAAGCTGGCATGTTAGTTTGTGTCATGTACCCCTACACCACATTTTTAATAAAGAACTTTCAGGCACATGAATCTTATTTAGGCATCATACCCGAAGTGACCTCAGACACGGATAATACTTACAGATTTGTACACACTGGCTCTCAAATGATTCAACATGGATTAGAAGGGCCTCAACTGAGGATTTCAGTATAGGTTTCCGATGTAGGAAAGATTCAGATTTCATAAAGATGTGAAAGTGGACTTTCTTATGTATAGACCACAACTGAGGTCCTCTGGTGTTGGAGAGCTGAGAACAACTTGTAGATTTGGGTGAGATCCATGATCTTTAGATCTCTGCATCATGAACATCTATTACAGCCAAGAGAGATCTAGTCAAAGCAGTTAATAGAACTGGGAAGATGCAATTAAGGATGTAGGAAACTAATGAGCTAAATTGTGTCGCCATCTTAATTTATTTGTTTGTCTAATTCTCTGCTGACTGTAAAGACATCTTCAGGTGAACTGCCTAGGTACAGGCACATACTTTAGTAGATACACATCAGGTTAAGTGAATTCCACCTCCAGAGTATTCTTTTTTTTCTGTTTGTGAATTTTAAAAATCTTTTTGCCTTTTCTGTTCATAGTTAGGTATCTGGGGTGATATTTAGGGATTTGTTGCTTGGATCACTCAATGAACAACAGTTGGTGTGTTTTGTTTTGTTTTTTAACAAGATTTTCCAAGCACTGTGTTCAGCTCCCCCAGGAGAAGCTGTTCTAGGAAATAAACTATAATCTACTAATTTCCATAATCACAAAATTAATAGCTTGTTTTAAGTTTTGCACAACTGATAATGTGTCAAACCCAAGAGATAGTGGTGGTGTGCATGTGGGGAAGCCTCCAATAGATATTTGTTAGAAACATTTTAAAGGTAGGAGGCTACCTGTAAACAATAATCTCTCTAACTATATTACAAATAAATATGAAAATAATTCCTCAGAGGTGTTCGTGTGGCATTTGTCATCCCTCTATGATTTCTTAATCTGTAGCTACAAAAGTGAATTTTTCATTGGCTTGGATGATCTGTTATGAAGGCTGTGATTGAGCCGCCCACCCTCAAAGCTGAACAGAATTCTTGTGATAGCAGGAGCAAGAACTGTTTCTTGATGTTGTTATGGGTTGGAGTTTCACTGGTTGCATGCCAACAGCGGGCTCGGTGCTGGGGAACAGCTAAAGGGTGATACTATTTCACATGGAGGAGTTTAAAGAGTGAGGAGAGAGAGATCAGACAAAAAAAAATCCCGATCTTTGCTGAGGGCGTGTGCAGATGAGAACTTTTCTTCCAAATTTAACTGATTGCCAGATCATTTGAGTTAATTTCTGTATTAGATAAAGGCAACATAGACACTCCTATAACACTTATTCCAGGACTGAGGGGGGTCTTACCCTGTGGGAAGGGTAGCTCTCACCAGTTTTACTCTGCAAATGCTCTATTGAAGTTGATATAGAAGAAAAATCTTCAGTTAGTTGACATTCTACAAAGCACTGCTGGGATGTACTGTCCCCCAGGAAATATTTTGCAGATGATATGTTACCTACAGTATAATTTCATATTATGCATTATCAACACAACCATGTTCTCCTAAAAAGAGCAGTCCTGCTCCTTGTGCCTCCAAATGTATGTTTCCCTTCTGCCCACCCCGTGTCTGATGTCGGGTGCTCATAGCTCCTGGGTGAGCAAGCTCAGGTCACAGTTCAGATAACCAGGGGATTGTTTCTCATCTGATAAGCAAGGCAAACCTCAGGTCCTCTAGATCTGCGGCAGAAGGATGGCAGGAGCACAACATTGCTGTGGGAGGGGAGAGGTGGTAAGAGAGGATTTGGTTTGATGCACAATGTTGGCCTCGGAGGTTCAAGTCCTTGTCTGGGTCTCAGCCAGTGGCTGATTTGTGAGGACCATGTAAAAGCAAGTCCCCTTCTAATGGTATGGTGGAAAAACCTGTGAAACCCAACCCCACCAACCTCATTTGGGAGAGGAAAGGAGAAAGAGAGAAAGGCAATGAACGATGGGTGGAGAGCCAATCTCTGGAGATGCTCATCCTTGGTCTAAAATGCAGAACAACTGAGGTCCTTTGTGGAGCTCCCTGGGAGTAGGGCAAGTCAATGGGATTCTGACACACAAAGGCAGAAAGCCTATGATAGGAATTTGTGATTTTGAGTTGATGAATCCCTCCTAAAAACACTGACTTCTGGGAAGATAAGGTTGCTCAGCGTATTCTGGCCCAAGGGAAATTTCACAGAACCACCAGGGGCAAAGGAGCACAAAAATCTAAAGGCAGATGGTGCTTACTGCTTTGTAGTGAAGCCAAATAGGAAAGAGGGGGAGAAACAGAAGGAACAAGTAGCTTTATCTCAAATCTTTGATCCAAATATCTCTTTAAAATATATAGTTTAGAAATGTTTTCCTTTTTTTTGCAATATATTTCCTTTGGTTTTATCTGATACTTTAAAGTTTTTTTCCCCATCTCGATTTATTTCTGGTATCTATTTTGCTAGTAGAAAAGAGGGAGAGACATTCATTATTGGTTTAGGTAGAATAGGTTAATTTTATACTTTTATCCTTGGGATTATCACAGTAACTTTTTCAAACTTCATCTAGGAATATATTTCCCCTGGACATGTATATATGACAGACACAGGTAGCTGATTTTTCACGTTAGTAATAATTTCCTACTAATGTATCCCCCTCACCCTCTTAACATTCTGTTCATTTCTTGAATCAATCGACTGTTTTATAAAATTTGTAAAGATTATAATTAAGCATATAAAAAAGACAAATACTTTCAACAGCATCTCATTGGAAAGTTTGGCAGCTTTTCTTTCCTTGCTGTCATTAAACAGCCAGTGAGTTACAAAGCCAAAATTACACCTCAGCCTCTCACTTCAGCAATTAAGAAATCCTGAGTGAAATTATGCATGTAAGATTAGAGCCTTATATCTTAAGAGCATACAAATATTCTCTGCTGTCTAATCTTGCTTCAATATTTTAATTAACATTTGGCCAGTACTTTCATATTTTCTGGGAAAGTTTATTTATATCAATGTTTCGGTATTTTAAGGAATATCAGAATGCCTTTGTGTAGACTTATACTGCACATTCAAAGGTACAGCATGAGGAATGAAAAATGGACATGGCAGCAGGTTTGAATGTTTGAGAATTTTTGTGAGATAAAGACTGTAAAGCTTCTGTTGAAATGTTAAGTTTACACTGAAAATCTTCCTCTATTCCCCTGTCAAAACCAAACCAAACCAAAGGAATATTTTTCTTTTACAGTTTTATGTTTAAATAAACCAATATTTATTAAAGGAAATCGGAAACTGAAATTAATTATTTTAAAACACAGTTTTGCACTGAAGACTGTTTTCAAGGGAATTGTTTGACCTCTTCTACCAAAGCAGTTTAGCTTCATCACAGTAAAAACACTTTCAGGCTAAGTGAAATTTCAGTGCATCTAGAAATGGCCACATTTTTAGTTCCACTGGAGAAAACAGCGTGAAAAATGATCTGATTATATCATTTTTTGTTTGGTGAGTAGCCATATCAAAACCAACACTGGATTATTCAGAGAAAATCCACACTTCCAGTATGTCATTTGTGTGAGTGTGACCAGTAACAGGTCATAACCTCTTGCCTTAACTTGATCAAATGAGTGTAGCCAAAGCAAGAGAGCAAGAGTGACCCAGAAATTCACATTGTCAACTGTTTCTTTCGGTGGCTTGTGTAAAATGAATTGGTGACTTCAGTGGAGTTGCTGAGACATCAACAGAACTGGTAAGTTTTGATCAACTTTAAAGTAAATTAAAAGATCTCCCCCCTACTGACTTAGCAATAAGAAGCATAAAAATGTCATTGAAATAATGCTGGGATAGCTTGCCAATAATATTGATGTAGAATTCTGTATTTATGGAGGTGTAATACGTAGATGTTTATTGAAGACTGAAGATCTTGCACCACTGGCACAGATCATATCAGAATTTCCCAACTTCAACAAAATAATGATGGAGATATCTGGAACTGGTCATCAACAAAGTATAAGAACTGTAATCTCAACTTTTCCATTTTACTTTATTCCTCAGAGGAATGGCAGCAACATTAAAGAAGTTAGTGGAGTTGCCCCAGGATGGATTTGCCACATAGAACACTGAAACTAAATGAGTTGTCACTTACTGGACCAACTTCGGTCTCAGTTTTGGGAAGACAGGCATAAGAATATGCATTGACTCCCCTCTTTCTCAGTTGAAATAATGGAGATAAATTTTAAAGAGCTGTTAAAAATCTATTGTTTTCATAGAGCACACTTTCTCTTAGTATAATTACAAAGAGTAAGAAATTTTAATAAAATCTCCTCAGGTTGATGCAAAGCTGTCCTTTGCAGTTCAGGGAGATATGATTAGTTTATTTATTTACAGATATATAACCAGTTAATTAAGATTTATCTTATCTCCTTTTAATAACAGCTGTGGTTCTACAGTCTGTGTTTATGATTAAGTGTGACTGTTCAGCAATCCTAAAATCAGAGAACAATTGGAATGGATGTCTTTGGGCTGGGCTGCTGATTTGATATATCTTGAAATGAGTTGCAATATAATTACCTTCAAAAGCTTTGCCTTGGCATATGCTTGTGCAGTGTCATAAAGAGAGTGCTAAAACCTATCTAATTAGAGTGAGAGCTCACATTTTCTAGAAAAAGATCTCCTGCCAAGTTAGAATCCTTAAAGTTTTTTAATTTAAGAAAATGCTCATTTGGATTATGCTTTCTATTTCAAATAGAGAGATTAAAATAAATTTATTTTTAAATTATCAAAATAACACAATTTAAAAGTGAATTTTCACATTTCAGTTTTCAACATGTAATGTCCAGAAATCCAAAATATGATGTTGGAGAGATGGACTTAGGAATTCCCCTTCCTTCTTTTAAGACTAGTCTTGTGCTATTAATTATGGAGAAATAATCTATTAGGACATTGTTAATCATCTAATGGAATAGTACATCAAAGAACACTTCCCTATTGTGCTATTCTAGAGAGTTTGAGACCTTTTTGTCTTTAACAGCCTTATTCTCTAGGTACTTCCCCACAGCATGAAGATAACCGGAGGCTAGGACTGTGTATGCTGTGTTACTAAGAATTCCTTGACTGTACGAGATTGTCCCATCTGCAGCACTCCCTGGGCAGCACCACTTGGACACTCAGAGAATCCAAAGAGCAAGGATCCTGTGAACAGGTCAGCAAACTCTTTGAGGACAGCTGGAAACATCCTACCATGATAGGTGAAATCAGGTTAAGGTTTGGTTTCAGGTGACTCGCCCTTCCCATGAACAGTGGGTGTCAGTCCCTTTGTCTTGATTATACAGACTTGTTCGCCCCTCTCACTGACTTTGGTTCTTGAGCCTCCTTCCTGTGAGCTCTTCCAGCCCACTAAGCCTGAAGAAGCCACTATCTGATCTCCACCTCCCAGCCTACTGCGCAATTTGTGCTGGATTAGTGAAATGAATTGGTGAAAAGGAGTGGCTCAAGGGACATCAGAACCAACCCAAGATAAGAGCAGGGAGATGGGCAAGTGGCATGGGAAGAGCAGATGGGGAGAACCACAGTGTCAACAGTAGGGTGTTGACAATGAGTTGTTAGGTTGGCTTACCCCATCTCATGGGGCTGCATCCTGAAGCCTGCTCCTTTGAACATTTGCCCACAAGTTTTTACCACATTCTGTGGTAATCTTAGAATATGTGCTTAGTGCTGATCTTAGAATATGGAAAATTTCTTTTATATGGTCCTTGGTAGTGTCATAAACCCATGTATTAACACCACCAGAAGAAGCCATCAGCAAATGTCATGTGTAGTTTCAGTGGTAAAGCACATAAATGCCAAGGATAAAATTGAGATCGTACAAGAATTGAAGAGAACAATGGAGCTAAAACATAACTACCACTGTCTAGGCATGTCATCTTGTTGTATTTTAAAACCAGAGAAATCATCTGACAGCAGCTAGGACTTTAGCAGCTCATATCTTACCTGCAATGGATGAAACCTGAAGGAGATGGGGGTTTGTTAAATTGCATTAAGGGGAAGATGTTAATGAACTCCTTTGAATCCTCCTGGGCAGCTGAGAAGATAACACCCTCACAAGGGGAGATGGGTAAGTGGAGTAAGTGTTGGCAAGCTGACTGCTCACATTCACAACTTAATCGGTCTTTGTATTTGGTTAAACTAAAATGGTAGGTTGCCAGCTGTGGTATGTGCTGAGAGAATGCCTGTGTGGTTCTGGGTCTTTGTTGGAGATGATGTTTGCTGCTGGCAGGCAAGGTGAGCATCTGAGGGGATCCTCTCCACAGCTGGAGAGGCAAGATTGGGCATAACTCATCTGCTGAAGCCCTGAAACAAAAGAAGAGCCTCTAGACAATAAGTGTTATGTAGTTTTCAAATATTTATTTATCATTTTGATGGAAAAAAAAACATAGGGCAGGAGATCGAGATAACTTGTATGAAAGCTGTAAACAGGTTTTTTACTTCATTCATTCAAGGTGTTTACTCAATATTTTTCCACAGAGCATGCACTCCGCCAACAAAATATGCGTAAACTGCTTCAGACGAGGGTTGTAAAGGATGAAGGCATGGTGGTGTAAGAGGTCATCCTTCAACAAAAGGTGGTTTCAAAGTAAGCTATTTATGTCTTCCACAATAGTCTATGAGCTATTATAGCATCTGGTTATTTACTGTATTTCAGCTGAGGGTCAGTGACTTCTGTAACTGCATTGACTGACTGGCCATATGTTTAGACATAACTGATTTTAAGATTAAATGGATTTAAATGTTAGGTGAACATGTGCAAATATCTTGTGTGGACATGTTAAAATTAATTTGTATTTGAAGTCAGTTTTAAGGCATTGGTATGAAGTGAAACTGGTTCAATTAAAAAGGTTTAAAATAACATATTTAGTTAAATCAGTGCAGTTTCAGGTTTAAACCACGTCTTACATGAAAGACATAGCAGTAATATATTTTACGCATAGAAAAAAATATTATGGCGATTGTTTTATTATTCATCTTTAGCACAAAACTACTCTCACAGTGATAAATGCAACAAATAATCCTTTCTCCCATACAGCTCCTCCACTATAAGAAAGAAACAGATTTAGTGTTTCACTGGCAATAAGTCAAATGTTGCTTAAGACATAAGTCAGTGCCATTTGACACAATTGATAGTTTCCACTTGAGTAAAATTCATAAATGTTCCCAGCATGAGATCTGAACGGATTTTTAATCTCCGGAGTCACTGGCAGGGCAGTCTGGGGAAAACTAGGGTTATTTTGAGAGACTTATATTTGACCGATGAATAAGAAGGACCTTTTTGAATTTCCTGTCTTAGAGCTAGCCTGATATTTATCCATCTATCATTGTCTGTTTTTCATGCGCATTCCTGTTTTATTCAATTGTGAGTTGCTCTGTGTCTTTTTTTAAAAGGGCTTGTGTGTATGTCTGAGTAGCCACACAATATTGTAGCTCTCTTCCTTCTGAGATGGAAATTGTAATGGGTTATTGATGGCCTATTTGTATGCTAATGTTGCTCAATAAAAAAAGCTAAAGCATAATTAACACTCTTGCTCCACCAAAAAATAAAAGGAAAAAGGAAAGCTTGGAAAGGTCAATGGATTTCGTATAATAAACTACCAAATAATGGAAGACATAGGGTCCTACATCCTAGAATGTAATGCTTTCACTATTTATTAACTATTATTTATTACAAATGCTGACTATACCTACTTTTTGGTAACTGTTTTCTATATACAATGTATTTAGACATTATGACCCTGCGGTTGGTTGTATAATGTGCTGCAGCCTGCCAAATTTCAGATGTATTTGCTTTCAAGAGAACAGCATCTCTGTTTATTCTCCTATATTTCATTAACCCACAGTTCAGTCAAACTGCAGGCAAAGCTGTCCAGCTCTTGGCGCAGAGGCACGAGTCAGAAACCCCAATGTCAGATCTCGTAGATGCTCATTCACGGACTGGTAAAGCTGCAGCCCCCAAGGCAACACATGGAACACATTTACTGCAGGAGTCAAAAACTGGTGGCAGAATGGGCTCCTTCCATGCTTAGAAAGCAAGGAAAATGCCCTTGTTCATGCAAGTGATGTAGTTGGCTTTGGAGGATTTTTGTGTTGTGCCGTTTGACACAATATGAGAGAGAAATATTTGGGTGTATGGGCAAGTGTGGAGCTGAAACTCATTGAACAAGTGCCCTGTTTTTATGCTGCCTTGACTGTGAGATGAAATAAATTGAGTTGCCTTACCTGGGACGAATTAATGTGTACAGCCTCGTGACTGGGGTTGTGTGGACCAAGCATGATTATCTCTGCTTGGGCAGGAGAGCAGTCACAGTTAACTTGCTAAACAGCCACAACGTGATTCAGTCATATGACTGAACCTTCAGATGCTGTTTGGGTTTTAATATTAAAGCGACACCAAACTTCTAGCTGGAAGAGAAAAAAAATCCAAGTTATGACCAGAATGGTTATACACAACTTTTTAACCCAATGTCTTGTAATGGAGGTGACAATACCATAACACCACCATCCGTGGCTTCCTATTACCATAAAACACATTTTCAGAATTAACACTCACTAGTTATTGAATCTTAAAACTGCTTCTGCAAGAGAATTTGTTTCTGTTTGGGTCTGCAGATGACAGAGGATAGGAAACAGGGCCTCCCTGACTATCTAACTTCACCTCTTCAGGCATATTACAAATTACAGTTCTTGCATCTACTCTTCTTCATGTTGCTCATGGAAAGCAGTTGTTGCATATTCATGGACTAGTTGTATGGTTTAAAACCAAATAAAAGACCGTTCCAGGAAAAATATTTCCTTCCCTAAGAAAACTAAGGATAACGGTAAAAAAAAAGAACATGCTCAAATATTCAAAAACTAGCAAATCCAAGATTATTTAAAGGTTGTTTTCCCTTTTTACTAGACCTCAGTCACAGAAATAATATTTTGCTATGCTTCAGAGTCATTGCTAGGTGATAACTACATGTGGAAATTCAATTTATATGCCACATTCTCTGCTAGTGTTAATAAAAATATTTCCTTTGTAGTCAATGGAGCTATTTAGTAAGCAGAGGTGAGGATTTGTTCTACATCATAGCATGTGACCTTTGTTTCTGGGTAAATATATGTGACAAAGTTTGTATGTTACTGTACATAATTATCCTCAGCCAGTGGAACTTCATACTCTTCCTTCTTGCAGTTCTCAGACGAAAGGTAAATAATGAGATCTAGGGTTTTAGTCTAGGCATAAGGAACAGCTTATGTTGAGTCAAGGAACACTTGCATGAAATAATTGACTTTGTTTATATCCATCTGCAGTTTATCCACAACAACAGCATTGAAAGGTGACATTTATCTTACGAGTTTCTCATTCATTCCTGTACTCTGATCTCATCGTTCATGCAGCTCAAGTGCATGATACATGTAGATGAATATTTATTATAGATGATGAAGTGTCCTTTTGGCAACATAATATACTTGACTATAAAAATAAACAGATTGTACATGAGGCTGTCTGATTTGAGTGTTGGCATCGATAGTACCTCACTCTTATCTAGTGCTTTTCATCAGCAGATCTCAACACCGTTTACTGAAGAGGGCAGTACCATTATCCTTCCTCTGCAATTCCACGCCCATTACTGAATTGTGCAGGGCTTGGAGATCCTGACACCACAAAAGTCCTTCTCACAATACACAGAGAATTCTTACTCAAAATTATATTTTGAAGTACTGGCAACACTGTGGTTCTGTAGAGACTGAAGAAGGTATGTATTTTGGTATTCCCACAGGTAAACAAAAGCTTCTACTGAGATTGTGTCTGGTCCTTCAATAAATATTGTAATCCCAATAGTCTAAATTAAATGTCTCTTAAGAACATTTGTGAAATATACTTTTTTATTAGCAGTCATATCTGAGATGTTAGTGGAGAGAATTTGCTAAATTTAGTCTGCAGTTTAATTCTGCTGTAACCCATAACTGGAAAGGAAGGACAGGACTCTCAAACTCATACCACATCCAAGACAATAAGAGTTTATAGAAGTCAAATTTTTGCTAGGAAAAAAAAAAAAAGTATTAAAAATGCAGCCAGATTTCATCTTAAAGGAGAGAAGAAATAGAAGTTTAGTTTTGAAGATGTGTGTTTGTGGTTAGCTAGCTAAAAAAGATTCCTAAGAGATACACATGTGATTTATGCTCCCTTGTTGTTTGCCAAGGACCATGTCTCGTCTGGGACGTCTACTCTGTGAATAATATACTGCAAACATATAACCTGCCAATGGGAAATTGGTGCTCAGAAAAGCTGAGAATCAACCCATCTATTCAGATGTCTTATGTAAGGTACCTGGCTTTAAAACACAGTGGTACTAATGCTAAGCCTACTCATTTTCTGAAACAAATTGGTACAGAAGGTACTTGGTGAGTGACCATCTGTCATGAAGGGCCTTTTCTGATGTCTGGAAATGTGATGTGTGGACAAGAAAAAGGAAAATAAAATGCTGGATGTGACTTACAAGATAGTGTCCGTGCTTGCTGGTATTGGCCCCTGAGAAGGTTGTAGAGCTGAGGTTACCCTGATGGAGTGAACTCACCAAAGCAGGTGAGGATTTCCAGGAGAGGGGAGAACCACATCTGGGAAACTGTACTGCGGCAGTCGTGTTTGCTGGTGAAAGAGAAAAGAACCAGATTCAGAGCCATTGGATGTGTTTTGGCTTTTAGACAGAGGAGGATAAGCAATGAAGACTACATCAACACATTATTTAAAATCTAAGCTGTTAGATCACAATGTGTCAATGACATATTATAAATCTTAAAAACATAGTTGGTTTTGGTTCTAGTGGATGCAGTCCAGCTGTTGTCACTTACTACCATGGTATGTTTTTGTTCACCCCAGTAATCTTAATGGCATGCCATGAGAAAAGGAGGAATTACAAATAATCCAGCTGTATTTCAGGTGGGTTAAATAATCTTTCAATATGAAATACTGCAGAGTACCTCTTTGTGTCCCTTTAAAACTCTCTGAATTTTCAGTAGGAATGCTACATTTTCTTATCCCCAGGAACTGCAACAGGAGTAGATGATGTTATTCCCTGTCCTCCTTCACCCGGAGGACAAGGTTAACCTTTCAGCTTACCCATGCCTGATCTTTAATGAAAACATTCAGGAAGTTAATGTGTTTGAATAGATTTTATCCAGTGAGTATTAAGGACCCTGTATTAGCAGTGTACATGAAATGTCACACTGGACATGAACCTCTCTTGAGTGCTAGGATGTACTTTTCAGCTCAGCATCTTCTCAAGCTTAAAAATCTCAGTCCCCTCTGATGCTTTCATTTCTGCAGTGTTGTTTATAGTGACATGCAAAATGATGCCCTGTTGGCCCAATGACATCTGGTATGAAATCAAATTACAATGTCTTCATCATTCATGGCCAATTTAGCTCCAAAAAATGAATCTTAACCAACACAACAAAATGAAAAATGCTACTAATTTAACTGATTGTATTAGTGCAGATTACAGCTTTTAAGTGCTAACATATTTGTTTTTACTGTGGACTTCTGTTTTTAGTGGTTACTGGAAGACCAACATCAAAGGACAGCTGACACACAAACATTTAATTATGTAATAACTTATGTACAGTATATCTCCGAGCATGTGTGTGTGGTGGTTTTTTTTGTTTTTGTTTTTTTTTTTTTTCAGTTCTGTCCTACTAAAGTGGTCAAATGGTTTGATGACATGAAGAAACAAAATATATCTGGGAAACCGGAGAGGTGCCTAAAGACTGGAGGAAACCAAATGTCACTCCAGTCTTCAAAAAGGGCAAGAAGGAGGACCCGGGTAACTATGGACTGGTCAGCCTCACCTCCATCCCTGGGAAAGTGACGGAACAACTTATCCTTGGTGCCATCTCAAGGCATATCAAGGATAAGAGGTTCATTAGGGGCAGTCAACATGGCTTCACCAAGGGGAAGTCGTGCTTGACCAACCTCATCGCCTTTTATGAGGACATAACGAGGTGGATAGATGGTGGCAGAGCAATGGATGTGGTCTACCTTGACTTCAGTAAAGCCTTTGACAAAGTCTCCCACAGCATCCTTACAGCTAAACTGAGGAAGTGTGGTCTGGACGATCAGGTAGTAAGGTGGACTTCAAACTGGCTGAAGAAAAGAAGCCAGAGAGTTGTGGTCAGTGGGGCAGAGTCCAATTGGAGGCCAGTATCTAGTGCAGTGCCTCAGGGGTCAGTACTGGGGCCGGTATTATCCAATATATTCATCAGTTATTTGGATGAGGGAATAGAGTGTACTATCAGCAAGTTTGCTGATGACACCAAGCTGGGAGGAGTGGTTGACATGCCAGAAGGCTGTGCTGCTGGACAGGCTGGAGGGTTGGACAGGGAAAAATTTAATGAAATATAACAAGGACAAGTGTAGAGTCTTGGATCTGGGCAGGAACAACCCCAGGTTCCAGTATAAGTTGGGGAACGACCTATTAGAGAATAGTGTAGGGGAAAGGGACCTGGAGGTCCTGGTGGACAGCAGGATGACCATGAGCCAGCACTGTGCCCTTGTGGCCAGGAAGGCCAATGGCATCCTGGGGTGTATTAGAAGGGGGGTGGTTAGTAGGTCAGAGAGGTTCTCCTGCCCCTCTACTCTGCCCTGGTGAGACCGCATCTGGAATATTGTGTCCAGTTCTGGGCCCCTCAGTTCAAGAAGGACACGGAACTGCTGGAGAGAGTCCAGTGCAGGGCAACAAAGATGATGAAAGGAGTGGAGCATCTCCCGTTAGAGGAAAGTCTGAGGGAGCTGGATCTCTTTAGTTTGGAGGAGACTGAGGGGTGACCTTATGAATGTTTACAAATATATAAAGGGTGAGTGTCACGAGGATGGAGCCAGGCTCTTCTTGGTGACAACCAGTGATAGGACAAGGGGTAATGGGTTCAAACTGGAACACAGGAGGTTCCAGTTAAATTTGAGAAGAAACTTCTTAGTGAGGGTGACAGAGCACTGGAACAGGCTGCCCAGGGAGGTTGTGGAGTCTCCTACTCTGGAGACGGTCAAAACCTGCCTGGACACCTTCCTGTGTAACCTCATCTAAGTGTTCCTGCTCCGGTGGAGGGATTGGACTGGATGATCTTTTGAGGTCCCTTCCAATCCCTAACATGCTGTGATTTTGTGATTCTGTGATCACTACTGCTAGTACTTTCTGCTTAAAGTATCAACTTTTTGAGGACAGATTTTCTTTCTCTACTATGCCAAACACAATGAGGTCCTTGACCTGGAAAGGGAGACTTTGGGAAGCTACCTCAACAGAAATCAGTGTTACTGACATAATTAAACTCTAGGGTGCAGGACAGGCTGCGAGGTCCTGCTTTACCAACAAGGACCTCTGCGAGAAGGGTCTGGGCAGACTCATGCACCAAGGCGAGTGGCACTGTGGCTCCTCTCATCATAGACAACCTGCTCAGAGAGAGAAACTGTCTCCTGTGCATTATTTTCTTTTCACATGGTTGATTTTCTGAAGGGGTAGGAATGGATGGGTGAGCATCCTTTTCTATTTTGCTTTCCTGTATTTCTTTTGAATTCCAGTACTTGTCAACTGAAAAGATGGAACTCGTTTGCAGATGTATATGTTTTTCCGTTAAATTCCTTTATCTTTCTGGCAGTTTTGACACCGCTAAAAATTACATCCCACAGAACTCATATGCATGCCTCTCACTTCAGCTGTATCTCAAAATACATTGATCTACCTCCTGTTCTTCTTCTTCTGCAGATGAGAAGAGTGATTTCAAAGGCTGAGGTCTGAACTGATACCATTAAGCAAAATTTCCTCAATGGCAACAAGGAAACCGAATCTACCAGAGATACAAAGAGTGCTCTCTGCCGTATCCTGAAACATTATACAATGACTATCACTGTTTATGTTTCCCAAGATTTTCAGAGTTTTGTCTCATGATGCCACGTTATGCTATCAATTATTTATTTCACAGAATCACAGAATCAACTGAGTTGGAAAAGACCTCAGAGATCATCAAGTCTGACCCTTGGTCCAACTCCAGTCCATTTATTAGATCATGGCACTAAGTGCTATGTCCAAACTCAGCTTAAAATCCTCCAGGGACGATGAGTCCACCACCGCCCTGGGCAGCCATTCCAATGCCTGATCACTCTCTCCATAAAGAATTTCTTTCTAATATCCAGCCTAAATTTCCCCTGGCAGAGTTTAAGCCCATGCCCCCTTGTCCTATTGCTGACTGCCTGGGAGAAGAGACCAATCCCCACCTGGCTATAACTTCCCTTCAGGTAGTTCTAGAGAGTGCTGAGCTCACCTCTAAGCCTCCTCTTCTCCAGACTGAACAACCCCAGCTCCCTCAGCCTCTCCCCATAGGTCTTGTGTTCAAGTCCCTTCACCAGTCTTGTTGCTTCATTTATTTATTCCTTGTTGCTTTATTTATTTATTTATTTATTTATTTATATTGGTGTCTATATAGCCCATTCTATAAATTAAAAATCAGTGGGAGGTTAAAATAACAGAAGTTGCACTGGTCATTGCATTTCTAATCTATGTAACCATACAATTCCTGGAAAAATGTGCCACTTCCTTCAGGAGAAAGAACTTGAAAAGGGATCAGAGAAGGTACTTTCTCATTTCCACATGTAATGTATACCTCCCAAACTCTCAAAGTCAGTATTTCTTTTGAAAGCCTAGCCACATTTGAAATCAGGGTGCTGGCTGAATAAGACTTGCTGAACCCTATGGTGGCATGGTGCACAGTTTCCAAACCCATCAGAGAGGAAGAGTGGCTGGAAGAACCATGACTTGAACATCAAGTATGAGCAAAATGCAAAGGTTGAATCTGTGGTGTCTGTTCTGATTTCAGACACACACATATACAGCCCTGCACAGGTGGATGTCATGGGATGAGGTATTGGGAGGTCTTCAGGCACTTGTATCTCCTCCCGTCCTATTTCTCTGCTGCAGCACTGAGAGCTTTGTTGTTTGTACAAGAGTGACACAAGTCACCTCCAAGTCTCTCCTCTTTTGTGACAGATGTGGAGTTTTTCTCTTCTCTTTCCACTCTCAGAAAGTACTGAAAGGTAGGTGTGGAGAAATCAATCTCTGGTAGCAAAGCTGGGCTCTGTCTGTCCCTGCACTCAGCTAACAGAAGGGGAGATTCCAGCAACGTTGCCGTTATTTTGCTGAGATTTCAGTAGAACTGTACAGGAATACGCAGTGCTCACTGAATGTGTTTGCAAAACTTATTGTATTTGTCTTGAAGGGGTCAAGTAGCAGAGAGACTTGAGAGAATGAGGGAAACGTATTGGGTGACCAGCTCCTGCAAAATCATGGATAAAATGAGGGTGCTGGGCATGATTGGGAATCAGGAGACATGGTTCTCCTCCAGGTCTCACACTGATCCTGGCTGCCTTCTCATATCTGATACCTCCTCTAGTTAGATAGTCAGTTTTCTGTCATCCGTCATATGTGTGTAAAGGACTGAGCAGAAAACCCGGAGCGTGACAGGGCAGTAAGATCATAATGAGGATGAGAAGAGCAGAAGTGCTGAAGCAGGTCAGTTTTGAACACTGTATGTTCTGAGATGATAAAACTCCTCAGGATGCAGAGCTACTCTTGGAAGATATCCTTGTATGCTTACCTGGTTGTTTGTTCTTCTCCTTTCTGCCTGTTCTTAGCCCCTGCCAGGAACAGGATGCAGGACTAGGTGGACTTTTGGTCTGACCTAGTGTGGTTGTTCTTATATTCTTGTGTTTGTTAAGCTATCTCCCTCTATTTTCAAAATGTGCTGGAGAGGAGGAGGTACTTTAAAGTCCAGTCACTCTTCATAGGATACTGAATGAGACTCAGGGGAGGGTCAGAGGTTTAACAAGTAGAGATTGGCTTAACATAGACAATGAAGTCAGCAATATTCCTTACAAGATTGACTTATTAGCTGCATAAACCTTATTATCTTTCAACTAAATGGCTTTATATCTAATTTACTATCTGATAAAAGGATAGTCTGAAAACCAATACTCTCTTGTAGTTATTCAGTATGCTGCTTATGATTCCCTGCTTTTATTTATACTGTAGTTTATCATTCAAACCAGTTGATTGTCATAGACAAAATGAGAAGATCATGTTCTTGCCTCAGCTTTGCTGTGGCTTAAAAAGAAAGTAGGTGATGACATATTCTTCATTATTGAGTTGACTGAGAAGAAAGGCAACTAGACAACACGTGCACTGAAGGAGGGAAGCCTTATAGAAATAAGCCCTATCCCGAGACCATGTGGTGTCATCTTGATAGTGTAATTGAGATTTTTGGGTTTAAAAGAGAAGAGAGGGACTCTATTTTATGATGTTACAGACCTTCTTCTGAAGTCAGGGTCTATATGCTCCCTTTTGAGCACGGATCAAGTTCCACACTCAAGTCTGCAGCCTTTGTCCTCTTACATTGCAGACCCTGGGAGCCTTGCCTGCAGGGAGAATAACTGGGGTGGTGCTGGCCCAGCTGAGGTGCCACCACACACCACAGAGTGCTTTCCTGTGGTACCAGGCAGCTGGTGTCCCATGGGGAAGTGGGATGAGTTTCTTTCATCAGCTGCTCTATGCATGTGGCCAATCATTTCAGGTTTTGTATGCACCTAATTACTGATGTCTTTTAGCAGGCAATATGAATGGAAAGTGTAGGTCAAGGAACACACTGTACATTGGCTTGGTCATTAGTCCACACTCTTCTGCCTGATACTCCTATCTGAAAAGATCAGGTTTCCTCATGTTTGCCATCTTACTCACCTGAGGCACTCGCAGACAAGTGCACGTATGTCCCTGCATATCTCAGAGTTCCTTGTCCTGCTGCCTGCTGCCAGACATCTCTACACCTTCCCACCTTAGCGAGCATCAGCAGAAATAAACAAGCACTCCTGTTCTGCTGTTTTTCTACAAGGCTTAAGATTTTATCTTAGAGCAGATCCCTCCAAGGATGCTATGTTTTGTATGAAAAGAGGTGCATTTTCCAGTGGTTTTACTCTGGGAATTCAATCAGAAGGGAGGAGAAGACAGTAGGAGGTTTGTTACTTCTTGTATTGCCATTACAAGATTCCTCAGAACTCGTTTTGTAGATTAAACTTCCTGGAAAAGGAGTGTCCCTTACATGTATATTATAAATATGGACGGTATGAGGAGGTACTTATATGACTTCAGTTCTTCCATTATATTTATTTTGAATTACTGGCTTTGTAACCATATTGTCTGTAGGTCCTGCACTATTTTATTTCCTTATGAAAGGGAACATAAAGAGAAAGGTGCTAATATCTCATGACCCAATTTAGCTGGAGCCATGCTCTTCTTCAGCATCACAATGGCTACGTCAGTGGGGAATTCCCAGGCCCAGTGATTTGTCACTCCTATGTTTAGATTCCCAGTCATACATCTCTATATTGCACATAACCAGTCCCACACCAGCTTTCACAGCAGCCCGGGTGGAATTACTCTCTATTGTGCTCTAGTCTTTTATGCTTGGTGCAAAGAAAGAACCAGAAAACACTGAACCTCCTATTATTTTCGGTTGTTGTTGGTTCACCTTTCTGACAGTGACACGTTATATACACCTCTATCACCTTTTCTATTTTCTAGAATATAAACCAGCTAGCCTTTAACATCAGGTTTAGGAGTGAGCTAGATGCCAAGTTTCACTCTTCTTGGTATTGTGCAATGCTCCCACAGAGCCCTCAAGCAGAACATTAAGAGCCTACACAACCTTAAGCTGAAAACTAGAGGTGTTTGTACAATGAGGCAGCAATTTTGAAGATTATGCCCTTGAACAGCACTGTTTCTTTGTGGATGGGTCAGAAAGTTTTCATGTCCTCTTTCCCAGTACTGCAAGCCAGCTGGGTGCAAGCCAGATCCTGTCTAGAAGCTGTGCATCATAGTGTTAGCCTGGGCTAACAATTCCTGCCTAGTGACAGGGCATTTTAGCTTGGGCTCAGTGCCATGTTAACACAACTGGACTAAAACATGTCTGTTTTTGTGGAACACACATAGAGCAGGAGTGAGATGGTGAGCATCCACCCTGGCAGTCTGTGTCTTCTTCATGTTCATCTGAGGATGTTGCCCTGCAATGATTTTGCTTGCCCTGGTACAGAGAACTGAGTCCAAATAACCTGAATTGAAGGATTCTGGCAGCAGGACTGTCCTTTCTCATAATCAGATAAACAGAACCATCCTGTCTTCTGCATTTATCCTCTGCTGATAGCTCAGACTCCAGAGTATCTAGAAATATAAAGGTTTAAGAGTATCTGAAGTTACAGGGTTTATCCATTTGTTCCCAAACTCTCATGACTTTATGTTCCTCAAAATAAGTCTTTTGTTTGGGGGTTCTTCTGGACTTCCATCAGTATTCCATCTGAAGAAGAAACCATAATGATTTTTTTTTTCCTCCTCCACTGCTGTCCTTTTAGTCTTGGAGACCCTGAGGATGCAGCTGGAAAATGTGTTGGAATTTTGGCTTACATTCCAGTTAGAAATAGATAAATCTGTTTGAACCTGGTGGTGATTTGACTGGAAGACTCCTTACCACACCCAAAATAAATGAAATGAGTAGTTATAAATATTCTCTTTAATCATGGAAAAGAGCCTTGTATCCAAATTTATTCAGATTCCCTTAAAGACATGGCCAAGTTCTCCTTTCATCATCAACAGATTTGCTTTGTGTCTCTCAGTTAGCTTCCTTTAAGTTGCACCACAGGTTTATGCCAGAGTTACAGAGACATCTTGCTCCAGGCAGCTGAGGAAATGCCTCCCTTTTCCTCATTTTTGGTGTCTTTTGTTATTTCTTGTATGAACTGCTATCATAAATATTTAGATGGAAGTGGCTAATAGGAAAATTGTATGGTTTCTAAGTTCAATGAGCCATTAAATAGGTTCTAATAATCTCAATAGAAGTTTGGAATATTTAATAATGAGAAGCAGACATATAGGTTACTTGATTGCTACCAGACTGTCTCAGTAAATATTGTCAGCAGCTCGTACACTGCGTGTTCCTCAAACACCCTCAAAGAGGAGCCCCTGGGGACGGGGGAGGGAATCAAACAAATCATGTATAAACAAAGCGCTGTTCAGGAGAACATAGCCCATTTTTCTGAAAATGCTGTTCACCGCATGCTTTTTATCGTCACTGTGGAAGGTTTAGAGGTTTTCCCATGAGCAATTAGAGACCTAATCAGACTTTGCATTTATAATGATTTACACTTGTATTATATGTAATAACATCCTGGGTTTCAGTGGCCTTTTCTAAAACTGACACTCTCAGAAACTTGAAATTTGAGATGTACAGGGTCACCTTCTCCAAGGCAAAGCATCATCCCCTTTAAGAGACCAGGGAAGATGTTAGCTTAATCAAATTACATCAGGGCACAGAGCCAGATGGGAATCTTTGATTAGCAGCATCTCCTTCTAGAGCCCTTCTCTTCGTTGACTATGTAGTTCAGGAATTGCTTAATTAGGGGATTGAAGATTAGGTAAAGTTAGGATCCTAAGGTACAGAGCCAGGTCTCTATTCGATCTATCCAGTGCAAAGAGTGAAATATTTTTTAGACCAGGTCAAGCTACTCAGAGACCTGTGACGTGTTTCTGCAAAATGTTCCTTGAATAAATATGAAACAAACACATTCTGTACCTTGGCCTGTGAGATAAGGATAAACTAGCCAAAGTGTTTTTGTAACAGACAGTCTTCTAACATCCTTGTTGGTTGTCAGATCTTGTGGCCTCTGAAAGGTGGCAGCAAAATGCCTCTGACTACAGAGACCCCTGTGCCAGTTGCATGTTCTTTAGAGGTTCCTTTCTGCAAGCAGGACCATGTCTGTCCACCTTTACAACCATTTATGATATTTGATGAGACAGATCAGAGCTTCAGGTGGTACAGCTGCAGGAAGCAATAAAGTGATTATACATTCTCCTACCTTGTGTTAATTAGATAAGAGCTGCTCACATGAGCTGCGTTGTGCGGCTTTTAAGTTTACACTGGAGGAAGCGAGAGGGCAGGGAAAGGAGAGATATTTTATCAGCCCTACACCTTCCTTGCCCTTATCTCTTTCTGAAAACGATAGATGAAGTTACTGCACCTGTAATCCCTGCTGAGTGAACAGAAAAAAAAAGAATGAATGTTGTTTCCAAAACATTTGCAGCAGGGTTGCATAATCTTCCTGCGATTCACAGAGATCTTGCAGGCTCCACCTGGCCAACGGTTTATGCAGCTGTAGTTCTTCTTGGAGCTCTGGCCATGCCCACCTGGATTTTCTTTGACTTAGCAGGTGTCACCTGCCATTAACCAACATTGCTCCAATGTTATTTGATTTGCTGCATACAGATGCACACACCTTGTGTAGGGTGGGACAGTTATCCCTCCAAAGACATTAATTGTTTAGGTTTGTGCATCATGTTAGCATTAAGAAGCTGATGAGCTAGGTCTTCTGTCCCTCAGACCACTATTTGTTTAGTTGTCTTTTGGTGTTTTCTCTATCTGATGAATCTGTCCTCTATCTGTTTGAAACTTTTATTACATTAGATATTCAGTGTGGGATCTTATTCTTGTTTGTGCCTTGCACAGCTTAAGAGGACTCTGGGGCACAATACCTATAGATGTCACCTTGATAATAACTAAGCCTGCATTTCATGGCGTGTACATGTGTGTAATCGGTTACCTCTTGCATATTTTAGAAGACTAAGCACTGCCATTAAGGTCAGTGATGGACACCAAAACCAGTTGATCAGCTTCAACTACATAACAAAAAAATCAAGCATATTCGGATCCTATTTTCAGTGATTTAACTGTAGTGATGTTGGTGAAAGTACAGTGCTGGAGAGAACATCCAGAATTAGATGGAGTAACTAGTATCATGCATTGCCCTTTCAGACAGCTTGAGGTTCTTTACAAATGGTGAGTCCTATATTTGCACAGAGTTTGTGCTGTATTTAGGCCCTTATCTGAGAATCTGATCTGTGTGAAATCTTTTAACAGCAGGGGCCCATCCAGGCAGCAGCACCCACATGAATCCAGCTAAAGGGCAGTGGCATATATACATGTATGTATATAAATATATAAATAAAACTCAGGCATTAGTCACAAAACTCTTTTTTTTTCCAGATTGGAAGGAAGCTGCTTTCACACATTGCACTGTGGCACTTCAAGATAACTTGGAGTCCCTTATCAATCCAATGTCATTAGGATAGTGGGGGGACAGATAGAAATTATGTGCCTGGAGTTTCACCAGAGCCACTGAATCACATGCTTGGTTCTTCATAAACTCACTTGTGATCTCTGGTACCCTGTACCATTAAAGCTGTAATCGCCATTAGGATGTGCCTTACTTTTCACAGCCAGCTATGAAATAGGTGGAAGGTTCCTTATTTTTTAATTCTTCGGTATCCACGTGGCTGAAAATCTGAGTGAGTCAGAGGCCCTTCTATTCCCCAGTCACACCCAAACAGCTGCTCTGTGGCAGAGGGCATTAGTGGCTGTACTTTCTTACTTCTTTCAGGATTAGACAGCTGTCTTCAAGACTTGCTTTTGGGAGCCCAGTCAAAGGGAAGAAACCAAAGGAAAACCTTTCTTGATAACACTGAACTCCTGTATGCTAATTAACTGACAAATGAGGTGTCGACTGTACTCTGTATCATCCTTCAATCAGCTGGCAGTGGAGATCTAAGATTCTTCCCCATCATGGTAACAAGTGGAAAAACATAGTGGAAAGAGGAGCATATTTTCTGTGCCAACTTGCAAACGTGGCAGGCTTGCAAAGGTCTGACTCTCTTGCAAAGCTTCTGCCACTCCAGCAATAGTTCAGTGAAGCTGAGCTGTTAGTAGTAAGTGTAATTATTTGCAGCATGTATATACCCATGCATGTCTCTGTAGTCCTCCATCTGTGCTGCCAAGGTCTTTTCCTTGCAACGCCTCTTGTTCTCTGGCTCTAATAATAGCCTCATTGCGTAGTTTTAGCTGGCACCTTGCTCATGACTGCTAGGCAGGGCACTGCTTGAAATTAGATACAACAGGCCGGCTTTCAGAGGGTGAATGCTGAGCCTGCAATTACGAATTCAAGTCTGCGAAACCACAGATGCAGCACGGTTAGGATGGTTTCTCAGAGGTGTGCTGCAGCAGTGTGGCTGGGCACAATGACTGATGTATGGGGTAGGTAAACTCATACCTCTAGCTTTTCATTTGTGGTCTCGGGCTATGATCAGACATGTTAGTCCAGATAGAAGTGAGACAGGGTAAGAGGTTACTGACCCTGTCTGCTTGCATGATCATCTTCACTGCTCTGAGTATTCCCATCCCCTCACCTCCTGAAATAACTGCTTATGTAGTCCCTTCCTAGCCTGATCTCCCCTCCCCACCAAATAATGCAGGTTTAAACTTAATAACATAAATAACATATATGTATTTATCTATTGGTTGATTGATTTTCTGAACTGGGTGTTTTTGGAAGAAGTAGGTTAAGGCTGGGTTACACCAGTGGGTTGGTGAGATGTATTACACCATTTAACCATCACTTCTGCCGCGCGCATGGCCAGATACTCATGTTATTTCTCTTATACCAGGCTCAGGTGCTTATCATGTCCATTCATGAACTTTTTGCTAGGTGAATAAGCTGAATCAGCTCTCCATAAGGGTTAGATGAGTACCAGAACTGATGGAGAAAAGGACTGGACTGTGCAGTTGGGCAGGGAGAAAGGAGCACAATCATTTGCTGACAGCGTGTGGCTATAGATGTGAGCAGATGAGGCAACCTGGGACTTGTAGGAAACATTTTTTGTATAGTTGCTCTGCTAAATCTGGAGGGCTGATAACTTCAGTACATGTGAAGAGATTGA